>NC_080633.1:94477160-94796968 GCF_027579445.1 Ammospiza nelsoni
TTGAAAAACAGGTTAGACAAGTAACTGTCTAAACTGATGTAATCATCTTGTGCCAGAAGGATAGACTGGGTGACCTTTGAGAATTCTTGGAGGCCTCAATTTTAAATGAGCTTCTCTTGGTGTTTTTCTGTGAATCCTTTCCCTGCTCTCCATATAGGTCTTGCTGATATTTTTATTATTTGATCTGAAAGCTACATTTGACCTTTTCTTCTGCATTGAGTTTTGGAAAAGAGACAGGAAATTATAGAATTGGCTGAGTTGGAAGGAACCCATCAGGATCATTGAGTCCAGCTCCAGGGCCTGCACAGAGCACCCCAAAAATCACAGCCTGTGCCTAAGATTATTGTCCAGACAGTTCTTGAGCTCTGTCAGGCTTGGTGCTGTGAGCACTTCCCTTCAGCACCCATTCCAGTGCCCAAACACCTGCTGTGTGAAGAACATTTTCCTGATAAGGGAAACCTTATTGTTACAATTTAAGGTTTATTTTATGCTAATAGAACTCCAATGAAGAAGCAGTAGTCTAACATTAATGCAGGAGAGGTTAAGGCAAGGCTGATCATGTGGATGTTACTAAGGCTGACTAGCTTGAAAACTTTTGGATGAGTGAAGTATTTTTGAATACAGCAAGGATTTTTTTTCTTTCAAGGTACAAAAGGAATGGAGCATGAAGAATTAATAATTAGTCTTTCTTACTAATAATGGAAACCATTTAAAATCATCTTTTCCCAGTGAGATAATGCAGTGTGATTGGCATATGAACCTGAATTCCTGGTACAAATATTTCCAACACTGATCATACAGTGCCAGCGGCTGATGAATCCACAAGTGGACTTTAGAACTATCTTTCAACTTTACTAAGTGGGTGCTGAGACTATTACCTCATTTCTTTGCCATTTGCTCTGCCAGTTATTTGCAGTAGATCCAGTATTACTGGTTGCAAAGCCACATGGCATGGTGTAATGTGCACCTCAAACTGTGTACTTTCTCAGTGCAGATCTCTCATTTTTCTTTCTGTGAGAAGGGTGGAGACAGCAAAGCAGAGAGATCTCCATCTCCCTCTTTCTACCAGCAAAATCTCACGCATTTAAACCTTCTGTGTATTTGGATCACTGCTCCTGTGTACCAGTGGGCTAACCCAGTAGTTACTTAAGTCTATGGTCCATATGGAAACTGTGTGTTTAAAGATGTGAATTAAGCATGAAGTTCATTGTTGGTAGGTTTAAACTCACCATCCAGTGATCCATACCCTGGATCAACAAATTCCTTAACTAATTGTAGAAAGTCAACATGCACATGTTCTATGTGGTGTTTAAAGCTAATGATTTACGAACAAACTGCTAAATATTTCCATGTTCCAAATCTGTGAACTGAGCTGCTTAACTAACATAAGACACTGATCAGCCTTTGATAACTCAACACAACCAGGAGGAAAATTTCTTTCCAGCTCCAAAACCAGTCAGATTACAGTATTTTATATCAACCTTCCTACCACTTTGCAAATTACAGTCTGGGGCTTTTTTGTTTTAAGATTAGGTCAAAATGGGGATAAAAAAAGAGGAAGTGTAGTGCAAATGGACTCTATAATTTTCTCTTACCCTGGTCAATTGAGTAAATCAAAGTGGACTGAAGGCGCAAATGAAGCCACCGTGGTAAGTAAGAATCAGGGAGAATATTTTGATAGATACAAGTTTCATGTTGTCTTGAGAATGACTGCTGTACATGCCTTTCCCTGCAGTTCTGGACAATGTCTTAAAATACTCTTACATCTTATAGGGATAAAGGATAAGCTTGAAGCAGTTTTCCCTAGGTGAGTTATTTGCTGTTCTGTGACTTAAATGATTACAGAGCCTGCTCAGTTACTCTCCCTCTGGCTTGATCTATTTCAAGCTATCCTTCATTTCTTTCTTTTTCCCTAGTGATGCTAATTATACCAAGCATCAAGTATGCATCAATAGTTGGCTAATTTATAGCTCCAGCTTTGACTAGAATCCCTCTTCTGAAGAATTTTTAATAGCCTCCAGTCTTTTTGAGAGGGTGCACCTCAGCCTTCCCTTTTCACAGACATCACTATCTACCTGTGACTTATTTATTTTCCACAGAGATCCCTTCCCTCGCTTTCTCTGGGCAATGCCACCCCCTGCAGAAGGGTTGGCAGGGGCAGCAGAGGAGCCCTGAGCCCCCTTTGAGAGGGCAGCCCCCCTTTAGAGCCTTCCCTGCCCTGGTGTGGGGCAGCACAGCGGGCGCTGGAGGAGCCGTGATCCCGGGCCCCGCTGGCTGTCCCCTAGCACTGCTGGCTGTCCCCTAGCACTGCTGGCCGTGCCCCGGCCCCGCTGGCTGTGCCCGGCCCCGTTGGCTGTGCCCCGGCCCCGCTGGCTGTCCCCTAGCCCTGCTGGCTGTCCCCTAGCACTGCTGGCTGTCCCCGGCCCCGCTGGCCGTGCCCCGGCCCCGCTGGCTGTCCCTCGCCGCTGAAGCCACCCGGTGGCAGTAGCTGCCAGCCCCTGGCAGCCACCAGGGCGCCTGGACTGCCGGCTCCAGATCTTTTTAGCAGAGGAGGCAGAAATCTCTTGGTTTGCGCTTGTCTCCTCACGCTCCAGGGTTAGCGGTGGCGTGGACCAGGTGACAATAATGACTTTGCAGGACAAGGGAACTTTCTCTGCTGTGGACAGCATGGAATAGATGCAATTGCTAAGGGTTGTTATGCAGAATATACCTGATGAACTCTGCCATTTGAATAGGGTTTTTTTGAAAATACTTCCTTTCAGAGTAAATGTGGTTTCTGCAGTCCCAATCATCTGCTCCAATTTTGGAAGCAAACACATTAATTATTGATTGAAAATATCACAATGGTAAGGAACTGAGTGTGAGGCTCTCCTTCAAGTCTGCTAGACCTGGTCACATTCTTTGTAGATTCAAGCAAGGTTTCATCCACTACTGTAAAGGGACACCTGTGAACACACCTAAATGCCTTCGTTTTCTTGTTGTTATTCTCCGTATGGTTAAATTTGGGAATTACCATTCCAGAAGGCTCTTCTGCATTTCTCTTTAATATTTATTTTTAGACTGGGGTATAGATGAAATTACCTTGCCAACGATGAAGCCACATTGTACCAGCTGCTTTATGAAACAAACAAGTCAGGTGTGTCTTATGTTTCACAGAACTAAATCTCAAAGGCAATGAACTTTTTATACAGGAGGGTGGAGTGGAGAAATGGAGCAGAGGGTAAGGGTATTGGGAGAGAAAAGACATCGCAGTGATGGCATTTGCAACTATGCAATTCTGAATTGACAAGAGTTAGTTTTGTTTGCCCTTTGAAAGGATTTTCTTGTGGCACCCAACAGAGTTCTGTTGTCTGATATATACTGAATATGCATCTGTGATGTGGAGCTAGAACGTCTTGCTCACTGCAAACTTCTGTTGAACTTGCACGTAGTCAACATGGTCTCTGTTGCAGCTAGTATTACTCAGAAAAGGATTCTACATTACATCTCAGTCCAGGGAAGAGAAGAAATTTGCTGGCTATGGTGCTGTGCATTTAAAGAAATGGGTCAGGAGGGGACTCTTAGCCTTACTTACAGAGAATATTTTTGGAAGTTTATTTGCTCCAATGCTACCCTGCAATGGTCAGGCCTGGAGCAGGGGGGAAAGCTGCCTGTCATTCTGACCACTGGAAGGACTGGAGCTTCCTTTCTTTGCTGCAACCCCTATTACATTTACCTGGAAAATTAAAAATGCTGATTTTTAATTATACTTTCTTTTTTTATCCATAGGGTTGAATTAGCATAAAATTGCAAGCAAGATTTTTTTTGTAGGGAGAATTGTTGCATAGTGGGTATTCCCCAATCTGATGACAATGAAAATCAAAGTGTGGTAACTTTTTGTTAGAATCATAGAATCATAGAATATTTTGAATCAGAAAGCACCTTTGAAGGCCATCTAGTCCTAACCCCCTGCCATGGGCAGGAAACCTTGAATTAAATTGGGTTCCTCAGAACCCTGTGCAATGTGACCTTGACTCTTTCTAGGGATGGGGCATCCACCACATCTGTGGGTCACCTGCTCCAGTGTTTTACTACCCTCGTAGTAAAAAGCATCTTACTTGGAAAGACAGAGTAAGGCTTTGTCTTTTCAAACCCAAAAGTTTCCTTTTCTATCTGGTAGATCAGGTCTAAAATTGTATCTGGATGTGGCCATTTTTCTTTTGGCTTAGAGCTTTCCAGGGGTCCATGCTGTGCGCCTGGAGTTGTACTGTGAGGTGTTGGGTTTTATTGTTGTTTGGGTTTGGTAATGGGGTTTTGTGCTTTGGTTATTTGTCATTGGTGGGGGTTTTTTGTTTGACTGGTTTTCGGTTTGTTTGTTCTTTGCATTTTTTGACTAAAAAGAGGTGAAATGAACACTTTTTTTCCCTCTAAAAGGAGAGATCCTATTGTAGAGCTTTTTCAGCACCATATGCCATCCTGCTGTTTCAAATTGCAGAATTGGGTACGTCCTGAGGTGTCTTTTTGTGTGCAGAGCTCAGAGATACAGCAAGAAAATGTGCATTCAGCACAATTCCATGGTGACCTTGCCTCACCCTGATTCTTGCTTATGCTGATGCCTGCTGCTGTGTCCCACACAGAATGTCCTGTGGGGATTTGTGTGAACCCACACAGGATTGAAGGATTTCTCTCTCCATGGGACTTCATCTCAACTCTGTAGTGGTTTGACAGATGCAGTCACACTTGCTGTGGGTCTTCCTCACCGTGGTCCCACTGCATTCAAACATAGGAATTTTTTGAAGTGTGTATTGAATGCCAGTTTGGGTTTTCTAGTTGGGCTGTTGTGTTTTGTTTTTTGTTTGTTTGGTTGGGGGTTTTTTGTTGTTGTTGGTGGGGTTTTTTTTTTGTTTTGTTTTTGTTGTTTGGGGTTTTTTCTCAGCTAAGGATGTATTGATGGTTTATAAAGTGTGTCTTATAAAATGATAGAATTTGTATTCTGATCTTACTGAATATACTGACAAAGCTGGGAATGTAAATTATTGTATGTTACATCTGCATGGATGTCACTCTTTTCCTGTACCCGTTTTTGCTTTTTGATTCTTGCTTAAGAAAGGGAGGGAGCAGAATGTGAAGGGAGGAGCTGGAAGGCACAAGGCCTTTATCAGGAGGTGATGGAGTCCTGTCAGGAGCTGGCTAAAAGCTGAGGGTTATTGCAGTTCAGTGACCTTACTGGGAAGCTTCTTTCATTGTAAACACAATCAATTGTGGAACATGAGCTATGACTTTAATGCAAAATAATGGCAAGCTTACACAAAAAAAAAATCAATCTGGTGTGACAGCAAATGGTTTTCAAATAGGTGTTATTACCGTGTTGCAGTTATTTCCTCTTGCCTGAGAGGCAAATGGGAGAATTTAGTGTCCTGTCAGTTTTCATTATAAGCTAAGTAATGGTTCTGGTTTTCCAGCTATCCATTTATTTCCACTTTCCTTAACCTTCTTTCCTTTTCCCAGTTTCTTGCAAGACTTGGTCTGTCTGCTTTCATCCAGAGACCACTGGTTTATCAAAATTACAACAGCAACCCTGGATTAGCTTTCTGAGGTGGAAAGAATTTACATTTTAATAAGATTTACATTTTAATAAAAAACCCATTTGCTATTTTTTGTAAAAGTTGTTGTGTCTCAGAGGTACAGCTCACAGCTTTCCCTTTTCTGGCATGGTATTTCATGCTTACCTGCAGATTGTTTTTTTTAGGGAAAGGGCTGAATCTTGTGTATCTTACATATCATAAAGTGGTTTCTGCAAACTGTGTGTAGTTTTTACATATGGACAAGTGAAGCTGAGAGAAGTTCTGTGGTGGGAAGTGACATGTAGGAGTCCAGAGGCAGCAGCTGGCCAGCTGGTAGGATTCTTCATTATTTTAAAGTTTGAAGGTTTTCATAAAATATAAATATTTGCAACTTCTATATTAGTTCTGTGGTTGGTTTGGTTATGGTTCATCTTCATGTTTTTTTCTTTGCTTAAAAGTAGAATTCAAACATTATTTATTTCCTGGCAGCAATTTGATGCTTTAGACAGTAACGGTAGCTCTTGGACATCTAATTAGTTAATATGCCATTAATTAATTAATGTAGTGTTTTACAGTATCATCATCTAAATCTTTAAGGTTACTTTTAGCATGCCATTGAGGCTTGCTGCAAAATTAGTGCACAAGCACTTAAAGGCATTTTAACAACTCTGATTTGGTACAATTTTTCTTTTTTTTTCTTGTGTGCACCACATGCCAAAAACATACATAACAGGGGTCTGGGTTTTTCTAATGTCATAGGGACTGGATTTGTTACTTGGGTCATTAGCATAGGCGTGGAGCTGAGACAGTGATGCCTGCTGTATTTTTAGCAGTGGTGGGCTGTGCTTGCTGTAATTAATCAGCACATTAACAATAAATTACTTATTCATTATTTTAATGCCTGCTATACAGTGTACAGGAGCTGGTGATTTCTTTCCCCCTTGTTTATTCAGTATGAGTGAGTCTGTGTGCAAGATGGGGGGAAGCACAATAGGCATTTACCATCCTATTGTTATCCAGAGCAAGCATTGTATCCAAATGTGAAAGTGAGGATCTGCAAGTGTGGTCTAATATCACATGCTGCTGGGTGGTGATACCAGGCTTTTGGCTAATCAGCTAGCCATAAAACAAATTACTGCTTTCCCAGTGGATTTTGTCATCTTTGTCCTGTTGGCAGGCTGCAGCCCAAGAGAGTATTCTGTGTGCACAGAAGTCCACAGTGTTCTCTGTCACTGATTCTTATGTACCATCCAGAGTGTTCTCTGTGACTGATTCTTATGTACCATCCAGTTGGGTTAAGGCAGGATTTTATCTGTAAATGAATTAAAAGTGCTTCTGAAAGATCCTTATTTTTGAGAAAGGAGTTGAAATGTTGCTGTTGTCCCATTTCCAATTTTTTTGAGGCTGAATAACCACTCAGTTCTGGTTTGAGTGAAAGAAGAAGCAGAATAGTTCTCTGTGGGCCAACCACTCTTCTGTCGGGTTAGCTGAAACAGATGTTGTCATTAAACTTTAATTACAACATGACTCACTTTTTAGTGCAGTGGCTAGAAGAGAAATAGAAGGAGGTTTTGTGCTATACATTAGGAGAATATGAAAACAGCAGCTAAGATTGATAATACTTCTGTGTCCTTAAAAAAAATAATACAAAGGTCATCAACTTGGACTTCCTGCACAATACAAAAGATGAAATTTCATTATGTAGTTTCTAGATAAAATCCTTAATAGGTGATTTGAGCCAGAATAATGTCCTATGGCAAAAATTTTACTAAAATATGGGTTCTTCTCAGATTTTAAGCACTGGATTCTTCTCAAACTTTAAATAGTCAGTTTGCCTGGTTAGAAGCATTTTATTGATGGTCTGGACCTCACAATTACCTCTGGTTGTGTGTCTGACCCCCGTTAGGCTGCCCATAGCACACATCATGAAAGACATATCCAAACACAGATTTTTCTTCTCTGAATGCAGAAGACAGAAACCAGGGGGAAAAAGGGGATACAGAGGTAAACATCTTACCCTCAGAAATACAGTAGGTCAATGCTAAGTTGATGCTTCACATCCTGTGTGCTGTTAAATGGGTTAAATTCCAATTCCTTGCTAGGACCCGATGGGCCTAAGAAATTCTGGGTTGTATTTCTTAATGGTACTTCCCACTCAAACCCCCCTTAAGTAATGGTAACTCATGATACTGTAATTAGCTCTACTGACTTTGCCAAAATTATAAAGATAGTCAATTGGGATCAAAAATCAAAAATCTGTTGGCTTGTCCTTCCAACATTAAAGGGTTGGTCTGGAGTTTGGAAAAACTTGGGGATATTATGTTCAGATTGATGCCCAAAGAGTATGGAGAGGCAGAGAGAGAGCCACTGGAGCTGTATCCTCTTGTCCAGCAGCAGTTCTGTGAAAATGTCAGCTTGGGGAGGAGAGCAGCAAAAAGCCCACTATTGAAGGATTATGAAACTAGAGAATGACAGCAATTGTAAACATCCCATGCAAGATGTTTTGGTGGCGACCCTGACAAATATTTTTATTTCTATGCTGGATTAATCTAAATTGTACTTCAGACTTATGTATGGCATCTGCAACTGCGTCCACAGGACTGAAAATTAATCTGATGGTGGTGGGGAATGAAAGCAAGAAGGAATACACAGGATTCAAATGAGTGAATGAAAACATGCAGGACTTGGCATCTGTCACTTTCCCCTTGGCACTCCCATGGCTGTACCCTGGAGCTCTGTGGAACTCCAGGCTCCAGTACCATGTCGGGCAGGAAATCCAATCCATACTTGAAGCTGCGGCTTTCTGCTACGCATTTGTTGGAGGAGGCTGGCTGTGCTTTGGCTTAACTCCTTCAAACACATGGCCTGGCAGCACTTGTGCAATAGCTCAGTTTTAGGGGTGAACAGTGGCCCTTTAAGTGCTGACAAGGAGGAACAGAGCAGAAATTCACCTCTGAGATAATCCATTTTTGATGAGGAAAATAGAAGTGAAAAGGGCCAGTATTTACTGGTGTGTACACACTGGTACTTGTACAGAAACATCCTGGTGGCGACAAGACTGCAGTCGCTCACAAGCCTTGCAGGGAGCAGGGAACAGCCATGATAATGCTGCTCTTTATTTCCAGTGCTGTTCAGAGCAGGCTCCCTCTCTAGAGCCTTCCCTATGCTTCCCTTCCCTGTTGCCAGTGAAAAGCTTGGCCTTCTCTTGTCCTTTTGATAGTCCCACTTCATTAGAAGGAACCATTCTTATACTGGATGCAAATATTCCATCAAAACAGAAACTTTGAATTAGTTTGAGTGATTTCTAGTAGCTGTCATCCTTTGTGATTATTTTTTTGCCTCTTTGGTGGTTCTTGCTATAGCATCTTAAAATTTCTGCTGTGCATCATATTAATCTGCTACAGGAGGACTGCAGTAAAAATCAGCATTCTAAAGACTAAACTCAGTCGTTTAAACACGTGCATGGACTGCAAAAAAAAATCTAAATATGTTTATTTTAAGTGACTTCAATAGGAACAGTCTACAGATAAAAGAAATTCAAAGGAGTTCTCATTTCTGTTCTGAAATATCTGTAATAGGATTTTATTTTAACCTTGGTTTGTGGAAAAGTGAAAGAATGGGCTCTGAAACAAAAGTGATAGGTTTTGGAACATTTAACTAAGCCACCATGTTATGTAACAATGAAGAGACTTCATTTCATTGGATTCAGTGTAAACAAAATGAAAATATTGATGCTTCCAAAATAAATACTTGACATTTGACAGTATTTATTTCTTTGATATAAGCCTGCTTCCATGAATGTTTATAAGGATGTGGAGACTGTTTACCTTGATGGGACCTTCTGCTCCTTCAGCACAGCGGCTCTGCTGATTTTAACAGAGCCATGCAGTGGCTGTGCCTGAGTTCCTACCAAGGTTGTGGTTATGCCTGAGTTCCTGCCAGGGAAGATGCTGATCTGTGGTGCCTGAAGTCATCAGCTCAGCCAGCAGGTTTGGGGTGGCTATCTTTCACATCAGGCATTGATCATGCCACTGGGGCAGCTTCAGGCAGGCAGGTATTTCCATTTTCTGGTCTACTGATGTCTTGCAGCCCTAAGTCAGACAGGAGTAGCAGATAATTTTATTCCAAAAAAAATGGGCCAAGTTTTAATTGCAGTTTTGCAGTTTTGACATTCATTGCCATGACTGAACTGAATTTTTTGGAAAGCCTTTTTGGGCAGGATTTGGTGTAGACATGATAAATTTTTGCCACTTATTGCTTCACCTATTAATCAGGTCTAAAATGTATGCCATTTTTTAAGGTAAGGCTGTGGTAGGAGCAGGCAGTAATGATATTCTATTCTGTTTTACTTTTTCACTTTTTCAGGCTATCAGTTACTCTCTTTTACTTTTTCAGGCTATCTTTTTTTTGTGTACCATGTGCAGTCTTGTGTATAAACTGATTATCCTTAAAGTAGCCGCGAGACCTCTTGTTTGGTCTTCAGATTTTTTGCTGTAGTATCTTCATTCCTTCTGCATTTGTCAGCATGGGAAATCTATTACAAAATAGGAATAAGATGTGTGGATAACAATTACACAACAAGCCTGAGTGCCCTGATCAGCATTAAATAAAAATTCTGAAATTTTATTTATTTTGATTTATTTGCCAAAATTCCTTGCAATAATATTTCTGCTCTATTTCAGAATATATAATTTCCATATGAAGATCTGAAGGCAAATTTGTTTCAAGATTTATGCTTGAACTAAAACTCAAAATCAAAAAATGATAAAACCCGTGAAAAATGAGAGCTTCCCTCTTCCTTTCCACCAAATTTTTCAGTTTTGCTTTGAGGGGTCAGTGGCTGGCCAACATCATCGTGAGCTGCACAGCCTACAGAGGGACAATAATAAGTGAAAATTATTAGAGGAACTTCACTAGATTTCAGTAGAATTGGCAACATGCATTAACACTTCAAAATATTATCCAGATTTTGACCAAGATATTTTGGTGGTTGTGGGCTTAAAGTGAAAATCAGAAGACTGGGCAAAGTAACTGTTTGTCACTTTTCCCTCTGTGTTAAATTCCCCTAGGCTCCAGCAGAGAGCTGCGACTTCTGTTTTCATATGCCACCAACAATAAATCTGGCATCTATTTTAAAATCAGTGCTCACCTGCTTGTAGTCATTTGTATTTAGTGACCTGTTTTCATTATGTGGGCTGGAGTAATCAGTGAGATTAAATTGAGGAATTTTCTGAAAGTGAGAAGCCTGGGATTCAAGACTTCTAAATGCATTCATGCTTGGGATTGTTCTCTTTCCTTTTCAGATGCTCTCATTATTTCCATGCTGCACAGGGTTGTTTTGGTTTTTTGGTTTTTTTTTCTATGTTACTAAAGTATCATAATCCAAATGCAGACTCCCTCACAGCATTATTTCAGTCACTATCCATACTGCAGGAGCACCCAGTCCAGGACTGGACCTCACTGAGCCTATTGATGTATAAACATGAGACCATCGCAAGGCTGCTCTGCACCTGTTACTGCTGATTCCCATTTCTGAGGGCAGGCATTCCCTGCCAGTCAGACTGCTTTTACAACAAGCAGCATTTTGCTCTTCACTGTAAGACCAGGAACAAATTCCTCTAGATTTTGCAGGAATTGCTCTAGACTGTTCCTGCATCCTGTTCCATTTGGGTGAGCTCAGCAGCAGAATCCCAAGAGCAGAGTTATTCTCTGTGGATGTGCACTTCACCAGCAGCCTCTCTGAATGCTGCTGCTGCTCTTGGCAGGGTTGCAGCTGCACTGCCACGCCTGGGGCAGTACAGCTCTGCTAGTGACTGCTGCTGAGGGCAAGCCTTTAAACCATTCCTCTCTTCAGCCCAACAATATTCTTATATTGACTTGTAATTTGTTGTTCAATTTTGAATAATTATGAGGAGGGACAAATGTCTTTCTAGTTTCTGAGTTACATGTTTCCCACGCATGGATTATTTTTGTTTCATGTCTGAAAATGTTTCCTACATTTTGTTTCATGATTAAAAATGTCTCCTGCAGTGAAAATATGATTTTCTCTATTTTCTTAATTCTCATGTAAAAAGACCCTTTTTAGCTCTGTCTAAAGGTACCTATTAGAAGATTTCTGGGACTTACATGTTCTTGCAAATTAACATCAAGGTTTCATTATAAAAGAAAATAAGAAAAAGGAAGCTGTGGAGCAGGCCCCTCAAGAAAGCAGAAGTGAATGTCTTGAAATCAGCATGTTATTTAAAATCACACACTGCTTTGGCTAGCCATTGTGACACCCGAGCACTGCTGGCATGTCCAAATCCCTGGCTTTTCTAGTCAACTCCCTGTCTATTTTCAGAATATTATAATCATGTTCCTTATCAGGAATGAATTGTGGAAAAAGTCAGAATATAAGGTAGTTTGACATAGGGAGCTATTTAGAATTTAGAGCATTTTCTCCTCCATCTCTGTAAGTTTGCTTGTGTTGATATGTCAACACTGCAATATAAAGACATGTATTTTTTAAAGGCAAGATTCATAGTTCAAATATCCTGATTTAACTAAAAATATAACCCCTCTAATTTAGCAGATTCATTTTCATTGAGGGAGTATATAAGTACTTGGAACTTCTGGTATTTTTTATTTAGTTGTTTTGTTTGCTATTTTAATTAGAGAATGAAAAGGGATCTGGATGATCTCAGAATGTTGGAGGGCTGTAATTTTTTTATCTATAATGTTAAATTAAAAAATCTGTGCAAATAGTGTCATTTTCATCTGAGTGAAATATCCTAACATTTCTTCTTTGTAGAATTGCTAATGAGGTCATGTCTTTCTGAAAACTGCATTTAATTTTCATTAAGTGTAGGATTTTATAACATTTCAGATCTTCTTAACATGTTGTGGTTGCAATAGTGCATTTATTTTAAGGACATTATTTATACACAAAAATAAGGACCCATGCTAGTAAGCTGTGCCTTCCACAGGGGAGAAGATAAAATTAAAACTTGGATTAGAGGAGGAATTTTATAAAGTGTATTTATGTCCTTTTGTGCTGTGTACATTCATGTGTTTAATTCCTAGGCTGGTTTGTGTGTTAATTCAGAGAACAGTGATGTGCACACAGTGGAGATGCAAAGGCAATTTCCTTTTTGCTCTGAAGTGTGCAAGTTGGAAAGTGTTTATCATTTTCTGTAGAATTTAGCATATAGTACCAGTTGGAGTTCTTGCCTATATGCTGCTTGTGCTACTGTGGCGTAAATTAGAGGTGGTTTGTTTTCCTATTTGGGTTTTTTTTTACGTTTACACATCTGTGGATAAGAGGCTGAGCATCTCATTTTTGAGATTACTGGTAAACAACTTAGTGTTTTCAACAAAACAATTCAAGAATCATTGAAGTGCATCACAAGGATGTGACTTGAATGGAATGTTATAAAACAAAATTCAAGAGGTAAGAAATAAATCTTGTATGGGAGAATGTAGAAGAGAACAGAATGGAATAACCTTATTCTTTCCTAATTACATTATCCTTGTGTGCAGCTTCTTAGCCTAGGGTTTTTGAGTGTAGGGATTTTCCTTCTGTTTTGGAGTGTAGTTTCTTGGGAGGCTTGTTTGGGGATTTTGGGGTGGTTTTTTTTTTTTTTTGGTGTTTAGGAGGTTTTTTTGCTGTGAGGTGGGTTTTTTTTGTGTGTTTTTCCTTGGTTTTTTGGTTTACTGGTTTTTGTTTGGGGTTTATTTGTTTGGGTTTTGTTCGTTTTGTTTGTTTTTCTTGTTTTTTTTTCCTCATGTGTTAGTATCTAGTTGTGCTGAGTGTTGGATCAAATGCACTTTTGGGTTTCTGCCTAAGGCTTTGGGGAGAGACAGATGGATCCGGGATTAGAAACACATCTGTATCTGTTTTGTCATTCTTAAAACTGCTTCACCAGTCAGCACACATAGTCTCAAGGCTGGAACTCTTAACTAAAGTGTTGCTTGTATCCTGACACCTTTTAAATTGGTCACTGAGTTCATCTGAAAAGGCAGAAGAGAAATTCCAGGTCTGTGAAAATACTTAATTTAAAATGTCCTGCCAGCAGTTCTACCTTGGCCTTTCTATGTGATAGCCAACATATCTCAGATGACCTCAACTCTCAGGGGAACATAAGAATAGAGGCATTCTCTGCATGCATGAGTGGCTGGAATAACACTGTGCTTAGTGATCAAATGAACAATCCCTTTGAGCGTTCGAGATAGTACCCCCTCTCACAGAGCATCGGAAAGCATTTCTTTAACAATTATGCAGCAACAAAGCACAATAGGGTCACTGGTTGCTATGATTTCTTTCTGAGGAGGAAAGTCAGAGTTTATGTTACCTTGTTGTTACTATCTCAAGCTGAACTGGTTTGGCAGTCGAGAAATGCAGCCTGATCTGTTGCCAGGTTTTAGTGGAATAGGGTGCTGCAGAAATAAATGTTTGAGATTTTTTGTGTTTTAACCTGCCTGGTGTTTGTTTTTTTTTTTTTTAATACCTCCCCCTACCCTCCCCCAGTCACTTGTCTGGTGTTCCTGGTTTTTCTTAAAGCAGTTTACAGATCCTCCTGTTGCAAACAAAACCTATACCACGGATTGTGCTTTTCTTATGCCCTGGGTCATTTCTCCAGCCCAGTTATCAATCCTTTTTACTGTGACTGATTCCTTCTGTGTGACTACACTGTTTTACTGCTGTTCTCTGCTTTTACTTACTACGAGACTTTTTTTTCCCCTGTGTTTTTCTCACCATATTTTCTTCTCTGCTGATCCATTGGTTTCTGCCAGACCTTCTTTAGCTGCCTTTGCATCCTTCCCTCTGCATGGTTCCTTCCTTTTCTTCCTTATCCTCTTCTCCTCTTCGTGGTCTTCCTTTACTGCCAGGGCTCACTACTTCAGCGGCTTTCTAGCGTCTTCTCTACCAACAAACACACAAAGTTGTCCTGGTGAGCTTCTTGATGATTAACCTGGTTGTTCCCACAAACATTCTAAACAATATTAGCCCATCTATCTCTTTTCTCTCATCCCTGATCATCAGGAAAAAAAAAAAAAGGTCCATATGCTAAGAGTCAATTTGAAGTAATTTAGATGTTTTCCTTTTTTGATTTTTAAATGTTGAACATGGGACACTGCAAGCCACATACCAGTGAATATTCCAGCCTTGCACAAATGAATACTGATGAGATGACCTGGGATAATAGCATTGCTTGGGGCTGTTGAGGCCATTCTGCTGTAATAACAAATTCTAGTTGAGACATATTCCACAACAGGATGTCTTGTCTTTTCTTTGAATTTGAAAACTGGTAACAAAACTGAGGCTTTCTTATGTTGTGCATGTGTGTGTGCAAACAAGTATTTGTATGACACACAAGTGTTGCACAGTCAGCAGCAGAATTAATACAAATACAAATATATTCTGTGTTCTCTGGGATTGTCATATCACCTAACCTTTTCCTTCTAGATGAAGAAGAATGAAAGTTGAAGACCATAAATTGCATTAATTTAAAATTAAGATCTGGAGCTTACATTTTTTGCTGGTGCAGTGCCATTGCCTTAATAAAATCTCAGGGGGAAAAGCATATGCTCTTCAGAAAAATTGCAAATTCTCACCTACAGAAATAAACGTCAATGTAATATTTATATTCTCATTATAGAGTTCTACTGATTTGTTGTTGGGTTTCTTTTTCCCCTTTTCTCCCTGCTAATTCGTTTTGTGCTGCCAGCGTAAGAAACATATTTTTACTTTTGTATTTGTACTATTTATCTATAACTTCAGGTTTGTCTGTACATTTTAGGAAAGGGAATGAATTTAAGCCTTAGCTCTAGATTCAGATATGACCAGTTACTATGTCTGGAATCTCACTAACTCTTCCTTCTGCTTTCAGCCTATCCCAGTTGAATAGGCTGTGATGGTTGGCTGTGAGCTGCTTATAATCAGGAAGCACACACAGTTTGTTGGATTTTGCATTGTTGGAGGGCCAGAGGCTGGAAATGGGAACATATAAATTTGACACTCGATTTGATATTCCTGCTGAGTAGAAGACACCTGCATTTCTCCCTTCACACTCGTATTTTCTTCTGGTGAAGCAGAAAACATATGATAATGAGTGCAAAAGCAAGTGGTTATTTAGATGGCAACAAATTGCTGCATAACTGTGGTCCCAAGGAAGAAGGTTGGGAAGCTGCACTGGTTTTATTTTATTGGAGAGAAGTATTTTGGATGTCTAAATCTACTGCTGCACTTTTTTCCTTTCTCTGAATTATTTTAAGTACTGTGGATTAGTATCTTGCTTCAGATTTAATGACCAACCTACCAAAACCGAAAAGCCAGGTGAATGTGCATGATATATTGGCAGCATGTTACACTCTCTGTTAAAGAGGATGAAACTGGTAGAAAACAAAAAGTGACATAGAATTCTTGAGCAGGCAATTTGCACGATGTGGGTGGATTTTCTGAAATACCTGAAGGGAATTTTAAAAACTCTGGAAAAATTATAAAAAAAAATCACAACCTGAGTGTGTGGTAAGTAATGAAGAACATTAAGCACACTAGTGAGCTCTGCAGAATATCCTAAAGTATTTTCCCATTTACAGCTCAGTCTCAAAGAAAAAACTGTAAATGGAAGAAAAGGAGTAGAAAAATCTGGTCCATGCAAACATTAGTAATGAACACTGTCAATACCATGCTCTGAGAACTCTGAGATGTAAAACAACTTCTGGCATTGGGGAGTTTGGACGCGGTTTGGGGGATTTTTTGGAAGAGTTGAAGGTCAAAATACCTGATGCCAGACTGCACATGAGCTTTAACTGACACCACTAAACCTTTCCAGTTTGTCTGGCAGTCGTGTCCCTAGCTGTATGTGTTTTGTAAGAGTACAGTGAGGGCAGCCAAGCAAGATGGATAAATTGACACATATTCTTAAAGAGCAGCCGTCTGTAACATCCAGTTCCACTTGGCTAAGCACTAATTTGATTTTTGCTTCTACTTTTTAATTCTTTTTGAGCTCATTGTTATCTGTTTGGATTGGTTTGTCAAATTTGAAGTAAATAGTCTCCAAAAGCAGAATTTGACAGTCACTGCTTTATTCCACCTCCTCTCTCCACCCCATTTCAAACAAAGCCTGATTCCGAGGTAGAGTGACCACACTTTTGGCTTGTTTGCTTTTGATTTCCATTAGGATTTATTGCCAGAACAACCTGGTCATACCAATGACAAGCCTGAATTTGTCTTCCTAGTTACTTGTCCATGTTTTCCCTAAAAGCAATTTGATGCAAAAGCTTTCTTCAAAAAGGGAGGCATTTTGGGACAGTAACTACACAATGAAAACAGTTAATTTCACTTCTGGGAATCCTTCATTTTTGAATTGCTCTACGTGAACACATTCCATTGTATGCTGAAAGAAGAGGAATTAACAATTGATTTGTGACATCTTCATAGGGCAGCGAGACAAGGGAAGTGTGTCAAGAGAAATGTGCATTATGGAGAATACACTTCTGCTGGCAGGGGAATAGGGTGTTTCCTTCTTCCTCACCTGGATCTTGATCTGAAGGTCATGGCATGTGTCTTGCACTGGCCATGGTCATGGGTTGAAAGCTTTTATTATTTGGCTTGTTGGTTTGTTTTGAACACATACAGTACTAGAGTGTTTGCTGCCTAAGTGGGATTGAAAATTTGGCTGATCAAGCACATAACTGATCCTGGAATCTAAAAATTCATTTCTTTACTTTGGAATTCTTTCTCAGTGAGTGATTTATTTTTACAAGTGCATCTTTTAAAACAAACAATTGTTTTCCCCTTCTTTTAAAGTTGAGGAATAACAAGATTCAAAGAAGCCCTCTAAATTGCAGGACCCCAGCAACATTTTCCATCTCTCCAAGAGCTAGGTCCTGATTTTTCCTGTAAAGGGACATGCTTACAGTCCCTTTACTTTCCCCTTCCACACCTTTCTATCTATGTTCCCATGTAAAAAAAAACCCCAAACCTTCATGAGCAGGCTGGGTGACTGAGGATGTCAGAATTCACATCCTGACACAGCATGGGCACAGCTATACCACAAGTATGCATCTGCTATGAACAGACAAAAACAACAGACTTTTTCTCAGGCCATTTGGAGCACAGCTAAGGCTGCCTCTTAGTTCTTCAGAGATTTTGTTTTACATAAATTTTGAATTTGTGTAAAATAGATGCAGGAATGCTTTGGCAAAACAATGGATGTTTCCCTGGGATCGATCAGCTTAGTTCTGAATCATGATACTGTGTAATTCCTGCAAGGGGGATGAAGCACATAGTCCCTGATACGTATGCTTAGTCAGAGATAATAGAATTCCACTCAGCCATTTTTTAAAGACTTTTTAACTATTATGTAGGGCAGAGAGTGTTTCAGTAGAGGAGAAAAAGACATTGCTTCTCTGATATCACTGGCATCTCTCCAGTCAGCATTCAAGTGCCGTGGTATTCATTGAATGTTGTGTTTTTCAGAAGCACAGCCTTGTTTGATCTGTTTTGTGTTGCAAAACATGAAAAGACAGTCTCTGAATAAATTTCTATTCATAGAATCACTGACCCTTTTAAATGTATTTCATTTTCATATCCATTCCTTTTCTGGCTACCATTTAAAGCATATTTGATCTAGTTAGCAAGCCCTTCTGCAAGCTTAATGCTGCTGCTACCTCCGAGTTATTAATGCTCATGTTTGTGTAGATGTTGCTGGAGAAACTGCATGTGGCCACATGGGAAACTTCACTGTCAGCAAGTAGCCTGGTGCAGTCCCCAGGGTTGTGGTGCTTCTGAGTTTCAGTACATCCACCTTGCCTTTTGATGCCATTTGTTCATTTGTTAAGGGTTTATATTTATTAGGGGAATTGCCTTTGGTCTGTCACCAGGTAAGCCAGCTTCTGCTAATTACATCAGCTAAATTATGCTGAAGTTCCTGTGAACTGGGCTGGATGTTCTGCCACTCACATAAGTGCAAGTGTCTCCTACTGATTTGAATACCATTCAAAATAATCTTTAAAAAGTAGCAAAGCTATACTGCAGGGCAAGCAGAAGAATAATGGCTGCAGATGATGCAGTTTTAGCTGCTGGTTAGTTGTGATGATGATGATGGTCGCTATTTAGCCAGCCCCGTGAAGCTTCTGAGGGCCATACAGAGTGTGCAGTAATTAAGTAATGAACTGCTCTGTAAGTTAACTTTTACTGACACAATTCAGAAAGCTTGACACCTTTTACTGTGTGTGACAGACCTGGCAATGAGAGAAAGATGTAAGCTGCATGACTTCAACTTGCAATCATCTAGTCAAACTGTTATCAAATGATAAATTAGACTTGTATGAGAAAGAATAGATAATGTCATGGTATAGCTCCTCATCAAGTTATCCTCTGTATTTTTTCTCTTTTTTGAATATGGACTGCAACATGCTGCTTATGCCATCAGTAGAAGTGTAGGATAATTTGACAATTGCTGATTTCACCTAAGTTGTATCAGCCACCTGCAAAGAATATGGGCCTTAATTTTACTCCTTTCAGGTACAGGAGAAATATTTTCCTTGCCAGAATAGAAAATTGGAAAATCCAAAATGGGGTGAGTGATAGACCTGTCTTATTTATTGTCACAGAAAGAATTGTCAGGAGATGTGGGTGGGAAAATGGGGATTTGTTTCATTAAATGCCTCTTTATGATACTTTCTGAAAGGCAGGCAGTCAGAGCTGGAGACTTTTGCAAGTGCAAGTTTTTGTCCTGATTATCAGCTACTTATTTTCTTACTTTTATGAAATGTATCTTGGTCTATTAATTTGCATGCATTTGATTTCTTTTTATCCACTTGTTTCTCAGGCAGTACTGCCTGCAGTGGGCTTTTTTTGCTGCTAAGAGGGAAATTGTAGGAGTAGTTGGGGGTTGCACAGTTGGGGCGGACGGAGACGAGATCTTTTTGAAGTTAAGTCGTATAACTTGCAGTTTATTGCAAAGGGTGTGGGTGAAGGGCCTTGCTGCGAGCTGCCAGCTGCAGCTCGGAGCAGGCCCCAGAGAAGAGAGGCTTAAAGTGTAAGAGAGTTAACAGTAAAGGTTTAAGAGCGGAGAGCATGTGGAAAGGAGGGGGTGAAGAAGTGCAGAGGGGAAGACAAAGAAAGAAAAGGGCGCGAAGAAGAGCGCAAGAGCAAGCAGAGAGAGAGAGAAGAGAGATAAGAGAGCGCAAAAAGAGCACAAAAAGAGTCTGAAGTTCTCATTACAATACAATAAATCATCTTCGGTGTTGAATATTCCGATTCTCATTAACCAATCTACTACAGCATGCATATCTTATAACATTTCTATACAACTTATAAGAATCACTACATTACCATACTACATTTACGTTTTAAACCCTAAATCTTATTCTTTGGGCCCCATCTGCCAAGCTGCAGGGTTTGCTTTGACTCTTAGGCCTGCCTGCTTGCAGAGGGAATTGTTTCTTCTAGGGGGGATTACATTCAACTGGTCACATCATTGTTTTTCAGCAACTAAGGTATCTCAAAGGTTGCTTTCATTTCAATCTCGCTTATAGTTTCTATATTCTCAAAATCTTTTGCTAGGCAGTCATATTTATAAGGCTTTCTTGTTTCATCCTCCCCAACAGGAAATACCTTTGAGATATACCTCAGAGGGATACTTTTGAGGTTGAATCCTCCTGCAATAAGCCAAAGATAATAAACGAGAGCTCAAAATTCAGTGAGTTTGCTTTTCACAGCTTGATGCTCTCATGCCGTTGGGGGCAGCAGGAGTGGCCTGGGCAGCGTGGGGCTGAGCTGGGAGCAGGGTGGCAGCGAGGCAGGCAGGGTCAGGCCCCTCAGGGCAGCGGGAGCAGCCAGGGCTGGCAGGGCCTGGCAGGTGCCACCGTGGGTAGGCACAAGGCTGGGAACGGGCAGTGGGTCTGGCCTGGCCGGGAGCCACGGCCAAAGCTCCAGCCCAGCCAGGAGGATCTGAGCAGGATCCTCAGAGGCCTTTGTCTCATCCAACTGGGTCCTGGCAGGCTGGACCTGGGCTGGAGGTGACACTGAACAGGGAGCTCCCAGATGAGTGAGTGGGAAGGGGCTGCAGAGCCTGCTGGTGCACTTGGGCCTGGAAGTGTATCCTCAAGCTGTGTGTTCTTCCAGCTATTCTTCACAGTTACTATAGATGGAATTAGATCTATTTTTTTTCCTTTGTATTTTTCTTATCCTTGATTCCAGTACTTCAGTCTTTCAGTGGGGAGGAAAAAAAATCCTAGTAGGCCATGAACACAAGTCTGGAAGTACATAGCAATTTTCCTGCTACTTACACAGCACGTTTGGTTTCTACAGTCTGTGGTACCCCTTTGTCAGACTGTCCTGGTTATCCTGTTTTCTCAGGAGAGGCAAAGCCCATGATTCTCTACAGTGAACTGCATCCTAAATTGAGAACTGAACCAAGGTGTAAGGCTTTATAAACAGATTGCATTATTTACTTATTTCAAAAGGATGCTAGGAAACTTTCTGGGAAACCACAGACTGTGAATATGAAAGACTTCTCATTTTGCCAGTCATAATCTATGGCTGCAGAAATGCTCTTACAGCACTTACCTGAGAAATAAATGACTTTTTATTTTCAGAGATGATACTAACACAGCTATTTTTCTGTCTATGAAGCACTTTCCACCTTCTGTGAGTTGTCTGCACAACTTCCTAGGAGGCAGAAAAATGAAAACTTCCTGCTGAGAAAACCAAAGCGAAGTTGTTCTGTTTATTTCTGAAATGGCTTTGTGGAAAGTGCTCCTGCAAGCACAGGCCCAACTGTTGAGCCTTTTGCCAGCAGGCACAGGGCTGCTGCAGCCAGGAAAGTGCCAGCTGGGGGCTGCCAGTCCCAGGTCAGTGCAGCACCAAGCCAGTCATTAGCCAGGTTTGCCGGCTGGGATGAGTGTGGTGCTGAGGCTCCAGCATGAATTCTGCTGGCCTTGGGCACAGAGGAGCAACCTCTGCCTGCAGAAAGCAGGCATGGTGTCACCTGCCTCCCCAGGGCTGCATCCTAAGTTTGGGTGAGCAGGACTGTGTGCTATGTGCATCCTCTGTGTACAGTTGCTGCCCTGTGATAAACTTTCTGGTGTAACCCACTGAGTTGCTCTCAGGCTCTTTGTGAACTTTTCTAGAAGTGGGGGTTTCACTCATCCTCATGCTTGCTGGGTGGATTGAGAGAAACATACCCAAAGAACACTTGGGAAAAAAGCATGCTTACAGCCTTTCTTGCTTGTTAAAATATTGTGCAGCTCAATTGTACTGCCATTTTAGTCTTCAGAGTTAACAGCTCTTTTTGCTGAGCGAGCTTTCCTCATCACATGAAAAGTGACTTTATACGTACTCAAATAGCAAAATAAAGTTTGTGAATTCTTTTATTTTCTTTCTTTCCTTTTTTAATAGCAGTAACTCCCACAAACTGGTACAAGGCTTGGTACTGTGCAAGCAGTTTTTCACTCTTAGAATGCTGCTGCTGAAAAGCAGATATTGTGTGAAGTACCATCGATCACTGCCACGGTTTTATACAGTTTGTCACCATTGTTCTTCATATAGCAGTGAGTCACATTTAGCTATGTGACTCTACACTATGGTACAGCTCACAAGTGTTCAGCATGGGGGAAAAAAGTGTTGGGTTTTCTTAGTGTAAAAAACCTCTTCATTGTTCATAATCTGAAATCATTTATTTGTTAGTGTATAGCAAATATGTCTGATGTGGCCTAATATAAATGAGAACAGATTTTTTAAAATATTTTTAGAAGTGTAGGATGTTGTTTATAATGATGGAGAGTGGAATGGAGTTTCTAAAGACCCAGAATAGCTGAGGTTAGAAATATTAGAACAGATATGTATAAGGCTCTTCTGACAGATGCTTGGCTCAGAGGTGAAATGGACTTTTATATCTGGTTTTACATTAATAGATTTGGGATTCCCTTATAATTTGCTAGGGGTTTTTTTTCTGACTAAGAGCAGACTGTATCTCAGGTAAAATCCCACTGAAATAATAGATGATTTTAAATTGATGTGTGAACAGACCACATTTTCTCTCAGTCTATCAAACACCATGTAAATTCATTTAGAAATGTGGGATTTCATGCTGTACAAATCCTGCCCTTGGCCTAGGCTACTTTGGGAATCTTGTAATTTTGCTTCCTTCTTCAGCCAATATAGAAATGTTTTGTTTTCATTTCACGCACTACCTGTATAGGTGAGCTTGTAGAATGAAATGGGGAGAACCCTGTTTGTAACTGGGACATAGAGGAGGCAGTCAGTGTATGATCTTTGTGTTAGCGCAGCTATTTAAATTTCACTGGGAAGGATGAGAAATTAAATATTTCTTCTTCCAGTGCAGAAAAGACAAACTCCCCAAACCAAATCATCAATCTGTGGCACCAACCATGTGACACATAATGCTGGTGTAAGAGAGCTGTGGGCAGATGCTGATCCAGCGGTGCTCTGTTAACAGAGCTGTAGAGGGCTGCTGCTGGAAAGGTGTTTGTGAAGTGTATCCTGACATGACTTTGAAAGCTCATAGCTAATGTGGACAGATGTCAGAGCAGCAGAAGCAAGTGAGAAAGGGCAGAAGGCCGTGCAGTATTTATTTTCTAAGTGGGGACTGTTTGGATTTAGATGTTTTGTGTTAACATCGTAAGAACATGTATGGGTTGTAAGCATTTGACAGAGTAGGTGAGGAGAGGTAACACTTCAATCTTGTGACTCTTGTGGTTGGTTTAGAGGTGAGGATTTGTTGTCTGCTTCTGACAGCTCTGACTGGTGTTGGGTAGGCAGGCCTTACGACAAGGAGAGATTCCAGAGGTGAATTCCTGTGCAGAGATAGTTTGGAATTTGCTCCACAAGAAGCCTGCCAAAGCCTGCAGCAGCATGGCATGGGATCCTGACCTTTGTGGAGCTGGAGCTTGTGGGAGTCAGATAGGCAGCACAGCCGAGTGGTTTGGATGGCAGCTTTGGCCCAGGAGCCTAGGGAAGGGAAGGGAAGGTGGGAGGAAGGACTGGAAACTGCAGGGGGCCAGAGAGGCAGACAGTGCTTGACAAGAGAGAGCAGCAGAATGGTGTGACCAGTGCAAACACTGTCCTTTCCTTCATGATTGGAGGTCTTGAATCTAGACATGTGAGGCTGTGGATTCTGTGGCTCACCTTGGAGTGTAAAGTCTTTCCATGTGATTGTTGGTAATGTTTCTTTATTCCCTGGTAAATGCCAGTCATTTCTTGCAGGATAGACAGACAAGATGATTTGTATCCAGCTTGAAATGTCTTCAGTTCACCACCAAAAAAAAAATCATCTTTTTTTCTTTCCCCCTGGTATCTTTTTTTTGAACATCTTATTTTCAGCTTTCTGCCACTATTTCTGTGGAATAATATCTCTGCTGTTAGGCCCTGTGCCAGTTCAATCAGTGCAGACTGCTTTAGTCCTTTGGATTCATTGTTTTATTTGCTTGGTTTCGAGTATTCTTTTCTGGTTTTAGGGCTCACTTGAGGCAATTAGGAAGAAGGTGAACCTGTAAACCCTATGACAAGTTCTGGAATAAGATTTTGTTTCAGTCTGTCTGCTGGGCAGGCACCTATTTTAATCAAATCTCATATCAATTGCTCAGGAATACATTAGAGTTCTCTTCTGAAAAATATTTCTTTGGTTATCAAATTTCTTCACTAAGGAAACAGCTTCACTCAGAAGTCTCTAAACACTTTATTTTTGCTGTTTAATTTAAACTACCTCTAAAACTCTTGGGAGTTCTATTGTACTGATTGTAAAAATGTAAAGGCCTTGAAATCATTTTAAAAGTTAAATAATTGTAAATGTGTAAAGGCCCTGAAATAATTAGTATTTTAACAAACTACCTGCCTTTCATTGCATGTATTGCAATATTTTTATATCCTCCTCTTATTCTGCCACAGCAATTCCATGGCTCTGCTCCTAGGTCTGTGCTGACATTCTCCATTGTGTAGCTTCCAGACAAAGCTGTTCTGACAAGCAGGACAGAGCATGGTAACAGAAATCCTGTTCCCTCTGTTCAAGGCAGTGATCAGGGTGCAGCATCCTCGAGTGCTGTGCTCCTGTGCCAGGGGTGCAGAGAGGCTTTAAACTGAGAGCAGCCAAGTGCAGCCTCGGGTGTCCGTGCCCCAGCAGCATCTCTGCCATAAATGTGCTCAGCTGTGATTTCTCTGCTGGTTTTGAATAAGGCATGTGGAATTTGTCCTTGGAGTAACCTGGCTTTTAGGTTTCTCTTCAGAGTTCAGAGCTATCAGCTTGATTGTCACCTTCTAAAATCCCATATTATTACATCAAAAGATTTTAAAATCTGGTTAGAGTAAGCATTGCCAGGCAGACAAAAACTAATATCTGGAGTGCTTAGCATCCCTGAAGTGACACATTTGTGAAGCATTTACTGTGTTTTTAAAATTAGCAATCAGCTGCTGATCTTTTAGGCAAAATAACCTTCTCACCATCCATACCAAAGGCAGAGCTGGAGTTTCCCGTGGCTGCCACAGTGTCCATGAGAGAAAGGGACTTCCTCTTTAATGCCAGCACCTTGAACTGGAGGCAAAGCTGAAGAAAGACCTGCTCCTCTGCTTCCCCAAAGGGCTACAGAGGTGCTTGTCTTCCACCTCATGGATGCAGCTGGTGGTGTGGCTCTTGTCCCCACTGCAATGTGAGCTTCTTCCACTTCAGATGTCCGGGTCAGGCTGGAGGTGTGGTCATTGTATTGCCCTAGGACACAGGGGGCTGAAATTCCACCTCCTGGGCACAGCTGGATATGCAGGGCACAGCTGGATGTGCAGGGCACAGCTGGGCCTCTGCACCCTCCTGGGCAAGGAGCTTCCCCCAGGCTTCTGCTTCCCACAGGCTCAGGGGTACTCACAGTGATCCATCGGTTTCTGAGATGTGACAAGCTCTGTGAACAAACTCTGAGTGACTGGGAGAAACTCCTGCTCCCTTCTGCTCCTCTGGCCTTTCACCATAGGTTGTCAGGTGAAAATCAGCTCCAAAGTGAAGATAGTGTCAGACAGTGACTAATGGCTGTGGGCTTGTTCTGATTGTAAAGAGCTGCAGTTTAGGCAGACTTGAACAACCCTGCCCCATCTTTTTTGGCTTGTTTGTTTGTTTGGGAGGTATGTTTTGTCAGCTTCTGAAGAGCCACATCTCCAATTTTGTTTTACATATACAAGAATTCAACACAATGGTAAATGGCCTATAGGCTTATTTGTGTCCAGGTATTTCAGATGTTTTTAGGAATATTGGCAAATAGGTGCGTCATACTCAGAATGTGTCATTTATACCATTCTGGTGTACTGCAGAATTTTCTGGGAAAAAAAATCTTCTAAAAACTGCCAGCATAATTCCCCTCACTGTAAATTCTGTAACCATGACTTTCTTTCTGGGGTCACTTGTGCTATTAAAAGCTTGAGTTCAGAATATACTAAGGCAAAATAGAGAAATCCAGAGATAAGGCAATATACACCTGAAAGAAATGAAAATGTCAAACATATTGATTACATCATCCTGCAGGTGATTCATAGCTTCCAGAAACCTGGCTTGTGTTGTGCACTTCTTTCTAGGACTGCCATACTCCTGTAATTTGCTTTTTACCTGGACCTGCTCTATACAAGGCTGCATTGGAAAACAAACTTTGAAGTTATGTCCTCAAACCAGCAAATTAATGTGTTATTTTGGGAGCAGTTAAAAACATTCATATTCTCTCTTTATTTTAACATATGAAAATCTCCTCTGCAGTACTTTGGGCTCTGGGTTTAGTTGGTTTAATTGGTCCCAGGAGGAATTAACACACATGTACACTGTTATTCTGTAGAACTAAAATGCAGCTTATTGACATTGGAGTTTATAGGCTTATGCTGTAAGTAGTTTCCCTGTGGTCACAATTAAACCATGGTTTTTAAAGGTAGCTTATTTGGTTAACTTATAACAAGTGTATTTTATTCTGCAGTTTATACTTTCTAAACAATGAAATACCACCCAGACACTTAAGTCCTGGTCAAGAAAAATACAGCAGTGTTATCAGGCCCTTTTTGGAGGTGCTACATGATTGGTTTTAACAGGAAATATTTTACAGTATTCTGCTGATAGGGTTTTTTGTGCTGCTTATCATGCTCTGAGCAACTTCTTTGAACCAGCTGGTTCACACCAGACAGTGACACCAGTCACTGTCCTCACCTCACTCATTTCACCTGCATTTCTTTTTCTGCTGCTTTTAAGGCCCTGTTTTTCTATGGTATTATGAAAAAAAATAACTGTAATATTGTGTACCCAGTTACACTGATGGAAACAGGCTATTTTCAAGTATAACATAACTTATGTGGAAAATACGAAAGGCAGTGGAAGTTTTGAGGTCTGATGGAAGCACTACTCATTTTGCCATACTTTGGTGGGTGGGGGATATATCCAAGTTTTACAACCTAACAATTACACAGATTCAGTGGAACTGAAGCAGAAAAAAATGAATAATCAATCTTTGTCTAATACTAGTCAGTTGCACAATTTTTAAAGGGTACAAATGCTGATGGGTCAGCAGGTAATTTAATTTCTCCTCCTTAAGGGCATGAAATTGTTTGTTACATATGATGCTCCAGCTCGCTTTGCTGTGGGAGTCTCTTTTGTGAGATGTTTGAGATTAAAACAAACCTATATGTTCTAGTAACACAAAGCAACATTTTTCTTTGAAACTGGTGGGTGGATAAAATTCTTTGTTGAAGTTTTTAAAACCCTCTCTGCGGGCCCTGTGGAGAATTGCCACATGCTTCTCATAGATTCCAAATTTCTGCCATAGCAAGTCCCACTGGTTTTCAACCACAGGCTCTTTTGTTTTCTGTACTGGCCTTTGTAAGCCTCAGCAAGGGGAGGCGGTGCCAGAAGTTGTGGAAAACAAGAGCGAGAGGGAGCGAGCCCAGCCAGGCCTACACTGCTGCATTCCTCTGCAATGGCCTACCATTGTAGGCCACCGTGTGGGCTTTGGTTCAGCTCTTCATTGTGAGCCAGGCGCACGGATACCCAAGTGCCCAACTCTGTGAAGGCACGCAGAGGGCAAGGCAGTGTCTGCAGTCAAGTAGATTGGTTTTAATTACAGTCCGAAGATCAAAAATTGTTCTCGCTCAGGGGATGCTTTTAGCTTTTTTGAATGCCCCTTTTTTCTTGTTTCTTTTCTTTACCTGTCCTCACAAACAAACAATTCCTTACACACCCACAAGGCTCATTTTATCCTGAGCCGCTTTCTCTTTCCCAGTCATAGAATCGTGAAATGTCACTGTAGAGCGCAACACAGTGCAGGGCACCAAGACTCCAGCAGAAGGGTGTATAAGAGAGATTTACTGTAGCAACATGTTGCTTTTATAGTTTTTCAAGATATTTACATTTACTTAACAGACACATTCACTGTCTGTTGGTCATAAGAAAGAAACAAAGTTCTCAATAGGTGAACAAGGAGCCACGTCATTCTGTGAGCCAGCTAAAGTCCATATCTTTTGACTTTCTCTCTTCCGTCACGTTGTCATGGGGACAGCCTTGGTGTCTTCCTCAGGAGAGATACAGGGCTTTCCTTATCTTTAGGAAGCCTTTGCTGGCTCACAAGAACAGCACAAAATGTCTTTCCTGCAGTTAAAGTTGGAAAAGACCTCAAAGATTGAGTCCCACCTTTGGCTGAGCACCACCACGTCAACTAAACCACAGCACTAAGTGCCACATTCAGCCATTCCTTGAACACTTCCAGGAATAGTGACTCCATCACTTCCCTGGGAAGTCCTATTCACTACTTAATCGCTGGTAATTTCTTGTGAAGGTGTTCCACTGAATTGCTGAAATACATAGTCCATTTAAAAAGATGATGAAGAGGAAATTAAGCCCTGTGCAGTGACAGATGATGTGTGACTTAGGCCTCCCAGCTAATTTCTTGTATGTTGAATCTAATATGACTTACACAGTAGGTTTAAGGAAAAAAGGTCTGTTGCACCCCTGGTTTTAAGCCTCAGCATCAGCAGTAACAGGAGAACACATGGAGCTGGTATTCAACTGCTGCTGATTCCTGTGGTTGGTAATGCCTCACTGACTGCTTTGCTTCCATCTCTTTCTTTGACATGGCAGAACTGACTGGCTAAATTTCTTCAGTAAGAGCACAGAGGAGAGAGAGTTCTTAAAGGCATAAATAATACAGAGTGTACAGATCTGGGGAAGGTATGATGTTATTTTTCCTCCATCAAGTCTGAGACCTGGCTCCTGGAGTACAGCCCTCACAGTGGGTAATGGGATAGTAACACATTTCAGCCCACAGTAACCACACATGCTTTCCATTAATATCCAGACTTTGGGCATGGACTGTGGGTTATTACTGCACAGACTTGGAATGGTTTTCACATCTCTGACAAGCAGATGCTAGGAGTTGTGTGTGCCTTGATGAAAACACAGAAAAACTTTCCAGCAAGAAGACTCCTGATATATCAAAAATCTCTGACTCAGACAGTATTGCTAGGTTTTACACACTGATACCCTGAAATGTAATTGCCTTCATCAGAGTGATGATGCTGCACATAAGCTGTAATGAATATACAGCTTATTTTTAATTTCTACTTTTTATTTTGTAGTCACTACACAGAACCAGACCTCTCAAATAATGAAGTTGTCAGCAGAACCAAAAATTATGTGCTGTTTGCTGATTCACAAAATAAGATTTAAGCATGTTTATCAGAATGCCACCATTCCAGCTAGATGTCATATTGCTGTGTAATTTCACCAACTCATTGATTGGTTGCATTATGGTTTTACTGGGTAAGTTTGAAAAGTCAGTATAGTTACCCTGCCAAAAAAGATACCACAGCAACAATTCCCCACTGTGCCAGTAGCACCTTACAGGGATCCTTCTCCCAGAAAATGTTGGCTTTACTGCAGAGCAATGCTTTAGGGATGTATATCATGAAACTGGTACTCTTGTAACCAGCTGTAGTTCACAGATACATATTAAACACTTTGGGATGATGAAGTCTGGCAGAATTAAGGGGAAAGAAGAAAAAATCAGGCTATTGATTAACCTACTGAACTTGCAAAATTAATAATACTTATTTACAGCAAGTTTTTCATTGACTGGCCTTTTGGGAAGAGGGTTGCTAGTTGTCTCAGGAGAGATTTTACTCTCTTAGCTAGTAAAATAGGTAATACTTCTGAATTAATGCTAAAGTATGTCAAATGTTTGAGGGTTTGGGTTTTTTTTATGTTTTGGATAGTATCAGCATAAAGTGACAGAAATCACACTTACGTTTTCATACTGTAGTAGTTAATGTCTGAAAGAATTTACATTCTCCTTATGCAATTTGCACTTTCTTCCCTACAGCATAATTTTATGTTAAAAGTACATATTCCTATTATATTAATGCTAAAAAGTACATTTTCCTATTATATTAATGCTAAAAAGTTTATATTCCTATTCTACCTGAGTGAATTCAGTACTTTTCTTTGAAATATGAGCATAAATAATATAGCTGAAGTGTCAACTGCAAAGAGGTGAACTACATTTTCCCCCTCTCCATCAAACGTTTTTGTGTTTTCAAGTGAGCTCTGCTGTAAGGCCAAACTCTGCTACCTCAGAAGCTGCTCTTCAGCAGGAGAGGACCAGGGAGGGCTTGGAGAAATGAGATCTTTCATGAGTCTGAAAGAAACTGCGCCAAGACTTGAGTATTAGCAACGGTCTAGCAATTAATAAATCTTATTTGACCTACTAATTTTTGGTCTGGCATCAGCTCTTAAGGGGCATAAGGCTTTCTGCAGAGAACAGCTAAGAACTGGTATTCCATGAGGTACCAGGGACTCAGGAAAAACAGGATTTGTCAGGCACTTCCTGTAAAATGTTAAATGGAACCTTCATTCACCCAGCCGCAGCAATGTAGTCTAAATGTCCAAACCTGTGTTGTGCCTTTACCAACAGCAGTGCAATAACTTTCAGCAGGCTCAGCCACTGGTCCTTATTGACCCAAGATGTTGTATAGAACTAAACTTTGTCTTTTTCAAATTTAATTCAATAGTAAATACTGGACCAGGTGAGGTTTTTCACCTTTTACTGTACTAATAAAACAGTACTGTACTGTTTTATTGTAACTTTCTTTACAATAAAACAGTACTGTACTGTACTGTACTGTTTTATTGTAAGGAAAGTTATGGCACTGCAGACCCCTTATTCACTGTTTCAGCAGGTCAGTGTAGAAATGTGCTCAACTCATCAGTGGAGTGGAAACACCCTCACAACTTTTTTATTCTAGTCTGATAAGAGGTTTGTATGCTGTAAAATGTCTAATGAAAGAAATGAGGGAGGGAAATCAAAGGGGAGTGCAGGTTATGCTTAGCAGGTGGCTTCTCATTTTTGTGGTGGTTTAGTCTGCAGCTTGGTAAGCCCATAGAAAAAGCCAAAGTTCTTGTGCAGAAAAATATCATTCCTTCAGTTATGCTGAAGCTATAGAGAAAATTTGCCTTTGAGTGGATTTTTTTTTTCCTGAGAGTGATAAGCTTTTGCAAGGAGGGAGGAGAGCAAGCTGTTTTGGAAGTGGTCTGTGGCTAAGTGCAGTAGGAGTGTTAAACTCACGTGAATCTGCATCACGAGAGAGATGGGCACTTCTCTCTGAATTCACTCTGCTAGAAGATGGGGAGAATGTTTGTGTAAAGGCTAAATGCACCAGCACATCCCTTCTGGTTGTGTTCAGAGCTATGGCCAAGTGTTTGTTTCACAATTATACTGCATGCCATCCATTTCAAACAGAAATATTTGTGTAAAATTGATTCCCAACCGTTTGACAAGCATCAGACAAATCCAGTAATTAGGTCTGTGAATTGAAATGTCTGATGGCATATTGCCTTCTAACCATATTAGAGAAGTTAGGCTAAGAGCCATTTTTTGTCTGCAGTGTCTTTAGCATAATGAGGATGAATCAAGCTTTTGCAGTTCAGATTTAACAGTGGAGACATAATTCTTTCCTCTGTCTCCCCAAATGCTTCTGTAGTGAAGCCTAATGGCTGGGGACATGCTATTCTACTGTGGGTTGTGCTGCAGTAAAAGTCCAAATCAGGAGCTGGATTGTTGTGAAATTATCTCAGCACAGAGTTGGGACCCTGATATCCTCAGCTGCAGCATGTATGTAGTGATGATGGATGTTTTTTCTTTGGCCTTTTATTCTTGTAAGTGCCTGATATTAACACAAATGTTATTAGAAGCCACATGTTCCAAAACAGTGGTCTCAGCCTCTTAAGTAATGCAAGGCAACTTATTACTAATACATTTGTCTTATTGCTATAGCTTACCAGAGATCTTTAAATCTCATCTGTGACAAAGTTGATTAATTTCTAGGTGTTACCTTTTGTTGTTCAAGTGACTAAACAGATGAATCAATACAAAAAGTCAGATGTTTTAACCAATATTTTGTTGTCAGCATTTCAGTAAAAATACTGACATTAACTTAAGAATTGAGGACTATACTGCATTGTATTTCACTATCCAGTTGACATCTATAGAAAAGAGAGGACCTAAAAGGTAGAAAAGGACAAATACAGATTATATTTCATGTACTGAAAAACAGTGCTTTATATATATAGATGACTTAAGCTAAAATGCAAGGTTGATTTAGAAGTTCAGTAATTTCCATCTTCATACCCTGAGAAAAGAAGGCCGAGAAAAAGGAAGTGTAATCAATCACAGCAGCCTGTCCTTATGATAAAGTGTCTTAAATATTTGGTGTTGCAAAGTCAATTAATGCACTTTCTGGCATTTGTAATGTGTAAATAATACTTAAGATTTCATACAAATATTTAAGCACTGTGACTGTTGATCTTAGCCTCTCTTGAGAACCCAAAGTAATGTAATGTACTTTGGCTTTTATCAGCTTCATCTTCCTCGTTTGTTTTACAGCATTTGTAGAGGGAGCAGCAGTAGGAATGTGAGAGGAATTACAAGTATCTGCAAGAAAGCAAGACTGGAGAGGAGTAGGAGGAGATGAAAAACTTGTAATCTTTTTTAAAACTCCTAGCTTAACAACGTCTTTCCAGGCTGTCCTCTGTATGGAAGCGGCAGACTCAAGGGGATACTGTGATGGAGCAGCCCTTCCAAGTGACCCATGGAAAGGATATTTGTATCCGAGGTCCCTCGATGGGAAATTGTCCTTTGCATAGAACAGATTTCCGTGGTTGTTGAGAGGAGCTGTTTGAAGCATTGGGCTGAGAGGTCCCAGCCAATTAGCAGCTTCGGGAAAAGAGTTATTTTCATTCTCCAGAAATGGGATAAACTATCAATGTCTAATCAAGCACCAAGGCCACAGTAGTTTTAAAATACTTATATTTTAAATAGGACCTAACTCCTATTAAGGATAATGAAGGATTGGATTTATTTTTGTGTCTTTGAAAGCACCTTTGGACTTTCTTTTTGGTTTCATTAACAGAGTGCTAAGAATTTTTTTGTCCATCTGTATTCCTCTTTTTGGAAGTCACTTGGAGTCTTGTTCCCTCTGACTGGTTTTGGGCTAATGTGAGGAGGTGCTTTTCTTGTGCTCTCATTTGTACAGCTCTCAAGAACCATATGCACTTAAAAATAAATAGAAGACACTTCCATAGCCTTCTAGCTAATGCCTATGGCAATGTATCCTGCTGCACTTCATTTTACAAGGATTAGCAAAAAAAAGCCAAAGATCTCTTCCTCCCTGGGCAACTTTCTTTTGTACAAGTGATATGGTACAGGTCGTGTGCTCTATTGTAAGAAAGAGCTTCATTTTCCAAAGAAAAACAACTTGAAAAAATAGTGGCTATACACAGCATTTACAACAGGTTTTAATAGAAGTCTGAATATTTGTTTTAAAATTAACAAGTAAGCATACATTTATATAGTCCATTAATTCTGGATGTCCTTAGGGCATTATTAAAGTGATCTGTCTCTCCAAATGCACTGGAAGACTTTGATTAGTTAGCAACAATATTAACAGTATCTCTCTTACGTGTTTTTATATATTAGAGAAGACATAAGCATGAAGAAAATGTAGAGGCAAACTTAAATGTGTGCTTTCACTGCTGAGATAAAGCCTCCAGAAAGATTTATACTTTATAGCTCACTGCTATGCATTGGGAGAAGCTACTTTGGTGGCACAAATACCCTTCTTTGTTGCTTACCAATACCCGTATTCAGAGGCACAAAGAACAACTGTTGTAAAAATATTAGTATGCAGATGCTCTGGTGTTTTGTTAATGCATTTAATTAAGTACAATAACTCTTTTGTTTGCTTTTCTTTTTCTGTCCTTGAATGTATCATGGTATAGAACCTAGGCTTAGGGTCGCTGTTTAAAATGTTTTGCAGTTTCAGAATGTGTTTCACATCCAAGTTAGTTACTTTCCTTTTGTTCTATTAAGAAAGTCATTTGGGTATGTTACTAGTTTCTAATAAGTTTGAGAGCATCTTTTCAGGAAAACTCAAATTCCAAAGTTGCCAGCAAATATTTTCACCACTAATGAGGTCTTCAGTGAGAATTAGGCACTGGTTAAATAATTGTATTTCTGAGAGACTTTAAGATGTTTTAACCTAAGAATTTTTTCTTGAACATTTTCTAGCTAGTTTTCACAAAAAAAAAAAAAATGCACAGCAAAACTGCACTTTATGTTTTTATATGAAAAACTGTAGCAGGCTATTATAACCAATTGTAACCAACATACAGGTTTTGCAGAAGCCATCATTGTGCTGTCTTGTGTTGCTACCCATAAAATTATTTCAGAATTATTCTCAGCCTGAGAAAAGATTTCTTTAGTCCCCTGTGGATGGGTGAAACCATATGAAATGACTGTGTCAAGTCTAAAATTTCTCTGCTGAATCAGCAAAGTGCTTGAGCCCAGAGTACTTTGAAAAGACAGCAGTATTTGCCAGATCCTGTCCCTCCCATGGCAACAAGGACCAAATCAAATGAGGATGTAAAAAGGTAATTGGGAGACCCTAAAGGTAACACATGACTAACTTATTTCTGAGTTTCTGAGCTCCCTTAACTCCAAAAGACATTTCTGACACAGAGTGTGTGGGAGGTGTCTGTGCTGAAGGTTGCTCCTGAAGCAATGACCTTCTGATACTCTTTTGGTGTTCCTTAGAGATAAGTCATATTCTTCAGTAGGTGGTTTCTTTAGAAGACTAGGAGTCATGGTATAGACCATAAAAACCTCCATAAATTTTTAGTCAGTGAAAGAAGGAGCTACTACTCGTGAAGGAAGGGCTAAGTGTACTGCAGCTGATGTTTCTCAGGGGCTTTACTGGGTGCATCAGAACACAACTCTGGAGAAGGCAGCAGGCATTTCACTTACCACAGGGGTCTGCCTTGGCCCCTTTATTGGCAAAAAAAAAAGCTTGTTAGTTGCTGGTAATTGTTCTTGTCACTTCTCACAAGCACTGAATACAAATTGGACAGTTCAGTTTTAGTTTAGGCCTTCAGCATCAGTGCTAGGACATTGTGCCTGGAGTGCCAGGATCATCACACATGGACAAAAACTGTCATGAGAGGCCAAGTAGAAATTGCAGTTTAGTGCTCTCTTTCTTGAAGTGAGGAAAAGTTCAATAGTGGGGCAAAAAACGCCTTCCCCTCACTGTGCTTGTTTGATCCATATCGTAGTTACAGTGAGGGATTCCAAATGAGGCCATAAACTCTGACATCGTGGAGAGGGAAAGGGCCTTTGTGAAAGCACAGATCTGCAATCTCAGTGGGTTTTTCCCCCCCATTTTGGAGAAGGATGGTATAATTAGAGTTGCAAACCTCAAGGGAAAGTACAGGAATTCTGATTTCTCACTGAAAGCCTCCTCATCCACAAGCCTTCCATGTGAATAGTTAGTTTCAGTTATGTTTCAAGTAATCTATCAATCTATTTATAAATGTGTTTAAAAAAAAAAAGAAAACCAAAACCTGCACACACACACCCCAAAAATCACCTAGAACTACTGCAAATTTGTGTGAGAACATCACTCTGGTTTCAGTTCCAAGATAACTTAATGTTCTTTAAGGCTGGAAGAGAACATAGTTTCATTGCAACTGCACATATTAAGGGTTTTGTATGAAATGAGCATCTCAAGGCAAGGGAAAGAAAGCAGCATTGTTCCAGAGCTGTTTTTCACAGGCCTGTATTCATATCTCATCCTTGTTGTTTGCAGGAGAGGCAGATGTGAACCAGAACAATGGGACCTCCACGAAGAGCCCAGCGGTGACAGACTCCAAAGGCACAGCAGACCCGAAGAATGCCTGGCCCGAGGCCAACCCAGCTGACAGGACTGGTCGCCCCCACTTGATCCGCCTCTTTTCCCGAGATGCCCCAGGAAGAGAAGACAACACCTTCAAAGATCGGCCCTCAGAGTCAGACGAGCTACAGACCATCCAAGAGGACAGTGCAGCAGCTTCAGAGAATTCGGATTTGATGGCTTCACAAAAACGCTCCTCTTTCCGGCACGGATCAAAACTGGCATCTGCGAGCACTATAGACCATGCCAGACATGGATCCCCACGGCACAGAGACTCGGGCCTACTTGACTCGCTGGGCAGATTCTTTGGAGGTGAAAGGCACGTTCCCCGGCGGGGCTCGGGCAAGGTGAGCTCTGAGGAATAGAGAACTGCAAGGCTACAGCAAACACAGTACAGTTAAAGAGGAAGGGTGGGTCTGAAAGAAGGGTCTCACTGCTATAAGGCAAGAGTTGACCTAGCCAGCGGGATGGTACTTGTAATATAATGCTTGGCTTTAAACTGAAAACAGCAACAGCAAAACAAGCAAAGATCTGGGAAACAAGAGGAGCTACTCTGGGCAGTAACATGGAGTATTAGAAATCCAGGGGGCTCTAGAAACATTACTGGGAGGAATTTTTATGAGCATTTAATGTGGTGCGTTGTATGCATTTCTATGCTGTGCCATTTAGAGAAACTTCAGTCTGCTTTTGTGTGTTGTTCTTAAATATTTGCAAAAGGGGGCTGGATGAGAGCACTAAATGCAAGACGATCTCTACATATCTTGGCACTAACTGAGGGGCAAACTTGGAAATAGATGTTAGAAAAGGAATTGTGGCCAAATTCTCAGCCTGCTTGTGCAAGAGTATGTTTAAAGTCAGTTGACAGCATTGCCGGGGAGATGGCTCGAAAGATACTATCCTGAATCCCAGATGTACAAAATGATCCAGCTGCTTTATTCTGACAAGAAGTTGAGATTAATTCCAAGCATTTCATATTAGAAATTGCATAACAAGCCATTTCTACACTATCAGTTCTAAACCAAGGGCATTGATGAAAGACTTTTAGTTAAATTCTTCCCTTTTCCAGGATACCTGCCTCCTCTGATAAATTATGCAGCTGGCATATTAGTTCACTATTATTCAAGTGGCAGAGTTTAATTTGTTTTCACTGTACCTTTTGCCACGTAAGTGATAAGTAGAATCTTGTGTTTGTGTGTTCACACACTACATAAGCATTCAAATGGAGCTGCTGTAGGGCTGTAAAACTTTTCTTTCAGCTGAATTTGTTGTAGTTGCTCAAGTTGTGTGTTGCAAAAAGCAGAATTCATAGTTGCTGGCTGTGCCTAAATTTTTGGAAATCCTTTGACAACCTTTGAGGTCTGTTCAGTGTTCCAGCGTGTGATCTGTGCTGTCTCTCAGTGCTGCACTGGGACACGACACTGTGGTGTAAACCTGATCTGTGGTGGTCCCACAGCTGTGGCTGTCAGTGTCCTTCACAGCTTCACACCTGGAAGCACAATGTGTAATAGCCCTTCCCTGAAGAGTTGTTGTAATGTAGAGACCACTGGATGAAAAATACTCTAGAAACTTAAAACCAGAAGTTTCTCACACTTGGTAGGCGGTACTAAGCAAGCTGGGTGTTTTGTTCTTTTTATTTCTCACCTTTACCAACAGGCACCTGTAATGCTACTGACAAAGATTCAGCAGCCAGGCAGTTTTTTCTGTAGTAACATTTCTGTGTGTAATGTTCCTGTGTGTAATGTTCATAAATGCAACAAGCCGTTGCTGTGAGCATAAAGAAAACCTTTTTTCTTATTGTTACTGCAAATAACAGAGACTGTTCCCAGCTGCTGTTTTCTGGGACCTGGTTGGCCAGCTCAACTCTTGCTGTTTTGTTCATGTACTGTGTTACTCGATGAAAAATAGTGTATGAAATGTGCTTTGTACACCAAGGTGACAATACCAAAAAGTTAGATTCTGCATACAGAATATACAGAGGTATGTGCATTCCTGTGTGGCAATAAATCAAACCAATCAACTCAGTTTTTAGGAGTAATGACTAAAAAATGTCTGCCAACTGTACAAAGTCTGTGTTTTATCCTTTGGCGTGAACATGATTGCAATGATTCTCTGTAGATTTTGATGTAATTATGTATGAGAAGACAGGAGATCACGTCTTTTATCTCTGCTGTAAAATGCTATTTTGAAGAACTTAAATGTCTGCAAAACAGAACAGAATTATGGACAATTCTGACATTTTTTACCAAGCAGAAGTAGTTGTTTGGGATTTTTTTCCCTTAAGAACGACTACTCGTTGAGTTATGGAGTCCGGATTTGCAGATCTGAGCTGGAAGCACAGACAAATTGAATTATTTTGGCAAAAGTCTGTCGCATTAGGACTTCCAGTGCCAAAGCATCTCTAGCACTCTTCCACACAATGATAATATTGATGTACATCCTAGGAAACATTCCTAGGAAGCTCTCTTGTGGGAGGGCTTCAGTGTGGAAAGTATTGAGCAAGTGGCACAGTCATTTCAACTCTTATTTATTTAGCCTCTGAAACAATGCCTTTTGGTTTCTTGTATCAAGAAAAGCTTGTGGTGTCATTTATTTATACAAGAGTAGACAGAGGAAATCTAGATGGCTCATTCATGCTTAAACCCTAAATAGTTGTTGCCATTTGCTGATTTTTGTAGAAAATCACTGATAGATGATGAAAGTGTTCATGGACCAGCTGAAATAGAATGAAGTCCCTTGGCAGTATTCCAGACTTCACTAGGTAAACAGGTCTTTGATAAATAAGATACCACTAAAAGCACCTTAAAGGATGAATTTCAAAGGCCTGAAAAGTTCTTAGAGCTGCACTGTTTATTTGCTTGCACTTTTTTCTTTCTTTATTTTGAAGCATTTCAAAGCAATTCTGCAGCTGCCTTTCTTGCAGTCTTCCTTTTTCAGCCAGCCCATGCCTCAGTGGGAGCATCTCAACTACCCACACCAGCAAGCACTGGAATGCAAAGACAACACTTGCTCTTTGTACAGATTTAGGGCTGACATTCAAGCAAAACACATTATAAATTCTTTGTGGAGGCATTTTCTTCTTGCATCCATAGCTAAGAAGTACATTAATGAATAATATTCACTATTGTGTCCAGAAAGGTGGGGTGGGAACAATGCTGGGACTGTTTCATGGCCTCCTTTTCTCATGTGGAGCAGGTTCTCCTCTGCTCTGCAATTCTGAAGTTAGATTGCATGGGAGTTCCATGGGAGTTGTTAAAAATAGAAATACTGGAATGTACAGAAATACTCCTTTTCCTCTAAGGGGCAGCAAGTGCATTTGCCATTTTTCCCCCAATCCCATCGAGATTTTGGATAGCTGAAACTCAATTAAAACCAGTTTGAATTTTGTACTTTTAAGAAAAACTTTTAAGGTAGAATATTTGAAACAAAACTGTTGTTGTGCACAGCTCAAATTTAATCGTATTAAAAAAAAGAATTTTAAATGGTGACAGAAAGAAACTGTGGTGCAGACATTTTAAATAGCATGCAAGAGAGAGTAGCATAACAATAATTTATTTCCTTTCTAATCTTTATAGAATATTTGTCTAAGCAAGTTTGTTAAAACGATCAAATGTTCTTTGTGCCTCCTAGATTCTGGGCCTGTATTCAACTTCAGTATGTACTGACTGCTATTTTGTTTCTTTGATGCAGTTGTTTTGTAATTCTTTTGTTTATGATTTTACTTTTTTTTTTCTACTAAGTTTGGTTTGTGAAACAAGAACTTTTCTGTCCCGGTTTAACATTTTGCATTAACTTACTAAACTTTAAACTACACTTGTGACACAGATCAAACAAATGAAAATATGTGAGTGACAGTAAATAATAGGTGAGGCAAGACTTAGTGAAAGATTGAATCAGTTTCTCTTTTACATTTTGCTTCAGTTTGGTATGCAATCTTGTAACTGTCTCCTGTTGCCTGAATGAAGCCTTGCCCCTGCATTTCCTTCCCAGCCTGTGTGTTTGGGTGCAGGAAATGTGGAATGTAGAGATGGGGCTTCCCCATGCTACAGACAGGTACACGGCAGGAGCAGCACTGGGCTGAAGTTCTTCTCAGCTTGAGCAGAACCAGGGTTTGGGATCTGATTCAGCAGATCCAAACCCACTCCTGAGCTAAGCAGTTGCTGCAGTGGGGATCTACAAAAATGGTTGTGATAACCATGCAAAGGCAAAAAGTTTAGGAACCACAGTTTTAAAAAATGCCATGGAGGGATAAATCAATCAGAATCCTTTTTCTTTTTTTTTTTTTTTTGCACTTGAACTCTATTCACATTTCCTGTGGAAGCTTTAATGTATACTACAGCACCATGAAGAATTTGAAAAGCAGTAAAATCAGTGCTAGTCTGACTAGTATATGATGTGATTTAAGTAAATACTTACTGTGATTTTAATTTCCAAGTCTTAGTTTTCAGGGAGTGGTATTGCTTGTGATACACTGTTTTGTAAAACCTGGTGTGCAAGCAGTATGCTTGTAAAAAAAATTTATAGAGTTTATAGTGGTTGTAACAATAATTTTGTTTTAATCTTTTGCTTTTTATGTGCTTTATGTATTGATTAAACTGTTTACATCACAAAAACCAGTGTACTAATGATTTAATTTGTTTTAAATGCTTTAATCCTTTAACAGAAGTTGCAACAAACTACTACTTGTACATGACAGGTTTTTAGTTCACTAAGAGGCTGCCTGTCCTTCTGCAAAATTTAGTTAGAACAGTGCATTGGACAGAAGGAAATAGAGAAGTTTCCTTCTGGAAGGAAAATTAGGCTTTGAATAATCAAAGCTCCTGAAGCTGATGTTCTCAATGAATCTGGCCTCTCATTTCACTAAAAATGAATTAGTGTAACAGAACTGCCAGACTGAAGCTCTTTTAGCTTGTGCAGTGGTAGAACCTCAGACTTCTTTAGATATGCCTGGTTTAAAAAAAAATCACCTGCACAAAACAAGGGAATACCAACAGGTGAGTACACACACCATGTGAGAAGTGAAAGGCCTCGGAGCCACCATCATGGCATTGACTTTTACATGTCCATTTAACACCTGTATGACCATAAACATGTTACTTATGCCTAATAATTACCACATTATTTAATGGACTGGGACTTGCATTTTCAAGGAAGTTACTAATTGAAGTAATTACTGCAAGGTACTAGAGGAGTTTGGGAATTGGGAATAGGTTAAATGCTCTTTAAGTGGTAGTTCAAAGTGCAAGCACTAAAATTTACTTTAGTGATGCTTCGTGTTCACCTGACATCAGCTGCATGGCAAGGTTTGTTTAGAAATGGGATGAAGTATTTGGGGCTTGCTGATTTGTTTTACAAGTTAAAGAGGAGATCATGACTGGGAGAATGCCTGTGTGCTTCATGTCTTTTACTGGTTTTTATATGGTCTTGTGCCTCTTACATTCAGATATGTACTAGTAACATGTTCAGGCTAAAATACAAATTAATTCACTAAAGCATTTGAAGGATCTCTGTTTCTAATCACTCCACAGCAAATTAAACTTCTAACAGGATCTTTCAGTTCAGTCTTTGCTTGACTATTTCTAGAGTCTTCTATCCACTAATATGATGTAATAATAACAGTAGTATGTGTAAGTTGCATACAGAAGAGCTCCAAGGATTCTTTTAAGCATGTGGTGAAGTTCAAAGCTTGTGGTGCCCTTTGCCTGGGCCTGAGCTGGATGGCAGAGCTGGTGGAGGAGCACTGATGGAAGTTTTGGGATCTTTTGGTGGGAATTGGCCTCAGCTGTTCTCCGCCATGCCTCTCTTGTTCACCTGCATGGCCCCTCAGCCCAGCTGAGAGTAAGGTCTGGATTTAATTTTAAATATATCAGAGGGGGTGTTTGTTTAAACAAGTGCAAGGCCCAGGCAGGGAGGTACATGCAGATGGCCAAAATTTACATTCAGGTAGTCAAAAAGAGTTATTAAAAATTTGGCACAAGGATTTTCTCTGCCTAAGAACGATTTATTGTTTACTTCTCTGCAGATGAAGAAGTTTGTTAAGAAATTGCTTTATATTAAAATCTGCTATATTAGTTTTTTCTATCACATTCCTTGCAAATGAAGAACTGCATTAGCTTTAGCCCTTTCCATCCTAGAATGCCAAAATAAATTACTGTACTTCAGCTGTTTTTCAGGTTACACAATGGTAAATGCTTCCAGATAGAAAACCAGAGCAAAAGTTACTATTTTTTTGTCTCTGACCTTGTTTTGTACCTCTGTCATCACATAGCATTAGTAACAATTGCTGGCTTTCACCTTTTGTACTAATGCAAAATATCTCACCATGTTCCTGAAATGGTCTCCATTTAAGATGCATTACACTGCATAGTTACTTGGTTTCATTTCTGACCTGCACAAGAAGTTGCCCACTGCAATTTTCAGGTGATTTTACTGAATTTTTTACAAATCAATTAAAAACTAATTCTTTTGACACATCTACTTCTCCATTTTTGATACATCATACAATTAATGTACCTTGGAAACTGTATGAGCCTCAGGTTTGGAGTGGTCCATCTTCCCCACTTTATACTAACAGTATTGTTGGAAATTTTACCATGCATTTCTTTCAAAGAAATATTCTATTAACCATGCCATGTCTAAATATTTCATAAGAGCAAACCCTTCTTGCTATTACACTCTCTCTACCATTTATGCTGAGACAAGCAATAGAGCTTTTAACAGCCTGTATGAGAGCTTAGCTTGTCACTTTCTTACCTAATAAAGGCAGAAAAGGAATAGAATTGGGCCAATCCATCAAAGATGAGAACTGATCAAATATTTGGTGGGTGGGTGGGTGGTTGAGTGGGTGGTTGAGTATGTGCAATCTGAGATTTCCAGAAACCAAGGTTGTAGTAACATTTTTCTGGCCAGAAGCTGTAAAGTGATTGTGTACACCTGGTATTTATAGCTTTGTTTTCTAAATAATTCCCATCTTGCTTATTGTATTACCTTCATGACTATATGAAAATACCAGGGAACAGGACATCTAAAAACTGTATAAATGATTGCTTTCTTACCAATGGCCATACCCATAACCCCATGATGTTACATTGTTTTGCTGTAGCAACATCAGCAAACAGATGCATCTCCACCAAATATGCAGGTGATCAGTAGAAACTGATCATGGTGAGTACCAGTGCAGAATGCCTTCCATATCTTGCCCATGTGCAGTAAAGTCCTAAAGGCTGCAAAGTTTGATGGCAGTAGAAGCTACTTGGAGAATACCTACTAGCCAGTCTTTTTTTTTTCCTGGAGTGATGATTCTCAAACAAAATCCAAAACAAATCCAGCCAAGAAAACCCCCATTCAAACCATGGATCATTTCAACAAAGTTTAATCTATGTCATTGATACCAATTTGAACATTAACAGAACAATACTGAGTATGCATCAGAGACTGTGTCCAAGCAGATAAAGAACTTCTGTCATGAAGAATATTTGAATAAAATCATTCATGCTAGGCAGAAAAAATGCTTCAAAAAAGCCAAGTTCAATTAAAGCACTGGGTTTTGCCTCTGAAACCATTTATCACGTGTCACAACCATGGAATAAACTGGACTCAGGTAGAAAACCCAGAAGGTATGATGGCACTGGTCTCACATTTGAGTCCCATCATAAACCAGAACTCTCCTGAAAAACTGCCCCCATTCTTCTTTTTTCCCCAGTAATTCTTTTGCCTGCTAATTTATGAACACTAATCATCAAGGCACTAAAGGGTAATGGGGTTATGGAGAAATGTTGTTCTGGATTATTGACTGGCACCTCTCTTGATGGGAGTGTTCTCCATTGTTTCCTTCCTTGTGTTTCTTACTTTTCAGTCATCTCTACTCACTGCCACATTTGTTATTCCTGTCATTCTGCTAGGAATTCTTCCTCTTTTTGTTTATCGCATCTTTCTAAACAAAGATTGATCTCAGCACAACCCTGAAAGGCAGAATCCTCTGCATTCTACATCCCTCTTCCTGCCAATTCTCCTCTATACCTTTGAGCAAGTAATTTAATTTCTGTCATATCTTCCACATTAGTAAAAATTAACAGTACTATTACAGGGATGTGTGGCTCATCCTTCCTAAAGTGATTTTAGAAGCCTGCTGAATTAGGTAATTAACTATAATGTCATCACCAGATCAGCCAGTGGGGAAGACGTCAGCGTTCCCATTGCTTTTGGTCACAGATCAGCAAGTCATGAACAGCCTGGGACAAACACTGCCACCAAGAGCAAACTGCTACCTGGGTTGCACGTGAACAAAGATGGAACCAACACCACCACAGCCCTGATTTAGCAGTGCATGCCCACAGAAGTTACATTCCTCCTGGAATAAGCATGGAAAAATACACCTCCCATGGGCTGTGTATTCTGTCGCTGCCTGGTGAGAGCCTGGGAAGCAGCACTGGAAGGTTCTGATGAAGTGTCAGCCATGCCCAGGAACACAAAGCCCCATGGACAAAGCCCCTCCAAACCCCAACATGAAGCAAATTCCGTATTCAAGTGCCTGCCAGATTTCTCATTGAACTATATCACAGATTTCCATATTATTAAAATAAGAAAGAAAAAGCATATATATTTATTGAAAGGATGCATCTCAATTCCTGTTTGGCATACATATTTAGAAACCATACTGACCTAATTTGGAACCTGGATAGGAATTTCCTTAGAGTTTGGGACTCAGAATCTGTTTCAAGGACTAATACAAAATCAGCTGAGTGGCTCACAAATTCCCTGAAGCTTTTTCTTCCCACAGAACAGCACAGTGCTCATCACATAATGCTTAAAGGATAATTTTAGTCTACCAGTACAGTTCCAAATGTCTTAGTGGGGGTGGTAAGCATTATGGAGAACCTACAGGTTGTGGAACAGTTCAGTTTTCTAAGACAATCTAAATGCAATTTTCATGTCTATGTGAATTTGAAATGTGTGGATTTTGTACGATATCTTAAATTCATGCACAGCAACTTGTTAGGTATCTTGTGATGAAAAGCTGTTGGAAACCATGAAACCCATTGAACCCATGAAAAAGCCCTTTGGTTTCCATCTTTAACTGGTTTGACTGCATTTTAAATCAGCTATTTCCATATTTTTTATGTGTGGATTTTGCCTGCAGAGAAACAGCATGGGACATACTTTAGATTTTCATCTCATATTCTAAAGTAGGCAATAAAAAAACACAAAACACAATAGTGATACCAAAAGGAACTGTAAAAAGCTGTAAAATCAAATACTCCAAAAGTATCTTAATACTGTGACTGGCACAAATGCATATCACAGACTGATGAGGAGTTAAGAGCTATTTACATGCATACGGAATCTGCAGCTGTAAGCAATCCTCTTGTGGAGGATGAGAGCCCTCAGAGAGATGATAATACGCATTTCAAAGTGTCCCCTAATGCATCTGAGGTGCAAGATCTGACATATCCTGTTTATAGCAGGCTAAGTCAGGGATGGATTTCATGGGATTTCATGACTGGAAAAAAAAAGTCTGTAACTGCTTAACTGTATCCATTTTATACCCAGAGCCAGTTGTTGCACAACACTGAAAAGCATGCATGCATACATATATACATATATATATATACACATATAAATACATACACACCCACACACAAATGCATACTTTGGTATCTTAAGGTCAACTGGAAATGTAATAACCTTGCACAAAACCCCAAATGGAGCCCATATTGTTAGTTAATTAATGTTACCTAACAAACAATAATTTATTAATTTTAATTAATTATTTTTAATTAATAGTTTTTAATTTATTGACAAATTAATGTTAAATAATTTTAAATTAACAGCTCTTACAAGGTACTAATACAGGTTGTGCCAGTAAGTGTAATTAGCCTGATGTGAAAGTACATGGCTAACACAGGGAATGCAATTCCAATGTATAGCTAATGTTGAAACTTAAAATACCTGCATGTTTTCTTTGCATTGCATTCACAGTTACTCTCTTTTTTTTTTTGTCTTAGTGGCCAACATACCACCATACTACCAAGGTAGGTGACACAGTAAAACAATGCTATTTTCCTGTGCATCACCAGAAAAAACCACAAAATGTTTCTAAAAAAACAATCACTCCCCTTACAGGATAACTGCGGGTATTTTATGTATATTTTAAAGAATCCTTATTTAGATTATTAATCCTTAAAACTATTGATTTCACAGTGAAGTTGAAAACTGTGTTTTTGTCATCAGATCTCCCAGTTACTGCTTAAATTTCTAGTACTGGTAAATCTTTTTTACTAAGATCATTCATCTTCAGGGTTCCTTTTGGCTTTTTTGAAGGTGCAGCAGAGTTGACTTAGTTGAGATCCTTGACTGAGGTAAAACATTTCATTTATGTTACCTGGGAACAAGAAAACCTGAGTGATCTTTTGTTCAGTTACTGAAGAATTATGGTACGTTTAAACTTTCTTTAAGGGCACAGAGGCACCTCCATTTTAAACTTCACCACCAACATCCAAGGGCTCTGAATTCATGTTCATATTTGGCAAGTACATTTCAAAATACATCGATATGGAAGCAAAGGATGCCTTTTATTGGCATGCTCTCAAGACTGAAATTCTTAACAACATTGCAAGAGGTGAGGGGAGAACACGCTGCAGCCCCTGGGCAAAAGACACAAGAAAAAGAATTAGAAGCAAATTATATCCCTTCCTAAAACACAGTTGCTCTTCTCTATTCCTGTAAGGTTTTTAACATGAATATTATTTAAAGCCAAGCACTTTACATATATTTAAAGGAAAATAGTGATGATCTGAATGCATTAGTGAAACACATTGAGTTCATTCAAAAAGGTCCACTTATATCACACCATCTCAGTAGCCCATCATACAGATTTCTCTTTTAATTTCAAATCCATCAGAATTTATCTTTCAACACCTACAGATATTACATAGACAAAAGCAGTCTCTGAAAAATACCATTGGATTTTGTTTTCTGTCCCTAGGAGTTCAAAAACTGAAAGAGAAAACTAGAGGTGAAAGAGTAATTGCAATTATGAATTGAGCAGAAACATGTAAATCACCTGTCACAAATAAATAATAATATGAAAAGTTCTGAAGACAGATGAAGTTTGCTGATGACAATATGAATGGAAAACACTTTATTTTAAACACCAAGAAACTCACCCAGAACAGTCATTGAAAATTACTTCAGATTTGCTACTGCTTCATACCCATTAATACAGGAGACAATCGAAGCCTGTGATGACATTTGACACTGCAGGCAGGAGAAACTTTGTACTTATAGCACAATAACCTACAACAAGCCAAGTTATTAGCACCCAATAATTGGTCAGGACGCCAAAATCATAAAACTCAACCCTGTCTAGATTCTAAAACCTTATTATCCCAATTTCTCTCAATTTCTGTGGCAATTCATTCATAGCCCATCAGATCTGCAGCACCATGATATTTATCCTAAAGACAAGGCACAGTCAGCAGCTTTCAAAGGGTGATTAGAATGTAGATTAAGAAGACAAAACCATGACTGAAGTAACTGACTCTCTCTTCCTAACTACAGCAGCAGAGGCTATTTTGGCAACACTGGAACTAGCAACCAAGTAGAAACTGCTGCAGATTTATAAGCAGGACTGACTACCTGACACTATGGAGATCTCACAGATCCAAAATTCAGATTTTCCTGCTTTTAAAACAATTAAGTGCTCACATATCATCAGCATGCAAAAAACACAACCCTGATAAAAATCAGCCAAACTTCTCTGCATTGGTTAGTTTTTTTCCAACAGTAATCAATATCTGACTTCATTTGGATTACTGCTCAGGAAGCCCTTCTGAAAATAGAATGCCCTACAGAAATAGAAATTTCAGCCTCACTTGGTTCCCTCATTCTGAAAATAACATTGCTCTTGCAGCTCATGAGTGTTACAAAGTCTTTGGGAACTAAAAATGGTACACGATCTATTCCTGCTTTCCCATGCAGAATGATCCAACATAATTCTAAGGTTTTTTCCATTTTGGTTTGTTTTCTAAAATCCCAGCCTATGATACTACTTAAGAAAAATTTCCTATTTAAGAAAAATTACAAGGTTTCCATTACCTGAATTTTCCAATGAGAGCCTCAAGAGCCTGAACTTCCAATAAGAGCCTCAAGCGCCAATATCCACAATGGGCTGTAACGTCAAGAACACGTGCAGCCATATATATGCACAACATATGTGCCTATACACGTTGTGCATTTTCCATTTCACAGCACTGACAATTGTAGGAGGCAATCTCTGTAGATTCCCAAGGCTTAGTCCTCCTCTGTTCTCTCCTGAAAACAATTCTTCATGCCATGGCTGATTAGCTGTCCTTCCCAGCTGACTGGGCCACGTGCCTGCTCTGCTTTTCAGGACATACATGCAGCCAGGGTCAGCCACCACGTCGGGTCCATCCCCCCAAGATCTCAGCATGGCCGGCCTGTTGATGACAACCCTGTAGTCCACTTCTTCAAGAACATTGTAAGTCTCCCTTCCTCTTATGCACCAAAATGAAATGTTTTCTTTAGAATCCATCAGTAAATAAACACTCCCCAATCATTACTCTTTATTTCAAGCCTCAAATTGTACTGTGCCCTTTGAGCTCATGATGCCATTCAAATACAAAAATAATTTTTACCTAGAAGACAATACTGAAATGCTACCAAAAAAGCATGTGAACCTCCATAAGCATAGCCAAATGCTAATCATGTCAGTTATACAGCTTCACCACAGACAGGTTTTGTCCTTGTGTTTTCAACACTGGTAGTATCCAGGAATTATTACTGTTTCAAGATGGACATAAATCCAGCATATCCCAGGCAAGCCTAAGACAGCAGAGGAGCTTCTCAATGCAATTACCATTTTTAGCTTATGGGTAATGTGCAAAAGGCCTGATAATTTCTGGCATTTATTTTTGCCTTTGTCTGACAACTTTTTGTGTTGGTTTTTAGGTCTCACCCCGTACACCACCCCCAATGCAAGCAAAGGTAAGCAATTTCAAGGCATTTATGGGCTAATTCCCACTAATTCAACTGCAAGCCCGATTCACTGTCCCTAATGGCACTAAGTAAAAGTCTACAGGTATCCCTGGGAACAATTTAAAGCAAGAGCCTAAGACACAGAAACCATGGTTCTCTTCCTCATGCACTTCCTGACTTCGTGCATGACTAATTGAAGCCACTTGCAGGGATTTTTATATTCAATTTATGGTGTGATTGCTTTAGGTAATGAACTAACAATAGGTAATGCTTTCAAACTAGCCTCACCAGCCAGGAGCTGTCCTTCCATTTAGTGAACTCAGCTGGCTTTTGAAGTAGTGATACTGACAAACCATGGCTAGTAAAGTCAGTTCTAGTAATTACAATAAACAATTTTGCATTTTTTTTTGCTTCATGAAACGACTGTACAGACCGTTGTTCTTGGCTCCTGCTTGCCTCATTATCTGGCCATTGTTTCATAATCTTGGCTATCTTTTCATCTTGTGTGTATGGCAGATCCAGATGCTGTGTTCCATAGTGATAACCATGTCATTGTTTCTATTTCTTGCATGTACAGGGAAGAGGATTATCCCTCACCAGATTTAGCTGGGTAGGTGATGAATATGCTTTTGGTAACAGCCCTTTTATTTACCAGGCCAAAGCATCTCTTACTCCATTGCCTGAAGCTGCTTCAGCAAAGTGATAATTTTGTTTTGTCTCAAGTTTGCTATTTTGCTTTTCCTGTTCTACTTTCCTTCCTCCTTCCACAGCACTTTAAGATGGTAATCGTGTTGCTTGCTCTTATCCTGCAATTTGACAGCCCTTGCAGCAATAATTTCTTTTGCTTCAGTACAAAGGGAGCAAAATCCACTGCATAGCAAAGTTCTCTTCCTTTAAAGGTTCCTGGAAGACCTATCTGGTGCATTTTTCTTTTCCTGGGATGGACAAAAATGGGAGGGAAGGCTGGGACGAGATAGGTGCTTATTCTACTTTTTCAACTGCTTTTACACAGTCTGCAAAACTAATGCTGCCACTAACCTCAGTATTCTGTTCCACCTTTCTTGTCAATTAGAAGTGATCTGCCTAAGCAATTCCTAGACAAGTTCTTCCCACAGTTCTCTCACAACTAATTAAATTCTACTTCTCTACCACAGGTTTGATTTTATATGAGATGGCATGTAAATTACTGGCATTTTAAGACAAAATATCAAAGCCTTCAAGCCATTAAGCATTTCTTTCACTATCAGAACACCACATATTAGCTGATGTGTTTGACATCTTAGAACTCATGAAATTAAAACATTTTAAGTTTTTTCACACAGGTTAACCTTCTGAGTATTTAATTTTTGAATATAAATTCATTTTTTACAGATTGATGCTTCCCTCAGATTTGAATCTATTCAGATAATTTCCTAACATTTTCCTTTATCCTTGTTTATTGCATAAAATATTGTTTTATTGCAACAACCTCCAAATTCCTCATTTAAGTATTACATTTCAGTGATCACAAATAAAGACTACAACATGCATATGATAATTGGAATACGACAATTTGCAATATACATGAAAATCTTTCTTTGCAGGGTGGTGAAACACACAAGCCAGGATATGGAAGTGGAAAATTCTATGAGCATAAATCTGCTCATAAGGGACACAAGGGATCCTATCATGAGGGCCAGGGCACTCTTTCCAGAATCTTTAAACTGGTAAAGTACAATTGAACTTTAAGTACAAAAAAATTGAACGGGGAAAAAGAGAAGCCAAACCTCTCCAGGACCTGCCATGTTTGAAACAAGTCTATTTCCTTAAAGCTTCTGATGGAATTAGACTTGCATGGATAAACCAGATGGTTATTTTGTGGCTTAGTGACTACTTACATGATAGGAAACAAAGGTAAAAATACACAGTTAGTGGCCATCAGAAAAGAAGGTAAGTCCACAATGTCCCACAAAGACCTGCACCAGGACCAGTGTTGTCACTGAATGCAAAAATGATCTGAAATACAGAAGACAAATGAGATGACACAGCTGGTTGCTGCTGAATTATTTGGGATAGTGAAAATGAAAGAGAACTGATAAACTGCAGAAAGGTAGTACAGGGCAGTGTCGGATGCAGTAACAACTCCAGCAGTCCCTGCTTGTTCCCACCCCAGGTGGGAAAACTCTTACAATATGTCAGTATCGAAAGTTATGAAACCACAGAGTGGGACAAATTACAAAACTGTCATATTAGAAATAAACATTTGGTCAGATTATCTTTAGTCTGGTTCAATTCCCCATTTCAAAGCACAGCACAGCCACAACAACACAGGCAATAAATGAAAACAGAACAGGAAAAAAAGGTCAGTTGTGAGGATTTTTTACATTCTATGTCAGGAAACAGACACATGAAAAGCAGACTATATTCCCTGGCAGATACTTTGACCGAGACTATATTTTCCCTCTAAGGCAATGATGGCAGGGAATTCACTCATAACAAATCACCCAGTACAGTATTAGCACATGAAGATGCCATCAGCAGTCATCTTAACTTCAAGTCAGAAGGTCTGAGACCCTTAGCAGAGCTGATCATTTCAGACTCTTACTAGTCCTCTCCTCAACAGGAGATATAACAGTGCCTTCATTTGCAGCAAACCCCACATTTTTGTCTCTTAAACAGTTTAGGTTTTATATATCCCATTGTACAGTTGTTTCCCAAATATATGCAGCACCAAGTGACAGCACAGAAATTTCAAGGAAGTAGTAGGTATTGTTATGTTGCAATTTAAGAAAAGGAATGATCTCTTCAGAGGTCCAGGTAAAAATCAAACAAACACATTTTAAGTCTTATTTTCATGTTGTGCACTTGGTAGTTTTAGTGGGGTTTAGGTACATTAACTATTCCATGGCTATACACTCTCATTATTTGTAAAACTTCATCATTTCAACATCTGAAAATACACATTAATGATCCCTCATGAAATTTAACATTCTCTTTTTGCATTTTCATCACAGCTATTTTAGCTTAGTTTTTATATATATATATATCAGAGATACATACACCAGTTTTACTTTTTAGATAACCTTTTCCCAGCCATTATAAGTTCTGCAACTTTGATAAGAGTTTTATTCATGCTTATTTGATTTAGACCTATTGTTTACAGCAGGAGGCATTAATAACTCTTTCTTTAGATAGTTCAGTAGTCTTGTAATATAAAAAAGTTATTCAGTCTTTAGGGTATCTTTGAAAGAAAAAAAGCCAGTTACCTAATGAATTAGACTGAATTTTCCGGTAACAGTTCTGTAAAACTAAGGAGGCAGTGCTGAAAGATAAGAACATAAATGAAGAAAATTAAGTCCCAAAGTACACACACTTTTTTTCCAAGTAAACAGTTTAGTCATCATCTGATTACAGTAAAAATTACTACGTTATCTCACATTTGTGATCTTAAGTGCGTTTTTCAAGATTTGCCTGTAGAAGAGTTGCTAAAGCTAAGGAACAAGACACCAAGTTACTTTAATCTCAAATTCCAAAAAAAAGAATTGTTGGAATTTCAGCCTGAATCATCTTTGCTATAAAAATGCTTCTTTTCTCAAGGGCAGGTTTATGAATTGTCACAGTTTTTTCCTCACAGTTTGACACTTTCTTATTATTTCTAAGAATAGGGCAGGTTTTAGCCCTTTTATCTTTTCTTAGCTTTTTCCTGTATCTGCATCTGAGCTTTCCATATAAATCTCCTGTTGCTGTAACACTGAGAATTTACTGCAGAATGAAATTATTAAATTTCAGTTCTTTCAGATGTGAAACTATTACATCTTGTATGCAAGTTTTGGAGATTTTGTTTTGTTACTTGTTTTAAAGTAAACACATAGTACAGGGTTTATAAAAATGAAATGTTCCATGCTGTCCAAGGAAACAAATTGTTTTTGTAAGGAAGGCCTGAATAAGGACATGCACTTAAAAGTTGTTAATGAGAGACTGTCTAGTCTTCTGTGGAAGATTTAATGACAGTAAGTTAATCCTAGGCAAAAATCAATGAAAATAAATCCTATTTTTGAAGTGAAAAATCCCAGTAATATTTAGTGATATACTAGAGGCACCTGGAGGCTATTTTCCTTAGATAGTATTTTAAATTTTGTCATACTTACAACAGATTGATGTTCTTCAATGCACAGCCCCAAATACATATTAATTTCTAATTGATGCAACTGTTCTTCCCTCCACAGGGAGGCTCTGGGTCCCGACCTGGATCGCGGTCTGGTTCCCCCATTGCTAGGCGCTGAAGCTCCAAGATGCCACCCAAGGATCACGTACTCTGCTTCATAATATAACTGCCTTAAAATTAGTAACAGCTGCCACAATTACCTAGATAGATGCAATCCATTACTTAATGCCAATTAGTAGTAATGCCATGCAGTAGATGATACAAACTTCTATTGGCAATCCCTGAGCAACAGTTGAATGAAAGGAACACAAAAAGTAGCTTTGCTAGATGTTTTCATTATTTTATGTGAAGTAACAAGATCTCTGACTATACCCCTTCTTCTTCAGGATGCCCTAACTGTATGCTGGACTCCTTTATTTCTCCCAAGCACCTAATTTAAGCTCAACCCTTCTGGTTTCGTTTTAGTGAACATCACAATTACAAATAAAGAGCTATAATGTCTTGGACACTGAGCACTGCTGTTAATGAATTTTTGAGACACTGCTGTTAAAAAAAAAAAAAAGACCCAACATGTGCAGAAGTTGTAAGGACTGTTTATCCAAATTTTCTTTTTAGTTTTTTTTTTCTTTTGTTTTGTTTTAATCTTCCTTCTCTCACTCACAGAATAATTTATTTTCATAACAGGATTAGGCAGTCATGGAAAGGTTTATCAAACATTGGGAGTTCAAGGTATGTGAAGTGTGGGAGGGGGCAGATGTTGAAGAATCAATATGATGTGGAGCAATAGCAATAAGGAAATTCTTTCCATACTATGATTTGCTCATTGCATCCAAACCATGAGAATAAAGAGTAGATGAGGGAGAGAAAGAGGATTTCAAATTTGAGTTAGACTAATGATACAAAACATGGGATATTCCCAGAGAAACATCTAAGACTGCACACGTGACCACTGGACGTCACTGGTGCTTCACATAAATTCTGCTGCAATAGCATTAACTTTGCAGTACAATAAGTAAATAAGCATATAAACAAAAAAAGTCTAATTTCTGAAAGAAAGCCCTTCAGTACTGGTATCTCAGATAGTCCTGCACATCTCACATTAGAATTTCAAATCTTTCTCTTGGTATTGCAGCAGTGTTGTATTTGATTAGCTCATCTTTTGCCTGAGTAACACTTGGATGTCTTTTAAGGGCAGTGCACCAAAGCAAACTCGTAGTAAACTACTGTGAACATTTAACTGTTGTATTGTAGTTGCCTTGTAGAAATAGACTCTAGTTCAGTTAGATTTAGATATGAATTGTTCACAAATTACTAAAATGAATGTGTGGAAATGGTATTTCCAACCACACTTAGGGAAATAAAAGGCTCTTCTGAATTGCACTGTTTTATTACTTAAACTTACAATTTCTTCAACCTGTCATCTAAGTGTCTGATTAATTATATATTTTTTTTTTTTTTTAGTTTTAGCCTATGCACTCTAGATTACAGTTAGTGCTTCCTAGGTTGAAACAGCATTCCTAATAAGTACCCAGTAAAAGTTACCTATAAATATATGTTATTTACATTTCACATCTAGATCTTTGTAGGTTTAAATCAGTGTCCATTAATATGAAGCAATGGAAAATGAGATGATAGAAAATACATAGAGACTAAAGAAAACAAAACTGCCAAAATTATTATGCATACACACACTATTACATCTATTACCTTTGTTGGTTGCTATGTGTATTTTTCTATTGTAGCTTCATTCAGATGTATACTCTGCAACATAATAGTTGATTTAATTTGAACACGTATTGTTCTTAGAGGAACACAGCTTTTAAAAATAGTCACTATTGAAATAAAGTAATCAACTTGAAATGAAACTTGGGCCAGTTTTGTTTTTTTACAAAGGAAAAGGATATATATATATATATGCTTATACATACTTATATGTATTTATATATTTAGGTCTGTTTGATTTATTGCCACCCCCCATTCCCCAGAGTTTATGAATAATGTTCAGATACTAGAAAATAACACAATGACACCTGGAGACCCCACACACAGGCTTCTAGTGACATTGCATGGCCCAGAAGATTGACAATAGGACACAAGAATTATGGAATGCCAGTGTCTTAAGGAGTGACAGCTACAGGCCAGAGGGATATTGCAAGGCATAAAACATAAAATGTCTATGAACAGGAAATAAAAACCAGTCCCCTTCATGAAAAATTGTGGCACAAACAGCCTTCAAAAATGTGAAAGACTATTTAAGGTAAAAAAACCAGAGAAATACATCTTTCAATATACTGCACTGTAGAGTAACAGAATTTAACCAAAGCCTCTTCCTTGCCTTCATCACTCTTCTTTCCCCTCAGTCATCTTTGCCAGAGGGTTGAAGTGGCTTTTTGGATTTACTTCCTCTAGAGGAATAGGTACAGTACTTGAAAGCATTGCTTTACCAATATGAAAAGAGATTAAAACTTAGCCTGAAATTTATTAGTTACACACTAGTTTTGATGAAAACCAGCAGTTTAAATGGCCATTTGATTTGTAAGCAAAGAATTTTTCCTGAAACAAGAATGTACAGGCAATACCAGGAGTGTGTAATTTAATGTTCTGAAGGAATGGACATAAGCCAAAAGAAACTGTGAGCAGACATGAGCCCAAAACCCCAAGGCTAGCACAAGCCTACTGCTGCATTAAACCAGAAAGAACAAGGGCTGTCCACTTACCCACTATGCAATGTGACACATCAAGCACTCCTGAGAACAAGACCTCTTCTGCTTCCTTACATAATGCATCTGCTTTAACACAGCTTTTGAAAATATCAGCATACTGGTTACAGTGTCTGCGTTTGCTCTGAACATCAACACATACACTGCTCTGAAAAACTCCAACTCAATTCTACCAAGGCTATAAAAACCTCTGTTAAGACACTTTTAAGTTCACAGATGAAGAGGATGCAGGGAAGCAAATAATATACAATGTTAAAAAGAAATTTTTTAAAAGTCTATTACTGTAGCTGACAGGATTTCCAAGTGCTGGAAGAGTAGCAAACTGAATTCAGGAAAAATGTCAGCTGACTCCGTAACTCACACTGTTCAGTTAACACTTCCAAGGCTTGCTGAAGACTCACTGCCTCTAACCAAGGCATAACACTTTGAGAAGTGACCCTTTAAAAATGCCATCTTTTTACCCATGAGATCAACTTTTAGGTTCTGTGTACCAAGTATCACACACTCATTAAATGGTCTGGGTTGCAAGGGACCTTAAAGATCACCTAGTTCCAAGCCCTCTGTGCATTCATACAGTATTCCCTGAAATAACAGTGAAAAAATTTCATACGTGGAACAGGCAATACAGCACATTTTGCTCTATTATTACAGATAAACAGTGTGCTATGCCATGAGGCCAGACAACTGTAAAATAGAATGTCTTTCTTTAACAGCTGAAACATTCACAGGCTGCCTGGAAGGGAAGGCACTGATGGAAGGACTTTATTCTTCACACCTAATATTCAAACATGCACTTCTGTAAACAGTTTTTCCAATCTCCTAGAATCCAGAATCATATGCTTAAAAAATACACAAAACAGAATTTGGAAAAAAGTAATATTATTTAGCATGTTTTTCAATTAAATATTCCACATAACAAAAGTGTTATTTTCATGTCACCAACTATATTACTTATATACATATGCTGAACAGTTAACAAAAGAATTAAGAGATGTCCTATCAAAACCAACAGCGATTTCTTGCTTCAGCAATCTGAAATAACTAGTTTGTATCACAGACAGAGTATAGACAATATTTACAGATAAGAGCTTTTTGGATCTGAGAACAATTATCTTTTAGAAGGAAAATTAAAGTCTGGGTCTGTATTATAGTACAACATATCCACCACTGATCTAGAAGTACTTGTGGCAACCAAACAGATGAACTCCTTGAAACTGGGATTAATATTTACAAAATATACTGATCAGCCACACAGAGGCTCGTAGACTTTAAATATATATATATATATACATATATAAGCACACATATATATATCTATATATATGTAACATATAAATAAAATTCAAAAGAACAAGGCAAAAATAAGAAAACAGCTTCTGTCTTTGGAATGTCTAAAAGACAACTATGCTTTTACTCCAGTGTTTCTCTGCTATGAATATACTGAACAAGTGGCACCTTTGAAAGCAATACTCAGTCAGCTAGGTAGTTTTGCTAAAACAATGACTTTAACAACAAATAAATGCAACATATTTCCAAAATCCACAAAGAAAATAATAAGGAATTTACAGATTCAAAATTATAACTGTTTACACCACTGGGGAACATTGTATAGTAGAGGTGACTTAGTGTGCACCTAATTTTCTCACTGCTAACCAAAATGGTACTTGTTTACCTCCCAGATTTAGTATATGGCTGTTTTCCACAGACACTGAGAAATGTACCTGCTGACCCAGTACAGCAAACAACAACAGAGGTTTTTACTGGAACCCTTTTCCATTTGGATTCTTATTAAGTAATTATTGCCAAGTCAAAAACCTCAAGACTTTTACTGTAAAAACTAACATCTACCTGCCTCTGTGGTTGGAATGAAAATGAACATGCTCCCTCTCAAGGGTTTACCTCAAGAAAAGCCATGAGCTCGCAGTATTTTCTTTTTTTCAACAAATTCTCAAAATGTACTAAAAAAGAAAGCTTTCAAAAGAAATGCAGCCTTTTCCTGTGCCTTGTAAGAAAAAAAAAAAAAAAGGCAAAACTCCACTGTTTTATACTGCATGCATCATCAACTGCAACACTTTGTTTCCAATCTCAATTATTTCTTAAAACACATTAAAAAAAAAGTTGACTGACAGTTTCATGATTTTCCTGTGAAGCTATTCTTCATCATCATTAAAAATGGGAATAATCCTATTCTGATATAAAGTTCCAGTTTATTTTTAAATAGATATACTGGCTGTGAATTCAAAGATGAAACTGTATACATTATTACCTGAGTTCATTGATTCACAGACAACTTAGCACAGATTAAATGAAGTTTTCCCAATATTCTTCTACAAGCTTAAAAAAAAGAATTCATCTTTTAGGTATCTTTTGTAAATAATTAAAAAAACTATAATATATTATTCTATTGTTAGTATCTTCAATGCTTGAAGCTTTAACTGTAAAGTTCGAGTCCCAGAAATATTTTTTCTTTTCAAATTTCAAGGTGTTATCGAAAAACATTGCCTATACTTTGCCATTCATTTGAAGATTCTTGTACCACTTCTTCTAAATTCAGAGTACGACTGATGTCTTCCCCTTCTTGTTCTTGGTGACTTGCAGGCTCTTGTACAGGACCTACCAAGGTACAAGAGAAAAGGCAATTGAGTGTCATTTGACATATGGTGTAAGAAAAAGGCAAATATAGCACTTGGGAATAAAGGAACCATGATGGGAACAGTATTATACAATTACTTCAGATACTGTCAATTCATTAGATGGTCTTGGAAAATTTTTTTTAAAAATCCAATACAATATACTGCTTTCCTGGAATAATTTTTCAACTCTGTATTTCTGTACACAGAGCTCCACATCAAAAACAAGGAACCATAAAAAGTAACAAATAGCTGTTTCAGCCTGATTTTTGGGTTGGATGTGCAACTATTGCCTCATCAACTGTGGTCCTGGGCTATCAGTGCTTGATTCCTCAATAACTTAAGGGAAGTGCTCTGTGCTCTCCTAACAAAACACATGAAGTCCTGTCCTCAGCAGTACTACCACCATGCTACGTACCAGTGTAACCATGAGCCCGTTTCATATGCAGTTTCATATTGCTTTTCTGTGTGAATCCCATTGCACAGTAGTCACATTTATAAGGTCTCTCTCCTGTGTGCCTTTTCATGTGGACTTTAAGAGCGCTCTTCTGGTTAAATGCCTTTTCACACAGTGTACACTGAAATGGCCGTTCCCCTTTATAAGAAAGAAAAACATACTTCATAATTTTTCCATTTAAGATTGGAATACAGTTTGAAATTCTGTAAAAATTATCAAGATGATCTAGAAATAAAATAGACATCATCATTTTCCTTGAGACTTTCTCCAAACAGGGCTATAGCTCCACATTGTCAGTAAAAATCTCAAATTAAATGTCAGAATAGTTACATAAGTACTAAATCACTGATATAATCCTTCCTATCCAATTTATAACCTAGGTAAGTTATTTAACAGAGCTACCAAAAAAAAAATCAATTTACTAATTTGACTTTTCTGTACTCAAGGAAACCATCACCTATTAAGGACTTCTAAAAGCACTTTCTAAGATACTCTTGCTATTAGTTAGCACAATAAAGCACAAGAAGAAGTAAAAACATTTTTCCAAATTCTTTCTTACAGGACAAATATATCTCTCCATTATGTTAGTGTTCCCATCTGCGTGCCAAATCCAACTTCAGAAGGTCCTTTAAAGCACAGATATTTTCCTTCTATTTTTGTTAACAACTTCTTCTTTAGTTTGAAGAGAAATCTAGGCTTATTGAAATTGTTTTGATTCCATTTTTTAAATTCAGTGAAAGTGAGCAGCCTTTTTGGTGTAATGGATTACTACACAGTTTTCGGTAGAACTGGAAGCAAGTGCTTCCCTCTGATTTCAACATTTCAGCAAACCACTCTTCACTGATAAATCCTAAATAGCAAGATATCTAGAGCTATTCAGAGAAAGAATGTATTTTCCTTCTGATCATTGATTCAGTAGATATTACCCATTAGAAATGGTTAGAAATGTTTAGTCAAGATAGAAATCACAAAAACTTTCTCACAGACAAGGACAGTATCTTTATGGAAATAAGTCAGTTTAGGTTTAGATTAACCTTTCCTAGCATAATTTATGTAAATGCACCCATCTAAACACTTCTGTGCAGCACGTAAACAGAATTTTCACTCTTTTGGTCTCCAGTGATTTCCAAAGGAAAATTACCTTTTGAAAGAATTACAATCCTATAGATTGACCTACTATTGCCTGACATGGTTGAAACACAAAAATAAATATGAATTTAGCAAGGTCTGTTACAGTCTAGCACATGAGCCTCCTAGTACAAGAAACCCAAAAATATCTAAGGATTTCCTGAGTGAATTACAAGTCATTCCAAAACAGAAAGAACTCATCCTATGATGGTGAAGATTTATGAGAAACAGATCAATAAAGGGAGTCTGCTCTGTTCTCAGTCTCCCTGAAATGCTCTGTGCCTATTACAGTGGGGCAGCAGCATGAAATTAACTAAGCACGGAAAATGACAACTGGTAATTTTTCCTGCTTCCTGCACATTCTGTGGAACCCTTAAACTAGGAGACAATAACTTTTTCAAGAGTCTGTGTTATTTAAGTCAGTTTTGCAAAAATCAAATTACTGAGGGTATTTTAATTTCCTTGGATTTTAACTCCTGCTTCTCTTTTCCTAGCCACAGTAGAACCAGAATGTTCTTTCTAATGCAATAACCAAAAAGCAGCTTGATGCTGGGAAAAGAGAAAGATCTGGTTGACTCATTCTAAGACAGAGTTTTACCCTTTTGAGGGAATCTTCTTATTCTACAGCACATCCAGCCAAATTCATTGGTGCTGTCCAGCTTATTAGCAACACAGGTAACTTTCCCCTGTCCTGTTTACATTTAGCAGCCAAGACTGCTATTTATTGGCAGCAGTGGTAGGGAAAAGAAAGAACTTGTTTCAGAGAACTGATTGCTGTATTTAGAACTCATGCTCTGAAGACGAATGTTTGTCAGGCACAGAAGGTGACAGGGAGGGCAGCTGGGCTATCATCCTATGTACAGCCTTCAACTTAAAGTAAGGCAGAAGTTGCAACCTGAAAAGCATTTCACTTACATCACAGAAAATGAGTGCTCCCTAAGAGAAGTCAGAATAGACTTTTTATAGATTAACTTTTGAAGGAAATAATACAAGTGGAATATGTGGAAAAGAACACAACAAATTAAAAGCACTGGCATTAGAAACAGATGACCTGTGCATGAAGCTCAGTGACAATGAAGCACTGCACACAGCAGTCTACATTAGCAGTCAAACCTATCTCTTGTTTAACATCACTGAGCACACTCCTCATTTGCACTTTCTTCTGTATGATTGAGGATGATCATAACCAGTGTTTTTAAATCACTTCAAACAATACTTTAAAATATGATTTATCTCTTTCAAAGGCTGAAAAACCTTTAGACACAAGTTCATGCACTCACATTATCACTGCAGTACTGCCAGTCACAAAATAAAGACCAGCTTAGTACACACGAGTTTCAAGTTTGCTGTTCCTCCTTTCAATTGCCATACATTTGAAGAAAGAAATTTACTTGGTTTTTTAAGCTTAACTTGACATTTAAATGCAGTTAGCTGAAAGCATAAGCAAGGGCTCCAAACATAACACCCAGACATTGCTAAGAAAACCTCTCAAGATAAAAACAATTTCTGGTGTCACCTGTGTGGATGCGACTGTGTCTCTCCAGCTGACTTGGCTTAGCGAAAGCTTTTTCACAAGTATCACACTTAAACACTCTAGGCTTCTGGGAACTCAGTGAAGGTCCACCCTGATGGGTTTGCATGTGCTCCTAAGCCAGCATAGGGAAAAAAAATAAATTTCAGACCCTTTAAAAACACTTCAGTACTTAACATAAAAATATATTGACACCTTGAAGACAAAAGCAGAGGATCTTAGTCATCAGCAGACAAGCTGGAAGAAAATGGAAGCCTGCACTGTTTTTTTTCTTTTAAATTAGAGATTATTTTTGTGTATCAACTCTCTCTAACCATCAGTCTTCACACTTCTGAAAAACTCCATAAGTAACTGTATGTCTTTCTTTTTTTGGCATATATTAGTCCCTTTACTAATTATCTGAAGCAAAATAAAATACAGAAAACCAAACCAGAGTTCTTTAAATGCTCTGTGCATCTACAAAGAGGTATTTTGACTACTGTGCACTGTAAACTAACGTAGGATTTTCCCCCCTCTCCTCTACAGCATCCATCTCCCTCCTTGTCTGATATGTGGGCATTCCTCAGCACCTGAATTGGTAACACTGTCAAACTGCACAGGCCTCAAAGAGGCAACTATCACAACATACACGCACACAGCTGCACAATGGCAAGATGCAAACAGAACCACTTCACAATGGACTCTTAACTGAAAAAAACACCAGAAACTTAAATCACTCAGGTTCTTAATGGTAAGATAGCAGGATGTTCTATCTTCATGAAAAAGCATCAATAACAGTTCTAATTTCAGTGTTTTTAATACACTGATGCTAGTCCCAGATGTTTTTCAAACTTAGAAGAGTATTTATGTTATCTATTAATTTTTTCATTTTTCATTATTATTTTTTCATTTTCATTATTAGTACCAAGTTAAAATTCGAATTACAAAAGAAAAGAAATAAAAATATATATAACTAAAAAATCTAATCAAGAACTGTCTGTGAAACAGTACTGCAAATACTTGTCCACTTTCTAAAATGTGTGTTGATATTCTTTTCTAGTCTATTTGATTACAGACTAAACTATTAATTAGTCTTTACTATACCTAAACAATAAGCCTTCTTGATGTCTATGAAGTCCTATTCCTCACTCCACGAACTGAAGCAAACTGTGTCTGCAGAGTTTGTTTACACTGGAAAATCAGCGAGACAGTTACATGGATGAATATTATTAACACAGTACTTATAATAATAGAGTATTATAGGGAAATAATATAAGGTCTTCTGAGAAAAATTAGGTATCTTAAAACCCCTGCTTAGGTGGAAATAAACAAAATCTTTAGGTTTTATCTTGTTCATAACCCCCTCAAGCATTGAAATGGTGGAAGCATACTATAACCTACTTCAAAAAAATTATCTGAAACCAGTTGCTTCTTTCTTTCACCATAAAACCAAAACAAAAAACCAAACCTCCAAATCCCAATGACTCCCACCCCATCTTCTACTTCAATGCAAACAACATATCCAGATAGCCCTGTAAAACTTTCTGCCAACTTTCTCTGAAGAAACAGTTTGTGATGCAATTCTGTTCCACTGATCTGTGCACCTCTCATACTTTTCCTGTAAAATAAATATTCTTTTGAAAATAGTTCATGAAAATGCAACATTCATGAAGTGCAATCATCTCTTTATCTACATAGTTAGTATTTCACTGATTTTGTGATATTTTACAACATTATTTGTGCAATTCTTATATTCTTCAGAGAGCAATTATCTTGGGGTAGCAAACAAGCATTATCTTATAAAAAAAATAAGACCAGGAAACCTTCTTTGAAATGGCTCATTGCATTAGTATGCCACTCTTATACCCCATCACTCCTGAAACATTAATTGTAACCACCTCTCAAAGTGTGGCAATAAAAAGTTTGTTTCATTCCATTGTTTTAATAAGATGATAAGGCCTTTTTCCTTTTAACTTGGAATCATGTCTGTGCCTTATTTACTATCAACAGTCAACTTCCAGATACTTCCAATACATATTCATATAAAACTGGACAGTTTAGTCACTGTGCATGTCGGAAGGTTCTCTGCTCTGAAGCTGTAAAACAGGACAGTAACCCACATCAGAAGGGGAGTCTGAGTCACTTAACTGAAAAGCCTTAACACTGGGGGTGGGGGGTGGAGGTGTTTGTACATGATCTCTAAAGAGCATTTTCTTGTTTATAATTATGAAAATGCTGGTACTAACATCTTTGGAAAAAACACCTACTGTTAAGTACTAGGATCTAAACACTGATAACCTTACCTCTTACTGGATTTTTCTGAAAAACCTGAAGTTTGGTAGTGCCCTTAATGTTTCTGGTGATCTCCAGAATTCCACCAGTATAAAATGAAGACCACAAGTAACAGATGGCTGATCTCTTCCCAAAATCCTAAGCCAAACCCCAACATTTATCTTTGAATTTGCTGTTAAAGTCCGCTCACAACTGAAGCTGCTATTAACACCTTGATAAAGAGTCTGATGACGGGTGGAATTTGTTTTAGTACCTGATGGTCCAGTGGTAAATGAAATTGTCCTTTAAGACCTTTAAGATCAAAGCCAACCATTAACCAGCATTGACAAGTCTACCACTAAACTATGCCTGCTAAGACAGTGTCCATAGTGCCACATCTACCCATCTTCTAAATACCTTCAGAGTTGGTGACTCAACAACTTCCCTTTACATGCTGTGCCTGACAAGCCTTTCAATGAAGAAATTTTCCCTGATATCCAATCTAAATCTCTCCTAACATAACTGAGGTAATGTCCTATTGCTCATTATCCAGTAAAGGCCAACCTCCACCTGGCTAAAACTTTCCTTCAGGAAGTTGCAGAGAGTGTTAAGTTACCCCCGGGCTCCTTTCCTCCAGGCTAAACATCCCCAGCTTCCCTCAACTGCTCCTCCTAAGAGTTGTGCTCCATACCTTTAATCAGCTCTGCTGCCTTTCTCTGGACACACTCCAGAACCCCGATGTCCTTCATGAACTGAGAGCTTAAAACTGAACACGGGATTTATTTTGCCAACACAAAGTAAAGAGGGACAGCCACTGTCCTGCTCCTACTGGGAGCCATTGGTCTCCTTGGCCACCTGGGCACACTCTGGCTCTTGCTCAGCCACTGTCACTCAGCACTCCCAGTCATTTCCACCAGCAGCTTTCCACCCACTCTGCCCCCCAGCCTGTAGTGCTGCCTGGGGTTTTTCATGACCCAGGAGCAGGACCCAACACTTGGCCTTGTTGGACCTCACAAAATGGCCCCAACCCATTGATCCAGCCTGTCCAGATCCCTCTGCAGAGCCTTCCTGCCTTCCAGCAGATCAACACTCCTGGTCAGCTCAGTGTTGTCTGCAAAATGACTGAAAGTGCACTCGATCCTCTTGTCCAGATCATTGATAAAGATATTAAACAGAACCAGCCCCAGTACTGAGCCCTGGAGAACACCACTTGTGACCAGCCATCAGCTGGATGTAACTCCATTCACCACCGCTCTGAGCCCGGACATATAGCCAAGTTTTTCCCAGCAAACATTGAGCCTGTCCAAGCCATGGAGCCGAGTTTCTCCAGAAGAATGCTGTGGGAAGCAGTGTCAAAGGCTTTCCTGAAGTCCAGGTAGACAACATCCACAGCCTTTCCCTCCTCCATGAGCAAGTCACTTTGTCACAGAAAATCATGTTACTCAAGCAGGCCCTGCTTTTCATAAACCCTCACTGATTGTGCTTGATCTCCTGGCTGTCCTGCATGTGCCACATAGTGGCACACAAGATGAGATGCTCCATAACCTTTCCTGGCACTGAGATCAGGTTGAAAGGCCTGTAGTTTCCTAGATCCTATTTCCAGCCCTGGTAGAGGGGCATCACAGGTGCTAAGATCCAGTCAACTGGGACCTCCCTGGTTAGCCAGCACTGCTCATCGTAAAAGTGGTTTGGCAAGCTCTTCTGACAGGCCCCTTGGTACCCTTGGGTGGATTCCACCCAGTGCTACAGACAAACTGTGCATGTTGAAGTGGTGTGGCAGGTCACTGACCATTTCCCTTACCTCCACTGAGATGACTACAGTGCTGCACGCACCAGCACCGGGACATTTCAAACGTGTCCTCAGCACACTGGGGTGGAGCTTGAAGGGCCTTGCTGGCACATGAACCCTCAAACACTGGTGTGCTGCCCTCAAGCTTATCTCCATCAAGTCTGGTTTTATCCCTTCCTCCCTACAAACCTAGTTTAGATGATTTCTCTCAACGAGCCCTGCTAACTCCTCCGAGAAGATCTTTGCCCCCTTTGAGACAAGTGTAGCCCATCTGCAGCAGGCTTGTTGCGTAGATAAATCCATGGTCAAAAACCCCTAAATTCTGCTGGTGATGCCAGTCTCAGAGACAGCTACTGATCTGCCAGCTCTTCCTACACCACACCCTGCAGCTGGAAGGACAGAGGAGAAGATTACTTGTGCTACTGATCCCTTAACAAGTTGTCCCAAGGCCCTGTAGTCTCTTGCGACTGCCCCTGAACTTCTTATTGCAACTTCAATCGCTGCCTTCCTGAAAAATCAGTTACGGATAATAATCCAAGGGACATACTAGGGTAAGAAGTTATCTTGTCATATCTTTAAGATGGGCCCAGTTTTAAGAAAACAAACTGAAGAGAGACTGATTTTTGGAGTTTGTTATCATTACTTAAGGAAAACAAGTATCAAGACTCCTTTGGGTTTTTTTTTCCTGGAAAATTTCTTCTAACTCAGAGGTTAAGAGCTTCACAACAATACATTTTATGATAGTTTTCAATAGTCTAGTTGACAGACTTGATCACTCCAAGAGGGTGAACTTCACAAAGAGAGTATATTTCATTAAAATATTATATCAAAGTGAAATGAAATCTATTGAAGAGGTGTCCTAAAAGATAATATGAATATAAATAAATATAAATACATTGCCTTTGGCTCCAAAAATTTCTTGCTATAAATTCTGGGAAGCTGGCAAGATTCTGGGCAACTTGTATGTTTACTCCTTTCTTAAAGCTCTTCAAATTACTTCCTTTAAGTATCTCTCAGAGGTAAGATACTGGCCTGAACAAAGCACTTGTCTAGTACAACCCAATATTCCTAACAAGAACATTCTATAATACAGTTAAGAACTTAGATACATCACTTATTTTTTAAAAAGACTAGGACGTACTAGGTTGTTCATAATCTAGAGAAAACAGAGAAAATATCACTAGACAACAGCAATAATATAAAGACATTTTAAAATAAATGCTCCCTCTATCACTTGTACTCACATGACAGAGCATCTACAAATGAAATGGTAAGACTCTAAAGCAGGTAACTTCCTGAGATAGCAAAAGATTATCTGGAAATCAGGATTAGCATTGATGATATTCATATACAAATAAAATAAGTGAAATCTTTTCCTGACACTACTACTTGCATGACAGGCATTAACATTTTCATTCTGTAGTCAACATATGCATTAAAATCCTCTCCATGCTCCAGAAGAGAGTTCTATATCTGTGCATACATTATCACTTAGACTCCCTCTCTCAGATGCACACCTCTCACACTGTAAAGGGAAAGCAAAGACAAAGGGCTAATAGGTACCTTTTGTTAATATCACAGAAAGTCCAAAACAAAAGGAGTTTAGATAACTATCAACTGTTATTACCAAATACCTTGAGATGTGTTGCCCTCTTAAAGGCCTTATTGCAGATCTGGCAAACGTGTATTCGCTCCTTGCCATGAACCTCTTTGCAGTGGTGTGTCAGCATGGTGACGGAATAAAAGGTTTGGCTACACTCAAAACATTGGTGCCCACGAGTTTCTTTTTCTCCTTGACTGCTTTTACTCACATTAGAGGAAACTTCTGTCACCTGTAACAATTTACAAATACACTATCAGGTAATTTCATAAGCACATCCACGTTGGTTTATTTTTTAAAATCTACCTCAATGTGACAAATTTTTGGAGAGCATCTGCAAGCAATTTAGAAGACACAAAAGAAGTCAGTTATATGTAAATATGAACTTCTGTTTCATTGCTCTAAAGAATGACACGTGTATTTTAAGAAAACAACATTAATAACCATGATAAAATTGACTTAACACATCATAAATAGAATGTGTGTGTGTATATCCATATTTTTCTACATTCAGTTTTATGCTCCCGAACAATGCAGATGATACTCAATCTGTCACCAAATAAAATTCAAAGCCAAAAGCATTCTGGACAGGAAAAAAGGTATCTCTGATTCTGCAGAGGAGAATATTTTCTATTTGTTTAACTTCTTTATTGGGGATTCTATTTTCATAAGGAAGTAAAGGTCTACCTCCAGAAGTACTGAAACACAATGCAAAATTGATAGACTTGGATGGTGGTGTGCTGCAGTACTACTTTAATTAGTGAGAACTGCCTGGAAAAACTACTTTCTTCAGATAATTTAATACCAAATTCAACTTTATACATACAGAAGAATCCTAAATACAGTAACATAGAAAGCAACAAATCAAGTCACAGTCTGCCCCTCTCATTTCTCCTATTTTAGAGCTTGTCCTACCAGGCTGGTTGAAAACATTAATTCTGCCTTCAAGAAAAGAAGTCTGAACCACTTTTTCTAATACCAGAACTGTATTACTTATGTAAGAGTTTCTATTGTGATCAAAGGCATAAGATGTTGCAAAGACTTTATGTTGCACCATCACTGAAACGACTTGGATTCAGAAAGAGAATGGAAAAACTATACCAATAGGTACTACTTTTCCCCCATAGCTCCAAAATTTATCTATTTCTATTTTCTAAATAGCCACTTGGAAATTTTTGGAGCAGTCTGTGTTGAGCACATGATTATGCGATCTGTAGAAAGAAACATATTATTAATTACATTTCTTTCTTGTGTGCATGTATATACATATAAGTGTTTTTTAATTCAAAACTTAAAATAGTATCTGCATAACTAGAAAGTTAGAGAGAACCTCTTCCCAAAACTCTTGTTTGGGAATGACATCAGGCTTATAATTCAAGATAAAAGACATTGTTCCAGTATTTTGATTGAAGTCCTTTACCACAAAAGATACAGAAATGTATAGTATCTACCTGATATGTTATTTCATCAGAGTTTGCAGGTGCTGAATGGGGTGTATGGCTCACCAGTATTACTTGCTGTGATCCTGATGCACTTTGGCTAGCAAGACTGGAATCTGTGAGTATAGCAGGGAACTGCTGACCCTGTCAAAGAGGAGAGTACAAAAAAAATAAAGTAACTATATTTAAAAAGCTGCATTTAAACAGCTGACTGGAGTAGCATAAGTTTTCACACCTAAACAGTACCTTTTCCTTTAGAAAGAAACATTTCAGAACCCTATTTGAACAAATGCACCTGTTTTCCTTCCTTTTCTCCTTTACATTTATATCTAACCATTTAAGGGTAACAACAGCTGGAAGTCTGTAAGACTAGATTCAGTTCTGATCAATTTTTACCAGCCTTGCATGAAATGCTGAATGCTTTAGCCTTCAATTGTCCTTCTTTAAGTCCTGTATTCTGCTCTCCTGTGTGGCCTTCCTGCAGTATCTTTATTCAAACCTCTTGATTAAGCATACTTCCAAACCCCATGAAATCATGATACAAAATCACTACTTAGGATATAGGATTACTAAGATCTAACTACTTCTATTTCTACTTTTTTCTACTTCTATTTCTATTACTACTTTTAATGACTTCAATTTCCCCAGGAAACACAGTTCTTTTACATACTACCTATCTATTCACCACGATTTCTTGCAACATAAACTGTGTTTGCACAGCTATTATTATTCTTCAATGTTTCAATTTTATTTATGCTTGCCTTAACTGTAGACATGGGATCTTATTCACAAACAACATTGCCAAATGTTACCACTGAAATTATTACAAAGCCTGAAATGAAACCATGTTCTGCTTTGTTATTCTGTGATACCAGAAATCACATCATAAAAACATATGATAAGAAAAACATATCATAAGAATTATTTAAGAAATCTTTTCTTCCCTTCCCTGGAGAAAAACTGCAGAAGAAAGCATATAACTTTGCTTCACCAGTTTTAATCACAGCACACGCAAGATAAATAGTATTTAATTTGTATACATTTACACACTAACTCAGGTCAAAAATCAATCTAAACCTAGTTAAGCCAAGAAAATAGAAGAAACAGCTCAAGTTTTCAGATGTAGAATCTACACTGAAATGTCAACCACACATTGAAAACCTTTTCACTTTGTAGTCTTTTGACACTGTTTTTTATCTCCCCACTCTGTAGATTCTATTTGCCAAATGTGTTTTTGGCTCATGATGACACCACAAAATTCTTAAGTTAAGCTATAAATGAAACTAATAGTAAGGTTACTAGAGATGACAGTCCATACAGCACCATTTTTATAAAATTTCTTATAATGCCACCTGTTATTAAAGATACCCAATTAAATTCTGTTCTGTTACTTGCTGTGAAAAGAACTGTCACAACTGCTGTTCAATTCTCCCATTCACAAGTAGGAAAAGAAAAATTTACCAAATGAAATAATATATTAGGAGTACTAAGTTGTATTACTGAATAGTGATAATAAAGTCTTTGTTCTAACACCAAAAACTGATGTCAAACCATGTTTGAAACAGTAGAATCTGTTAATTTAAAAAAACAAAAACCTTGTAAAATCTATCGGCATTTCTGTTCCAACAGTTCATGTTTCTAGATGCCAAACTCACACAGTTGGCAGGGAGAAGGAAAATTAACTAAGATATCAAATATTATGTATTTACAGGACAAAATTATTTTCTATGCAATAGAAATTATGTTCTGTAAGACAGAAACACAAATTTATCTGCCAGTTCAGAAAAGCATCTTACCTGCGAAGTGATATTAAGCGTAACTGCATCAAGACCACCTGACAACATTCCCTGAGTGTCAGCAAGAGTCAAAGTGACACTTCCATCTCCTCCAACTCCTGATGAAGACATTACCAAATTCTGTGCAGAAACTGCAGACTGAGATATGGGTGTTGCTGGAGGAAGGTTTGTTCCCCCTGTTGTATTAAGTTCTGGAACATACGCAAAATGTTAAAAAAAAAAAATCTGTTACATACATAAACACTAATCTACAAATTTAGTTTAAGTGAACCTAGTAATTTCTGTTTCCCATTGCTGGGATTTTCTATTGTGGAATCAACAAAATCAGTTAAACTGCTAGACAAGAACCCAAAGTTGTCAGTCAGATGATAAAATTAGAAAAATTACATTTAAGTATAGCTTTATGAACACAGTATTGCACTCACAGTTGGTCACGTGCATATACAAACATATAGGTAGAAATTCATAAACATACTTAAAAACTCAAAATTTGAGTATTAGAGCAAATTGCGTATTTTAGCACTTCTGCAGTGAAGGCACCAGATATTGTCATCCTCCAGTTTAGAGATACAGTTTCTCAGTACTCCTGTAACTGCCTGAAAGTACTAATTTAAAGACATGTCTTCTTGTTTTCATTTTTCTACTATTGTGTGGAATAAAGTTAATTTAAACTGACATAACAATTTAAAGCTTGTGAGAAAACAAACACACAAAACACTCAAAGTTCCTGAATCATGACATGCAAGATTGTTCCATTAATTCCAGTATTTACTTTTTAAACAAAGTATTATTTTCAATTAGAAAAAATGTTGTATGCATACCTGGAGCATTTAGTGAAGGGCCCTGAGAAAGAAGCTGGTCATTGCTTATAGTTAATGTAGCACCTGTAGTCTGACTGCTGATGGCTGGTGCTGTCAGCCTTAGGCCAGTGTTCAGATCAGTGCTTCCAGAATTATGCTGAATAAGATCTTGGCCTGAAAAGAAATAAGTCTTACTGTAACTAGAATCGTCTCAGCATTATTCTGCTACTGTTCTTGCAACAGATCATAAAATAGTAAAAGTAGAAAATACAACCAAAACACATAATTAACTTCCATGCAGATTCTTATGCACCGGTTTGGCAAGTTTTTAATACAGATGTGATTATGCAAATCCAGATACTAACACGTACAGAAACATCTGAGATTAGTAATATTTAGACAAATATGGATCTTACTTCTCTAGATTCAAAGCACCAACTTGATCAATCTATAAAAATCCAGCTGTTAACTGAGATTATGAATAAAACAGTGGGCCAATCTAAAGTGTTCTCAAGGCACACGAGTTTGGGTTTCACATGTGGATTTGGGGAGTATCTTTTAAAGCTGATGAATATAAGGAAAATATGCCATGTGAAAACTGTGGACTGTGAAAATCCTTGTATGCTACTGTATAGGTACTTTATAAAATAGAGATCTATTTTATGGTATCATTAAAGATTTTTAAAAACACAAACCAGATATTGTAAGAGTGATTTCTTGAGGACTTCCTGATGAGGTCGCAGTAGTAGAACCCGAAGCATGAGCTAGAACTTGAGTCAAACTGGAATTATTTATGGTCAACATTATCTCATGTTGTCCATTTGTAGATGACACCATACCCTGTGAAGTCATGACTTGAGTAATGTCTTGTGCACCTAAATTAAAGAGGTAGAACCAAAAAAAATCCATTAATGTCCTTTGGTAGAATTTTTGACAGAACTTTTTAGAGCAATTTATACATTAGTTTCTCAGATGCTATAATTGATGCAGCCAAGGGGAGATGCTAGAACTTGCACTAGAAAGTAAAAACTCTTTCCACATCCTATTTATTCTTCTACAGTTAAGATTTTTCAGAATGAAGATTTTTGTATTTTGCTCAAAGCTATGGAAGTTCTTAAGTATTTTCTATATTTTTCTATTTTATAGAATCATAGAACGGCCTGGGTTGGAAGGGACCCTAAAGATTACATGGTTTCAACTCCCCTGTCATGGGCAGGGATGAATTCCACTACACCAACCTGCTCAAAACCTCATTCAATCTGGCCTTGAACACTTCGAGGGATGGGGCATCTACAGCTTCTATGGGCAACCTGTTCCAGTGCCTCACTACCTTCACAGTAAAAAATTTCTTCCTAATAGCTAATCTAAACCTACTCTCTAATTCACCTTCTGAAAAAAATCATATTAAGAAAGGGTAACGCAAAGCTGTAAAATTTGCTGAAGATACTCAAGCAAGAACTGCAAGTTTATTTTATTAAAATGAGAGTGGGGAGAGGCAGGGGTAGACATTTTCTCACTGTGAGTAATACCCTAAGTAAAATTAAAAAATTGAACACACAATAAAACCACTGACAGTGCTTACCATTAGCGCTGGTTGTCAGCACAGACTCCTGCTCAGACAGGGACCCTATTGTCATGCTAGCAGATGATGTTACTGTGGGCTGCAAAGACAAGCCTGATATGGGCTGAATAACCACGTTAGCTGGCACTGCATTTTCTGTTGCCTGGAGGGAGGGATTCTGTGGAGCCATGGCGGGGTCTCCAGTCAGCTGCTGAGTAAGTAAACTACTCTGCTGTAATGTCTGCTGTAGGATACTCGGATCGATCTGAAAAACAAGTTTTCAGCAATCAATCTGAAGTTAACAAACTGGGTTAAATGAATATTCTTAACCTAAGTCCAGAATACATATTTACTGCATAGAGATTATATACAGTACTGAAAATTTTTAATTAACAATTTAAAATCTAAATTTAGTTTTTATGTGTCTATATCTAGCCAGTCTCTAAAGTGACTATGTAACCAATCTATTCAGATTCACTTTCCCTCTCTTCCTTCAGCAAAATGTTTGGGAAATCATGATCAGTTACATATCAGCATGCCTAGCCCCAGGTAAACACACTGCTGGTATTCTGTACTGTCCTATTAGTGCATGTAGTGCTTATCACAGTCTCCAAGCCTTTGAAAGTGAAAAAGTATGGAGCAGAGGGAAGACTGATACCAGAAATTATTTAATTTTTCAGCTCCCAGGGGTCATTAAGGTCTCATTTTACAAGCCAACAACTGTTCTCTATACTTAAAGATAAGACATTTTCCTCTTCAGAGATATTTTGCAGTTGAGAAAAACAAAATGAAAATGTCCCCATTTTATGCTAAGAACTCCTTGAACAGAGGGACTATGAGCAACTCAATGCAACTCTGCAGATGTCCCTTCCCTGACCTTGGGGTTGTACCTGGTGACCTCCAGAGGGCTCCTCCAACAACAATAATTCTGTCAACTGATCAAACACAACCACGTTCAAGAAAATCATTGTTTCACACATCTCAAGAATTTTTAAATACAATAATCTCACCTCTTTCTGTCATTCTTTTTATCAGCTCAGTGGGAATTTAAATTGTGAATTCAATCATTAAAAGCTTTTGAAGTAACACAGTGTCTTATGCTTAGAAAAGAACACTCCGTGCAATAATTTGGGTTTGTTTTGGGGGTGGGTGGGAGTCAAAGTACTTTTGAAGTTTAAAGACAAAATGCAATTAAAAGAATAAAACCACATATTTTAAAGCAGTCTGTCAAAATCCCTGAGAGGTAAAAAATCCTGAAAAAAATGAAAGAAACCAAATCAGAAACATACCCCATTGTGCAGTTATTTTTAAAGTCTTCTAACATTGTACAAGTGATACAGTATGTTACTAGCTCACTCAACTCAAGAACTCTTCCAGAATTATGTAGGCTCCTGCAATTTTCTTCAGCCCTCAAAGTGACTCTACAGAATTAAAAGCAAGGGGCAGTGAGCAACTTACCTGTAACGTTATGTTGTTAATACCAGTGGCATCTATTCCAGAAATCTGAACATTTTGTCCAACCAGATTAGCAGCAAGTTGTAGCTGTATTCCTTCAAGAGTGGCCAAGCTACCATCTGTCAAGGACACAGTTAAGTCACCTCCAGCTACCAAAGAAAACAGTTATATTGTAATGTTTTTATTTACTATTACTGACTACCTCTTTCAGTGTGCTTATTTTTATAAATTAAATCAATATAAAAGCTACACACACACACACATTTATTTATGACAAGAAAGATAATTTGAAGTGTATAATTTGATTGTAAAGTAATTTGACTACCTGTTATAAAGCTTCATAAATTCCATGTGATTTAAGGATTGCTATTTAGGCACTAGCTAGTGGCTTACAAAACAAGAATCCCTCCAGAGTGGCATTAGAAATCTGGAAAAATTTGGTTTAGATTTCCTTGGAGAGTGTACTGCACCTAAACAAAGCAGCACACACATAGGGTTTTACATTCTGACTCTGAACATACACAAGAAAGTTACTGCACAGCACAGACATGGTTCAGTATCAAACTGTCAAAGTTCATCCTCTGTATTTACATGGATGAATATAAAGGTGCATTAGCAATTGAAATCCAAAAGTCTTTAGACCTTGGAAAGGTTCTAATCTCAAAAGTTGAATAGGCCATCTCTACAAAAGTCTTGAGGGAATATATGGAAAAAGTCATCTTGTGTTTGATGTATCTTCTTTTCCAAAAACCCTGAGTGTGATCAACCTCGGAGAGTGTTGGCTGATGATTCAAAAACATCTATCCTTTCCTCTTCAGAATTCTTTAGTATAATAAATCTGGTTTACAATGCACCCAAAAAATACCTGCTCTGGCCAAACCCACATAACTAGTCTGAATTTAAGAAGGTCTCATTTTAGGACATCTGAACAAGCTGAACACGCCACCTCAATATGCTCAAAAATCCAAGCCAGTGATTTCTCATCACAACTTTATCACTCACTGTACCTGTCAAATAACATCAGTATCTTCTGAACATCAACAATTTATTCATTTTGGACAACAGTTTAGATCAAATCAGATAAGCTGGAATGGCTACAGTTAAATATGAGGCTGATATAATACTCTGAATATGTGGGCATACCTGCTAAATCATAGACATGGACCGAAAAAAATGCCAAAGCACATAAAATCAAAGTCTCACTTTCAGAAATTACAGACAGTCTAAGACCCACAATCTAAGTAGTACAAATGTACTAGACTACCAAGGCATGTCTCTGGACACCTTAACACTATTCTGCTTTTAAAATCGTCCCTGTCCCAAGTTTACCTGAGCACTTACACAAACATTGGGTCAGTGAGCACCTACACAAAAAATACCTGAAAAAAATTTAGAAATTAGCAAGGATCATTCTCAAAAGGTCACTTTCTTGCAACATGAAGCATGTTGGGTATTCTGTGCCAGCTGGTCAAAGAATGGCCTGTGGCACATTTAATGTGCTAACGCAGCTTTAGTCACTGTCAATTGGTGAGACCTCCTATCTTAGGAACTCAATTATCTAACATACATACCTACACTACTAGCTTTTTGTATTGTTAAAGAGTTTTCTTGCTTTCTGTTGAGGTTGGGGTCTTTTGGTTGGTTTTCTTTTGGTGTGGGTGTTTTTTTTTTATTTTGGAGAAATAACTACACATGTATCACAGAGGATGCGCACTTAAAAGATATTCTTCATTATTCACATAAATAAGTAGTGTAGACAGAGTAACTGTTTTACTTCTTTTCTTTTTAAATAAAACCAATAAAGTATTACCACAAAGAATACAAGTACTCCAGCTATTTGTTATCTGCATTTTCTTCCACTCTGCAGTGCAATACTACAGGAGAACTGAAGAGACTTCTAAGTGAACTGTATATATTTTTTTTTCACTCTTAAATAGGTAAATTTCTATTCATGTCACCACTGCACATCAAACCATGAATTCAGTAAAACTCTTAGCTGTTTGGCAAGCAGTGTTTGGTAAAACTTTCCAAACTCTAATAGAAAGCAAAATTCAAAACTTGATCACCACACCAGCACCTCCACCCCCATCCCATCCCATCCATTTTTACCTGACACTGAAGCAGGCAGGATAGCCTGGCCCACAAGTCCTTGTTGAAGTAAATTTTGATCAAACTGACTCGTCAAAACAGAGTTATTCATGATGAAAACATTAGGGTCTGTTGAGGATGAATTAAGAAGACTGACTGGTTGTAATGCCTCAGTTGAAGTCCGGGCAACAGGCTTCCTAACTTTCTTTGCATCTGGTTTATAATGACACTGTATGTGGGTTTTTCTGCGCCCTGACGTACGAAACCGCAAATCACAGTGTGGGCACTTGAAGGGCTTTGCTCCCGTATGCAGGCGCATGTGGACTTTCAGACTGCCTTTTGTAGAGAAAGAGTTACTGCACACGTGACAACAGAAGAGCTTCTGGCCTAGAAAAGTTTCAAAACCAGAAAGATAAGTGATTAAACCCCTAAAAAGATTGAGAGGACTAAATCATTCATTTAACAAACCCTGGAATAGATTCTAAACTAATTTGAACATAATAAATTAGAAGTAATTGTACTTTGTCATTTGACTGCTTTTCAGATGAATTAAGGTTCTCAGTGAAGAGTATATTAACTTTTTCCTTTTACTAAAACCCTATATGCTTTCAAAGCTTTTATGCAGAATCTTATTTGGTAACCTTCATCCCTCTGTCATTCTCCTCATCTCATCTTCCTGACTAATCCAGTTGTTTCAACTACACAGACCATAAACTGGAGAATTAAAAGTTTCATCTTGACCTCTTCACCATTTGGCTCCTACTTAATTAGCCACTCACATACTTTTTAATTCCAGCAGCTTTATTCTTTTGTTTCAATGCTGCCCTAACTAACCAGAATTAATGGATTACAAGTAAGAAATTACTAAAATTAAGTGAGATAACATTCTAAAACAACACATCAACCCCACAAAGTAATCCAGAAGTACAGAAATCTGGTCTATACATACACAGACCTCTTTGTCTCTCCTTTCGGAGTGCATAACATCTGAAAAATATCCTTGGTCTCAAATGGAATTTTTAATGTACTACAAATAAAAGCAAATTACAGAGTTTATTCCTAGAACCATATGCACAGCTATACAATTCACAAAAAGCATAATGTAACTATCTGGCAGAAAACATGCCACTGCAGCTGAAAACCCACTATAACTCCCCAAATTCCCAGGCCTTCCAGCACAATATTGCTTCCTAGCTAAACAAGGAAAGAAACCAATGCATTTGGTAAAGAAATCACAAGAGCAATGTGTGCCTCTAAGTCCTGCTATTAAATCCTAGTTTTCATTTACACAGAAGAATCTCTCATCCATTTCCTGAACTACAACTCAACCTACTTCAAATTACAAAACCCTGGCGCACTGTTGTCACTTAGTGTTAAACAAAACTAAGTAAACCTCTGACAATATTTTGTTTCAAAAAATGGAGAAGAAAGAGCCCAATAACATGAACCAGTGAAACAATAGGAATCTGGGCTGCAGCAAAGTCATCCACCACATTCACAGTGCCACAAAGGAAGCCACCCAGCAATCTTTTCCCACTAAATAAAAAATCCCCACCCATTGGGAGAAAGGGAGGTGGAAAAATAAGAGAGAGAGATAGATAGAGAGAGAGAGAAGAAAACAAACAAAAAACAAAAAGGCAGGAAAGAACAAACAGAACATCTGAAGTCCTGTTATTCAAATATGCAATGAGATTGTGAGCTGACTCCTGGGCCTTTTGTGTAAATGTTAGGAATCTGAAAGAAAAAAGAAAGATGATTGAACTGTGTTCAGTAGTTTAGTAGTCTCGAGTTAAAGTCCACAAGGGAAACTTGGAGGGAAGATGATCACAAATTCAGATGAGAAGTCATCAAGGAATGGTGAACACTAAATTGGCCCTGCTTCCAAATACAGCAAAAAATTAAATGTGTTTTATGCCACTGACACACCACACTACTGGCTACACAACTAACAAGTTAACAAGAGCTGTTATCTGGAACAATATATCTGAAAGAACTGTAATCAGGAAACTGGAAAAGCAATGAAGACAGAAATGCAATAGTGTGTGACCTCAGTTATCCCACTTCATGCTACACCAGGATGCAGGAGCTAACTCCTCAGACAAAGAACCATATACCTCTCTGAGAAACTTCCCGTCTTCCAGTAAAGCACCAGACTAATTCTCTGGATCAATGCTGGTTACAGACGGTATCAGGTAGGTTCCTATTCAGGCAACTTTCATTTACAGGTGAGGAATAGAGTAGCTTTTCAAACAGAACTATTTTTAGGGGAGTTACAGCTATTAGTACTGTAATTTTTTTTATTATTCATTTAAATAAATTATGTACCTCTCAATATAAAACCAATGAACTAGCAAGTGTAGGTATTGCCCACAGATGAAGACAGCATTCCAGAAAACAATCTAGGCTCAAATGCAGAAAACTGCACATTAGCTAAACTTCATCCAGCACAAGCTGGCCCAAGTATAAAAAACATGGAAAAAAACTTCCATAAGATAAAATGAATTACAATAGGGAAAAGGATGTGGCTTTTGCAGTGAAACATCTCACAAATCTGTGAGTGCTCCTTGAAGAAGATCAGATTTCCAGTGTATCTGGATTTTTGGAATTTTACGCTGGTTTTATATGTGAAAAGATCTTAATAAAAATGCTGTCACAGGATGAAAGGAAAGAGTCCTTCCATGAACTAAAGAAAACCAGTTCTAAGACTGAACACAAATGGCTTACATGGACAATTTTCAAAAGGCTGTAAGTCAGCAGAAGAGCTCTTAAGCACAAGCAAGGACTCAAACCATCAGAATTGTACTATATGTATTATGAAAGAGAGAATGAATAGCAGGTTGGGAAAGTCTGTTTAAGGATGTTAAAATAAAAATTTACAAAGCTCCATTATATATTGTCAAAACGTCTTTACAACCACAAAGAGTTAAAAAATTAAGAAGAGAAAACAATTAATTTCTCCAACAAAAATCTAGTGGGCTTATGAACAAAATTAGCAAGACAGCAAACTGAAAATGAAACTTGAATCCAGAATACTTACTACTACTGACTGTACCGAAGGCCATTCCTTTTACCCAGTTTTTCTGCATTCAGAAAACAACTGGATAAAACTAATGTAAAATATTTTATTAAAGCTAGCAAGGGAAGGGATGCAATCTCTTATTCAGAGTCCCACAATTTATAAACTGCTTGAACCACGAGGTAACATGACACAATCCCTGCTTTGTTCCTTTCATTATCCTTACTATCTGCTACTGTCTGTCCTGACCTACACAATTTCATGTAACATAAGTACTATTTCTTACTAAACAATAGTAGAAAGTACATATACAGTAAAATGAAAAGGGAGCTTCCATGAGCAAAATAATGCATTACAGAATTAAAAACTTTCTATCTTGTTTTTTATTATTTTTGAAAAAATATCATAATGAAACTTAACAAAACTGAAGACAGCTTTAGAAATTAATTAGTTCACAACTGAGTTTATTACAGAAGTTCAATGCTAAGAAGAAAACAAGTATGAAAGACTGGAGAAGGCTTTTTTTACTTAGCACAAAATTGTAGTTGAAAAATACTACTATTAAAATCAGACCTCTCTCAGGAATACAAAAAAATCAACCCTTAAAAATCGTAATATTACAAATATTTAGGTTTACATTCAACTTGCAAGATTCAAACAGCTGAATGCTCAAAATTTTGGTACTCTTATTTTCCAGTTTATGTAGCAGTGCAAACATTAATGTTTATAGGGTTTTTTTTACCTCTAAATTATGTAAGATTGCCTCAACTCTACCATCTTACTCAGGAAAATCATTTATCATTGAAATGCTGCAGAAGATCTGACATGAACATATTCAGGACACTTACATACACAGTTTTTAGCATGAGCTAACACTGTGCTTTAGAAGCCTACAGAAGACTGTAATAACATGGTTTATTCAGAATGCTCTGATGTGATTCATTTGATGGTGTCACAAGTATGAAATTTCCCCTAGCATTGCCATCCACAGCTCCAAATACTAGATGACAGTGAAACATAAATTCCCTGCAAAATCTGTACTTAAACAGCACATCAAGAAAGCAAACAACTTCTAAACAAAGACATGCAAAACCATACTGACCTGTGTGTGTTTTAACATGACAATCCAGAGTGGATTTTACAGTGAAACTCTTTCCACATTCATCGCACTTGTACGGCTTCTCTCCAGTATGGATACGAACATGCCTAATAATTCCAGGATACATGTACAAGTGAAATTCTACTTTTATGTAAGTTTGTACAAATATTTATCTTCTATCTTATTAACTTTATTAATAAATTGAATACTTATACTAGCATTACACTAGGCAGACTAGGCAGAACAAGAAGATTAAAGTATTTGAAATGTCTTGAAAAGAGTTTTACATGTTTTTATATGCAAGTATTAGAGAAAAAAACCCCAACTTATTCTGGAACTTCATAATAATAATAACTTTCATACTGCAGGCAAATAAATATGAAAGAGCTGGATTAGTCATATTCAGAATATGTAACATTTTGACACATTTTTGAACCACTGTGAAAAAGAAAGATTTATGTAAATATTACTCAAACTTCAACTTGGGCATAAAGAGTTATATGAAACTGTAATTCCTAAAGTTTCTGGTGAACTATACAGCAAATTAAAAACATATGAACATTTTCCATTCCTCACCTGACTAAATCACTGGGTTTTTTAAAGCTTTTGGGACAATAGCTGCAACAGTTGGCATATTTGGGCTCTGCTTCCAGTTCTGCTTGCTTATCTTTCATCTCACTAATTCTGTCTTTCTCTGCAGCTGACTGGACAAGAACTTTTTCTGAAACAGTGGCACTTTCTTGAGGCCTAATCTTTGCCAGTTCTGCTGTCTCTTCTTCTGTAAAAGTTATGACACCAGGACGAGATTTTCTGGAAGTTCTTTCAGAGCTTTCATCATCATCTTCAACACATGCTACTATTAAGTAAAAATAAATAAATAAATAAAAAACAACAACAAAAAAATCAAACCAAAATAAAAACCATATTTCTGTTTAGTTTAATCTGTCAGCTTAAGTTACAAAAAATAGAAGGGTTTATTATTAAACACACAGCCACTACATTTTGTGCTTGGACTTGCACTATTATGGACTTTAATATCTTTTAGAGGTCTAACTACTCATGTCTGCACTTCATTTAAAAAAAAGCTGGACTTATAATTCTTATCTTTATAATAACTAACACAGGTTAAGTAATACAGGACAAAAGATCTACTTCAGTGACATACTAAAACAGCTATGTTACATACAATACCTTTACTGTGCTGGACAGATCCTGCAAAACTAGCTTATTTAAACAATTTATATTTGAGATTTCAGCAGTTCTAAACAGCAGACATAACCCATGCTGGAAGGTTATTTTGTACCATTACTGTTATAGCATTCATGTAATCCACCAAAACATCTGTATTTCTTATGTAGTAAGGACTGTAAAAGTAAAAATGAAATCATTTACCTCCTCCTCCTGTATCTGTAGCTGCTGCTACAGCTGAGGAGACTGCCTGATGTTTTTTCATATGTTTTTTGCAGTGAACAGTTGTTCGAAAGCTTTCATCACAGAATGGGCACTTGTAAGGCTTCATGCTCATGTGAGTTGCCATGTGCCTCGTAAGGCTGCCATTAGTTGTGAAGGAAGTATTGCAAATGCTACAGCTGAATGCTTTAACTCCTTAAAGTAACAGAAACAAATAAGTAGCATGCTATTTGTTTAAATTTACTCACACAGGACATTTACAAAACCCAAACATGGGTTAAGCTAACATAGAGCTGGTATACTCTGTTTACCTGTATGAGTCTTCTCATGTGACTTAAGAACTCCCGAGGAAACAAAACCACGGCCACAGAGTTGGCATTTATAAGGTTTCTCACCAGTATGTGATCGTACATGTTGCTTCAAATGGCTGGATTTCTTAAAACCCTTGTTGCAATATTCACATCTATTAGAAGAAAATAGTTTTCGTTAGTTTCATGTAATTATCAGGTATAATAATTACATAATAATTACATGTAATAATTAGTCATTCAGGAAATTCTGTGACAAAAGCTAGAAGTGTAAAATACCTATATGAACGCCTACTTTGATCTTCATTATCCTCAAGAAAATGAGGCCTTTGGGTGTGCAATTCAAGTTCTTCCTGTGGTGACTGGTCTTGCATCAAGCGAGTGGTCTAAAAATCAAAGCCTCAAGTGAATTTCAGTAACACAGTATTTAAATATAGTCTCACAAATAGGCAAGAAAAAAATTACAGCATTTACAGTCAAGCCAAGTAATTAAATTTATGCTTTCATGCATTTTGAAAGGAAATTATGAGTGCAATATAATACCTCACTCTTCCATAATGAGAAGGAAAGCATAAAAATGTTCAGCTACTGAACTGGAATAAACAGACAACATAGTACACTTACACTTCCCTGAATGTCCACAAAAATGTATCTAAATTGTCTACATTTTCTAGTCTTTGAGGAGTTAAATTTAAAACTAGACCAGCCATTTTAAATACTGAGTAAGCAGCAAAACACAGTGCTGCTGACAAACTTCACTACTTTCTGAACATTCCTGTAAGTAAAAGTCACAACAGAATAATCCTTGAGAGCAAGAAATTTCAAAATTGAAGACAAGGAAATTCTGAAGCCTGTAGGCTGAAATGACTCAAACTTTTCCAGATCCTAAAATCCACATCAGTTCTCTGACAACATTTGCACTTTGCAAACAAGCTTCAAGCGACAGTAGTTCCTAGAAGTCGTCTTGGTAAATACATTACAACAGATTGTCTTCATGCTAGGTACTTCTAATGTCATAAAAGTTAAACTGTATTTTTAGCAATTGAGCCCTTTTACAAATTTAACTAAATGAGAAGCATGCAAAAACATCATACACTGCATTATGCAAGCTCCATGAATGATGACCTAAAGATTTGTAGTGCTTTTTTTATTGCTTGATCATATGTGTCTATAAACATATAGATTTAATAATTAGAAGAGAATATAATGAAATAATGTTAAATTATTTCATAACATTATATCCTCTGCTTAGTTTTAAAGTCACAAGCCAACATTATAGTATTTTTTTTAGGTCTAGAGCATCAAAACATGCACTTCCTTTTCAGAAACTGTAGTCAAAGCACTTATCCTCTCCTCACATTTCTAATTGCCAGTTGTTAAACATAAGCAATCTAGAGAAGAAATCTCAAAACTTTTCTGACTTCTTGTTTTACCTAATCACCAATGAAACAGTGCAAGGAAGTCACAACTGAACACAGAAAAATTAATCCTGCCTTCAAGTAGTACTTACTACATTAATAGTGTCTGTATTTGGAACCTGAAGAAGGGCTGGTGGATGATAACTCGTTGAAAGAGCCTGAGATTCAAGTGTGCTTGAATCCTGCAGCTGTTGTACAGCTGGAAATTGACTCTGTTGATTGTAGCTGTCATTCACAGTAAAACCTGCCAGAAATTAAACAGTCATAAACGTGTAAAATACACTGATTTGGACTTTGAATAACACCACGCTTTTCTGAAGACTACCTTCAAAAGAGAATAAGTAGCATTACCATATAGTAATAGTTGTACTCTTCACTGTTGAGCATCAAAACACACACAAGTTTCTGGCATCTACGTAATAGGCATAACAGGGTTACTTACCGTTAGCTGGAATTCTATTGGAAAATCTCCTCCACAGAAAAACACTTTTTGAAGTTCCTTCAGGGTGCCACAATTACCTTAGAGCCATTGAAATTTTGAATTTCTTGTATGTAAGCATGCATGTGTCAAACAGGTTGACCCATCTCCCTTTATCCACGTTGGTACCACGCTCCCTTAACTACACTGGAAGCCGATCACAAGGATGCAAAGCTCAGTGGGGAGGATGGCGGGTGAGTGGAGGAGATGACCCAATAGGAGAACTCCAGTTTCTGATAAAGTAACCCCATTTTCTCCTACTTTGGATCTCCTCCACATAGCCCCACTCTTTAGATAATAGTAAAGTAGAGCCTCTCAAAGGCAAACTGCAAAGTAAAAAAATAAACACATTTTTATTCACATTTCTGGTATAAAACCCTGAAATTTTTATTTGGTTTTGTTCTCCTGAAATAGCAGGTCTTAATCATCTTTTCTAAATCAATGAATGAAATGATAGCACCAATTATTGAGAGCCAGGGAAATACAGCTCATATTGCAGTGGTTTTTGACACTATTAGAGATGTCCTTTTACCAACATTTTTAAATCTTAGTACTTCCAGTTTAAAAAATAACCCATAATGTCATGTGGAAAAAAATTAAACCACAAGTATCAGTAATTAATGTATGGGCAACAATTTCAGTACTTCTGTGCAGTTTGCCTTTAGTGGACAAAAAGGGTGAAGATTATGAACACAGGGTAGAAACAAACCCCCATCAGATGACCACAGCATCAAAGGCCAAAAAGCAATGCTTAAAGAATGTTTTTGAGCAACAGTAAAACAAAAACCTGTATCTGTTGAGTTTAAGCAGAAATGTTCCCAAAAGACACTTTCCACAGCAGAAGAATATTGTAATCAGTAGAGAAAAAAATCCCTATTTGTATGCTACTGCTTCCATCATAGAATGAAAACTCACAAATGTAAATAAACCTTGAAAGCATTATTAATCCGGTCATAACTAGTCACCAAACTTAATGCTGAAACTCGCATATTATTCTCTCTTCTAGAAGTACTACAAGAATACAAGAAAAAAAAGATCCTAAAAGCTGGACTTTGTACCTCAACTGGCTTTTGTGAAATGACAAAAAAGTAGCCTGAAGAAAGCAATGAAACCTTCGGCATTGATAAGAGGGCTGCTGATTTCTACTTCTCAAATTAATTATAGAAGTATCTTTATAGAAAAATGACATTCCCATTACATAGGATGAGAATTCAAAAAAACAAGACTCAAGAAACTGAAGCAAAGTGATGTTACTTACATGCCCTATATAAAAAACACAACTATTAAATATACTATGTAAAAACCTGAAATTTCTTTTTTAATCAGTAGGTGTATTTTATTAGCTAAGAAGGAAAAAAGAATTTACTGTACTATGACCTATTTCATTTCACAACATTTGAATGAATTACTGAGATTTTGAAAAATTTCCCAGAACGATAAAAAATGCCCAAGAAGAGCACCGAATGCAGAGGTACTTGAGATTTGAGAACAAACTGAAGAAAGAAATGCTACTTCTGAAAGTAGGTTGGGAATAAATACAAACCAAAGCTGTAACAAGAATATACACAATGCATCCCCATTTTGCTCAATTCCTAGCATAAGGGTCAATTTCCTCGCAAAATTTAATAAAGATCTGACAGTTTTGAGCATTCTAAAAGCATTTGCTACTGCCGTATTATTTCTACAGAACAGCACTAAAAAACCCCATACCACCAAACACCAGAACCCAGACATTCAGTCTGAGAAAGAAATTTCACAACCTTTATTTTCTGCTCTTGTTTTCATCACAGTATGTTGATTCCCAGAAGCCACTGATCAATCTTAACGGAACAGAGAGTACCTTAAGCTCTGTACAATAAGGGCAGCCTCTTACTACAAAGTTCTTCTAAATTTGGAATTGGATTTAGTGTTTTTCAGTGCAAGTAATCATTTGTGTAGCTTGGGATTTTTTCGGCTTTAGGACATCATCAAACCTTTTATCTTCAATATTAACAAAACATAGCAAAAACCAGAATATTCTGGAAATCATGTAATCATAGAAAGATGTGTCTTGCCTGTGAGAATGAGAAAACAACACTATGATAGTTTGTAGTAAACACAATATTTAATTCAGAAGAAATTTCACACCTTTACTGACAGATCTAAACTAACACTATAAACATTGACATGAATATGTGTATCTCAGTAGGGATCAGTGACTATCAATTACTTGTTCTGCAGGTTTGCTTCTTAGGCAAAGGCAACCAGCTGGACAGTACTGACTGCAAATATGTGGAAACTGAAAGATCAGTATTCTAAGTCCTGAGATTGCAGAGCAGCTTCTTAGGAAAGCAAACAGCATTCTGGTGGTACGGGTATGTTTGTATGGGCTATAGAACTAACAGCATTTGGACTTCTGATTTTTCAAGATCAATTGCCTATCACCACTATTTGAATTATCATTCAACCATGCTTACTGGGACAGTTTTAAAGGAAGTAAAGGTGATATCATTTATATGAAAACACATTTGCTGACAGGTAACCCAAAGACAGTTTCAGATAAAAGACACATTTTTTGTTCTGACTTCACTGAAAAGTCTTCAAATGAAGATGAATACACTACAAAGAACTTAATACACTACAAAGAACTTAAGTCCTTGTCCTCAGCCTCCAAATCTAGCTCAAATTCATCATTTGATACTGCAGCACCCTCATAGGATCTGCACTTCTTTACATGTCTGAACATACGAAGAAAATAACCTATCGGAATAAACAAGAAATTCAACAGAAGTATTATGAACAAACCTGAAAGAAGAAATAAAGTTCTGCCAGGTCTATGCAGACCTAGAGACTACCCTCATCTGTATAAAATGCAAAGTTGGGGTTTTTCCCTCAAAAAAAGAAAAAGAAAAATCAAACAACCTTTCAAAGACTTTTTTTTAAACTCCTACATAATTTTATTAATAAACACTGAATCAAAATATTTAATCAAGAATACAGCCCTATAAATATAAAGAATAAAAAAAGACAGTGTTTTAAGCTTGAATGTTCTGCCTAGCTGATAGGAAAAAGGAATTAGGAGCATGAAGCACAGATGCAGACATAGGGAGAGGGTCGACCAATTTAACGCATGCATCCGCGCAAATGCTTACCTACCTGAAATTCAAAAATTTTGAAGGGCTCCAGGATCTTCAAGGAAACTTCAAAGAGTTGGGAATCTGTGGATGAGATTCCAAGTAGAATAGGAGACGTCTTATACAAATGAGACTTTAAAATACCCACACCACACGTTCTGCTTCTCTGAACCAATTTTACAACATATTGATGATCAATCTAGATTTCTGATGATGAAAGAATCGGTTTGTGGGTTCTAGGAGTCTTTCCCCTCCCCAAGAAATCATTTGATATTTACATAACACAGAAGATACACATACACAGAAACTGAAGCTTAAATAAGATGATAAAACAAGAGTCACTTATTGGGTTTATAAATTCTAAGGAGCCACTAAAAAATACCAAATACAAATCACCACCACTCGTCAGAATAATGTAGAACAAAAGGCTGCTTTTTTTTCCATAGCGTCTTCTCATTCATTTGAAAAACTGTAAAAGTCAACCAATGAAAATAATAATAGTATTTTAAGAGGATCTGCATCAGTCTTGTTTAATAAAGGTGGAGACTTTAATTTTCTTTTCTTAACACGCAAAGCAGCACAACCTAGAGAATTAAAATTGACAAATTATACTATTTCTTCACAGTGTGATACAACTTTCCACAGTCAATTAAGTTTTCACAAATGATACTATACAATTAAAAAGGAATGAAACTAAGAACAGAAAAGTTTGCGCACATAGAATACCAATTACTGGTTATCAGCTACAGAAAGTTATTTCCTGGAGTCAGAAACAAGGAGATTAAGAGATAAGCCAGCAATGTTTCCAAATCAATACAAATGAAAACCCCTTGAACATTCCTCACCTCAGCAACAGCCCCCCTGCCAGAAAACCCAAAACAACCTCCAAGAAAACCCCAAAACAAAATTAGTAGCTTCATATTATATAACAATTCAAGAAATTCAGCTGTGAAAAGCAAACAAAAGACAGTCATTTCTTTACTATTAGCAGGCTACACACACTTACATATATTTCTCTGTATTTTAGGGGGAAAAATAGTTTCCAAGTGCTTACAATCTCTTAGTTTGCTAGTTTCATTGCTCTATATAATATAAAAAGAAACCATTGTGCATAGGTGAAAATATGATTTTTATGTGACTATATTTTGCATTGCCTTTTTCCAAAAATGAATCCCAGTAGCTACTCACTCAAATCTTAAGACTGTGTTTCTGATTATCTCAGGTTATGAGCATGTATACCAAGGGAGAAACCTGTGCAAACTGCCTACTGCCACAGCAAGTTCAAACACAATCAAGGAAAGAATATTACATGCTTGACTATAAAACCCATACTGTAATGACTAGACATCAGCTCATAAAAGCAAAAAAAAAAAATTAAGTATTCATAATATTCTACCAAGTACAGCTTCAGAATGGTAATTTTTTTCCAAGTTCTCTGCATTGCAGTTACTTTATCTGCAGACGCCCACTTTAAAAATGTTTATCATAGCTATGCTGTCAAGCCAGATTTATAAAACTACTTTTTACCTCCTTTATTTATTACTAACCTTGTGATAAGCTCTGTTGATCAAATGGCTGCTGTGTTATAGTCTGTTGTTCAAACTGAGTGATGTTCTCCTGTAAAGCATGCTGGGATGTCACAAATCTATCTGAAATGGGGAAAGGAAGGAGAGGGAAAAGGGGGAAAGAAAAGGGAAAAATATCAAGAAAAAAAGATGTAATTAAATGTATATTTCAGTTGTTTCAAAACCCCCATATTTTACAGTCATCCAAATTTTCACATTAAAAAGAAACCAAACAATTATTAGCTAAACAGGTATTTAAATCTTTGTTTATAATACATTTTATTAATATTCCCCTGTTGTACATGATAACTCATTGCACCATGAAAAAGAGCACAGCAAAACCAAGATACTTTGTTCCACTATTAGAATATGGAACGTTCACCTCAAATGACAGGTATTACTTTCTAAGTAGACAGTGCTTTCTAAGGCAGTGCTTTTTAATAATCAGAGAACTGACACAGTAAGGTTTTGTGGATGTATCATTTTTTTCTATATTTGTTTAGTAGTTTTGCTTGCAAAAACTAAAGAGTGTAAATCCTAATTTTTTTATACTTTAATAGTAAATGTAAACACCAATGAATGAAACTGTACTATATATTTTAAGTATATAGTAAGTAGCCTTTATTTCATGTATTTCTGTAGTTCCTGTCAAGAAGCAATTATTTGAGAAATTGTAAACATACCTCATAAAAACCTTATCATATTTCAAATACTCACCCTCATCTTGCTCTAAAGGCTGATCAGCCAATTCTTGTTCTAGTGCTGTTTCTTCTGTGCCTACTACTGGCTGCTGGTCTAACTCTAAAATAGCCTGCTGATCTGTTGCAACAGTTTCTGACTGCTGTAGCTCATCACTTTGAATCTCCACCTGCATTTGTGTAGAAACATGAATGCTCTGCTGATGTACTGTAGAATCATCTATTGAAGAAGACTGCTGATTCTGCTGAAGTTGCTGTGCAAGTTCATATCTACAAAGTAAGGTGAGAAAGTCTTTACGGTTTCAGTTAGACATTTATCCTATTTATATGAACAATTTTTTATTTTTACTGTACACCACAATTTACTATACCTGCAAAGGTACCTAAGGTTTGCTACCCATAAATAAAAATCCTTATTCAAACATATACAGCTGCTACACAGCAAAGCTGTCCTTCCAAGCATCTTTAAGGAATGGCTGCTGAATTACATTGGAAGACTTAAACAAAAATTGCAAGCATACCTATGAGTCTTCATGTGTTTTTTACAGTTGAGTGATGTTTTGAACGTTTTTTGACAGTAGGGACACATATATGGTCGAAGGTCATTATGGATCCCCATGTGTCGCCTGAGGCTGCCACCAGTAGTGAAGGCCCCGTTGCACACAACGCACTTGAAAGCTTTCAATCCAGTGTGTGTTCTAATATGTGCTTTCAGAACTCCAGCTGACACAAAACCTCTTCCACACTGAGAGCACTTAAATGGCTTTTCACCTGTATGAGACCTTTTTAAGAGAAAGCAGAAGTTAAAATAGATTTGAACGTTTGATTTACAAAGTTATTAAAGGACTCAATTTTAAAATGAGTGAAATAAACCAAACTGATGTGACAGCTGTATGGATGGAAGAGGCCTCAACTAGGAAAAGCCAGAAATTAAACTTTATTAAGTTATAAACAACCTGGCAGGGCTAAAAACAATACTATCTGAGTAGTTTTAGTTATGTTGTACAGTCCAACCTCCTTTTCTGATCACACTTTGTCTCCATCACAATATTTGGGTTTAATTTATCCATTCCAGATGGTGCAGTAGTTCCTTAAGACTAGTATATTATCACTCACATGTATTTTCCTCAATTCAGCTAAGAAACTGTCCACAGAAGTTTGGAGGAAAAGACGTGGTTCTCCTTATACATACTACCACTACCCTTAACAACAAAACTCTTGGGAAAAGAACTGTGTCCATCCCGAATACCTCCCAAACAGGGCAAAACCTGTCTCTCATAATGCTATGTGAAAAAAATATTCAAGTGGAGAAAGCTTCTTGTTTATCAAAGTACATAGCACTCACTATATCTTTCCTCCCAAAGGTGCTGAGGAGTTTCCCTTTAGGACTATGCTGAGATACAAAACAGACAGAAGGAAAAGTTAGGAAATGAAATGGAATGCAACAAGAATTTTAAGGGTTACAACTGCAGCATCCCAGGAGAGAGCCGGAAAGAAGGCAATGGGAATTTTAGAAAATGGAGGATAAAAGAAGCAAGGCTTAATAAAATCAGGAAAAGTAAGGGACAGCTTATGATTACAGTAACCTTCAAAGTCTATAACCACCACATCAGAGACCATAACAAAGTATATGACAGACATTAAGATTACTCTTTTGCTACCAACACACACGATAATAATTAGCAGTAGGGTATCCTGACCTTCCTTGGTGTGCCTGGGGGATTATTTGACACACTATTCACAATCACTGTTCTACTGATTTTAAAATACCCCTACTACAAGTTTCCCTCTTTTTTGGAGAGGGAAACAAGCTTTGTAAGCAATGATCAGCACTACTCCACAAATTACCAAGCAAATCAATTTAATAATAGCAGTGCCAATTTACAAAGCGCAAACATGTGACAAGAAAAAGTTCCTAATACCTCCACAACTCTTAAACAAAGCCAGGCTTCACTCAGTACTCAGTTGAAAGATCAAAGAAACACAGCAGCAGGTGATTAGTACCCACATTCTATTTTTGCATTTTCAGTATAATTCAAAATTATTTTCATTTAAATCAATCCATCTGGAATGTGTCTACAGAAGACAATGAGAAATCTAGGTAGGATATTACAAAAGAAAAGAAGGGATATTGTAAAGGTTCCCTTCTTTCTTTTAAGAGAGCATATAAAATCCAAGAACTGTTTCAAGGCAATGTGAGAACTTAAAAATACAGAACTTGATTTTTAAAGAGAGTATGAGGAGCTCACCATGATCTGAGCTAGAGAGAGTGAGAAAGCAGTACAGAGCTTACACTGCAGAAACAAGCAGATTGCCACCTGCTTGTATGGACTCTTTCCTTAAATTCCAGTAACCATCTTTGGTGGGGCTTTTTCATATTTCTTCTTCTAGTTGTTTATAGTTCATAAGTCCGAGAGCACTGTTTCATACCTTGACTAAATGTTAAATCTAATTGCCTGTAAAAACACAACCCGATCTAACTATGAAGCTACTCTTCTTCTCAAAACAAGACTGGATTAGTTACCTCCATTGGTTCTTCTACAGCCTAAATTTTTCTGTGACTCCATGACTGTGGTTCTAACAAGCACTGACTACACAGACCTTGAACTCAGCTTCAAGGAACAAAACGATCCCCAGCAATATTTACTCAATTACAATGTAAGCTCCAATTCTTTTAGCTTTTCTATACAGAACAAAAGGCAAATATCCATCTCAAAAAATAGGAGTTACATACAAAGCAGGCAATCTGGAGTATGCAATTACAAAATTACCACAAAAATTCACAAACAATGCTTTTTATTTTCTATACACAGTTTTGGAAGAAAGAATCCAAGTCTCAGTAAACTAAACTGCACATTGAACACAGTAACTTATACTGCAAATAGCCATGAGTTAGTCCAAAGTCTCCTCCAACCCAACAATAACAAAAAAATCAATTATCACTGGTTCTGTGTTTAAGAGATGGTAAAAAAAATCTTTTCAGTGAATACTAAATAAATTTAATGTCTTTCCACAAATTTGATATGGCATACATATCCTTTCTTGATTGTGTTTATTTTACCTGATGTGTTGTTTAAGATGACAGGATTTTTTATAGGCTCTATGGCAATAGTAGCATTTGTATGGTCTCTCTGCATTATTCACAAAATTATTGTTAAAATAGTTTTGGAAGACCTGGCTATTCCTCGGGATTGGCTGGATAAGACCTGCATATATAAACACACAAATAGGAAAAACTGATTGGTAAAGTTATTCCAAAGATGCAATAGTCTGAAGAGCTAGTATTTGAAAAGAAAGTATGACTAAACTTGTAGTATCCAAAAATATAAAGAAAATGTGCATGTTTTCAGCATTTACTTAAAATTATGCATACATACAGCGTTACAGATATTATACTGTACATGGTATTTTAATGGTAAGTTCTTTTATCCACATGTCCACCTCACTACAGTAGCAGCCTTGTCTAAAATAAGCATTAACTTTTTCTAAAGTTGACAGTTAAGAATTCATTGCTGATCCAGTAGTATCTTCTCCTTCCAACCTTGACCTTAGCAAATGATATTTAATCCATTTATATCAAGTAATATCAGGTATACAACTTGACAAATATTTAATACACCTTTTGGGAAAAGCATTGACACAGAGAACAATTTGCAGACTTTTTTTAATAGACTTTTAGAAAAATCAAGACTATTATAGAAAGCAAAATGTATTTCAACAGAAGTGCCACTCAAAGATTAACACTATTACAAAGTAACATTATTACATTCTTGACACCTCTAAAAGAACTATGATTCTTTTTTGGGGGGGAAGGAGTAAAACTGTGGAAATATTGTCAGGGGGTGTAAAAAACATGACACACCTTCTAGATAAGCAGTAGAACTTATTTTTACATTGAACATTCTAATATCAGCAGAGTTCATGTGTTATCAGCATCCACAGGAAACAACTTCTATAGTATTTCTTGTGAATATTAATCTTTTTCCAAAAATCAGACTTTGATGGTGCAGATCTTAATTGTGTTGAAGGGGAGATTCTCTTCAGAATTGAGAAATGGGATTATACTTGTTTCTGGGGTTCACTCAAGAAAGAAATACTGCGTGATCTGTCTGCAGCTGTCAGCTAAGTTTTGTGTGCACCCCAAAAACTTAAGTTTCTTCTATATGATATCAAAATAACCCCTACTCTTGCTTTCAGTAACTCCTGGATGCAGTGAAAGCAAAAGGATGTTTAAAGAGTGATAAAAAATTTATCAATATAAGATAAAGGTATTACCAATGTAAGATTCCACCATAAAAATGACTGTATGATAGATAAGCCAGGGGTTAGCATTAGCAGACTGTTCAATCAAACAGCAAAGAGTAAACGTCTCACCCACTACACTGACCTCTACTGGACAACTACATATTGCTTTGTACAACTTCTTCCAAAAAGCAGTTTAACATAATCTTGTGACAATATTTATACAACAGAGTTATAATAACTGGATGAGTTCTCCCAAGCAGGCTCCAGAATTAAAGCTGCCTTTTTCTGAGATATGACCACAAATGATTACTACTAATTCAGTTGAGATCATAATTAAAACAAATACTTTAAAAACATGTAACAGACTGACTCGTTATTATCTGTAATCTTTATCACAAATGTTGATTGAGACATGATCATCTTGAGAAGACTTTTGGTCATGAGCTGTCATCTCCTCTATACCAACAGTCTAACAATATTCAAATTAAACTCCTAATATAAAAATGCACATAGCTTCTTACTGGTAAGGATTATATAGTTTAACTGTAAATAAAAAATACCCTTTCTTATTAATTCTAGCACAAGCAAACTATAAAATATGGCACTTTGGTAAAGTTTTTGATGACTTATTTCAACAAGCATCTTTACAAGTGAGCTTTGAATGCTTTTGATTGATTAAAATGTAGCCTTTATATTCCACTGAAACCCAAATCTCAAGAGAGCATGGATTTAGTCGCTCTTTACCTAAATCAGTTATGAGTATGGGCTCTTGCAAAGGGATGTCTGGTACTGGGCCACTTGACTTTCCTACTCGAACTTTTGTGGGTTTACGTTGATGTCTCAGCTTTCTAAGCTCTGTGTGTTTGAAATGTGAAGTGATGTGAGTTTTCCGATGGCCCGATGTTCTGAACTTCTTGTCACAGTGAGGACAAGCAAAAGGCCTAACACCTGCAAAAGATAAAAAAAATTAGCTTAAAATTTTATTTCCATCAACCTAGAAATGCAGCTTTAGAATACTGATTCTCTTTCCTGTAATTTTCTTTTTGCTTTCTCTCATAGTGTTTATTGTAACACAGGTTTTCAAAATAGATGCATAAAACTCAATGAAAATAACAACTAATCTGCTGAATGGCTAATTGACTGAAACACATCACTTGAAGCAAGTTTGTTATCAAGAAACTGGATGATGCAAAAGTGACAGCAAATTTCAAGTGCTTCAGAAGCTGTCCTAAGAATTGCACATGGCAGGTTAAAGTCCTTCCAAAACAAAATTTTAAAAAATTGTGAGAAAAAGGAATCAGCAAACACAGGCAAGTATGTTATATAACAGGATAAAAGAGAGGGAACAGGGATGTAACAAAGTTAAAAAAATTCTAGATCCGTCTCTGAAAACATCAACTCTGTTTGATGGCAGTCAAAAAAGCATGCCAACAAAAGCATTAAGGAAAGACTTTTTAATGCAAAATCCAGTAGAAATATCTCCTTGAGAGAGATTTCCTAGAGAACTTAGTAAGTAAAAGACAGACAAAGCTGAACAACTTTGTGGTTTTGGTCAAGGGGAAATCTTGGACTTTAAAGGCTAGGAAACATGACGGAGTAATATGAAGACAGCTTTTATCAAGTTCAATCACAGGCAGAAAAAATGTAGAAGAATGAACCATTCTTCACAATGCAATAAATGAAACATTATCTGAAAGTACAGAGCAGCTCCATAAACACTGGACTACCTGTTTTCCAAGCTACCTAGTGCTTCTGCCACTCTGAATTAATCTGAATGTTTGTATGAAGTAAGCCTGACTTTAACAGAAAAAAATACCGGTTTACAAGTTTACAAAAAAAATAAGTGGAAGACTTTCTGCAGATGAACCAACATTGATATTTCATGGATGAAATACATCAAACTATAAAGCATGTTGGATCCCAAATGCACCTAAGCCAATAAATGATACTTCTGCAGAAGGCAATTATATAAACAGGCACTAAAGGGAAGAGCAGCACACTTATCTTGCTGAAACTTTATTTACCTGAACGAACACAGAAAGAACTTGGAAAACAACCAGGTAACCTATCAAAAGCAGAAAATTCATTGCTCTTTATGGAAAGGATAGTTCAATCACATAAAAACGTTTTGAAGACATCATATGTAAACAAAGACCATATGATCTGAGGAGTTCTAGGATATTAACTGTAAGATGCTGAAAACAGGTAAGCTGGTGAAAACATGACACAAACTGTAATGTAGAAGATAAAATGGAAAGCAACCAGCCCTGAGTGTTACAGTAAAATTATGAAAAAGTGTGGGGAGGAGGAGGAGGGAAGATCAAGAGCAAATATTAGAGATGACTGGGGATAAGTAAAATCAGAACTCAAATTGCAAGAGTATGACTCTTCAGAAAGCACAATTCAGAATAGTGATACTAGAAAGGAACAACAGCTGACTCACAATCAGAAAATTAAATGTCAGTGTTTTTTGTAAGAGCCCAAAGTTTCAAAGCCATGAAACACTAGAAAGTTATGACAAATAATGACACTCATCATATACAACACTAAAATGATACAGTCCCTGACTGATGTTAACAATGACGTGGCAGACGTGTCTACGACTTACACATTTCACAGTCTTTACTCATTCAAGGTCCCACCCATGTCATAGAATTCACAAAGCCATCTCAAGGCCTTACCTGTATGCAGGCGAATGTGAACTTTTAAACTCCCTGAGGTGGAAAAGCTTTTCATACAAAATTGGCACTTGAAAGCTTTAATGCCAGTGTGTGTTTTTATGTGTGCTGTTAGAGTGCTCTTCACGGCAAAGGCGCGGAAGCACTGGGGACACTTGTATGGCTTCTCGTGGGTGTGAATGCGAATGTGGCGCACTAAATCACTTGGTTTTTTAAATTCTTTAGAGCAATACGGACAAACATGCCACCTGATTCCATTTTCTTCACGTATAGAACCTGAAACAAAGAATATCAAAATGAATGCTTTTTAAACCTTCTAACAATTCTTGAAAACTCCCACTACATTGATGCTACTGTACAAAACAATTAGGCCACAAAAACACTTTGTGAAATAGATGCCATCACAACACGCTTCATAGAAGATTAACTTCTCTATCAGACATATTCTACTTTATGAAAATGGTGATGGGCTGCAATGACAAAAAAAACCCCAAGAGAATCCTGTTGAAATTCAAAAAACACAATTTCTATACCACTTAGAAATGTAGAATGCAGTTGTAAATGTACTATAATATACCAGTTAACTTATAAATAACATATCTAACACAAAATTATCCAACAATGACTGTAAATCCTCAACCACACCAGATTATTTTATGTACTTAACACTTACCTAACTGGAGGAGATACTTTGCTTGACCCTCTCTTTTTCAAATTCAGACTTAAATTACAGTTCATAAACTTGTAAAGAAAAAAACTGCACAAGTCTCTCTCATAGATTAACAATTTAAGGCTACTTTTTTAATAAAAGTTGGTTTATGATCCAAGAACCCTAAAGTCTGTCCTAAGGCAACAGGACATTTTTTTCCCCAACAAAAAATGAAAGGAACCCTTCTAAAACCTATCCAAGCTTTTTATCCAGGTATATGTTGTTCAATATCAAATTGTTTGCTCATTTCAATCAGTAAACCTAGTGGTTTTTCCCTGTCAACGCAATGAAGTCATGTTGCTTTATCAAAAACAAAAGTGGTTGTGTTCGACTCTACAGCAGTGACCTTTTCTTTTTATTTGCAGTCACAGCTAGAGAGCTGTTGCTGTTAAACACAAGTAACAAAATAATTATACACCAGAGGAAAAATTTAATGTTAATTTTTATCACAGCTATACTGAAGAAGACAAGTTTTAACTTTAGATCAATTTCTCCTTGCAAAAGAAAAAGCAACATCAGTGTGCCTATGCAGATACTACAGACAGAGATCAAAGGCTGCATTATAGCGCTGTATATACCAGGCTGGCTGCTAAAGTATGAAGGCTTTACATGGAACAAACAACTTCTGGCAGCCATAAAGCTCAAGCAACCTTGAAACTGAAGTTGCATTTAAGCACACAGAAACAAAATGCAAGATTGTATACACACAGCACAGTACAGAGGCAGAATAACAACATGTATTTATGGTGACAGTATCATATCAGTACTGCAATTCCAGAGACAGGTGACATGAAGAATTATTCATAATGCCAGCCTTTGTCCTTCCCTACATGGATCAGACATGATCTGCAGTCCTGCCCTTATGTCTTTGTAAGGCCTCACTTCCAGAGGGGAAGAACAGTCCTTGCAAGAACTCTACTCTGGGACACACAATGAAAACCCAGTCCTTGTCAGAGAAGGATGATGGGAGAGAATAATACATTCATACACTTTTTCTTGTAACTCCATGCCATCCTGACATGACTTTTTTATGAAAATATATTTTATAATAAAAATTATAAATATTATTAAGCATACCTTACAATGTATTTTAGATAAGAACAAATACTGTTCATAACTAATCCACAACACATTTTGGGAAATCCCTTTATAAAGCCATAAACACACCCACATTTATTACAATCTTTACAGCACAAGAAGTAGAAAGCAGTGGCAGTATTACCAGGCAAAAACGGTGATTTTTTCTTAATGAACTTTTTTTCTTTTTTATCCAGTTTATCTGTACTCTCTTGCTCCTTCTCTTGTTCAGCACTATTAGAATCAGCCTGATGATTTGAGAGGCTCGGGACATCTGGGTTCTGATCCTGGGCCCCAGCAGCCTTAGCCTGGCTGCAGTCAGTAGCATGTGCAGAGACAGGAATTGATGACAATCCACTGTTCTCTAATGCTTGCTAAAAAAAGAACAGAAAAAACTTCAAGATTAAGGAAGAAACATTCCACAGTTATCCCCAACTTTTCTTACTCAAGTACTTGGGAGATACAATGAAAATATAATTAAATAAGTGTCTCTTTTCCAGAAAATTTCAGCTATATTTCAAATCTACAAATACACTACTACACAGCATTGATTTCTGATTGTCTGTGAAATTTTAGGTTGGATTTTCTGCACTTAGAGCTGCCCTTTAGGAAACAACAACTTTTTTTTTTTTAATAGCTCTCAGGATAATAATTATGTATCACGTTGTTACTCTTTCCAATTCTTGGTCACATTCCAGACACCAGAGAACTCAGCACACGTAACAACAGGGTGAACCTGCCCATAGCTGCATAAAACATTTGGGTCTTCCAAACCCAAATTTAAATAGTATTTAAAAGTCTAGAGATGAAAATGTGCCTGACAGGTTAGCAGGCTACCAGTAACACTAAAGAATATTATTCTCTGCCCTGTTCCATCCTGTTTGCACCCTTCTGGGGCACAGGATGCAGAATAAGCACGGAAAGTAATTAATCACCCTACATTTCTTCTGTTAAACTGCATCACCTTCTGCCATTATCAAGGACAAAATACAGAACTTTTTTTAGAAAAAACACTGGCCGACCTTGGAAAAAAATTCTTGCTCAAATAGGAAATACTCAAATAGTCCTTATTAATTACAACAGGCTTAAGGCCAGGTATACATTCTCATTTTTAACCAGATAAAATATTTTTCCCCTCTTGAATGATATCATGTTTTAAACACTGCATAACCTAAGGACACGTCACAAGCTGCCTCCAGCCAACAGGAAAAAAGAAGGCTTAAGGTATCAGTAAAAAATCCACATACGAGGTACACTTAAAGTCATACAAAGATATCTTGGTGCAGCCCATAGCCATTCAATAAATCTTTACAATTCTGTCTTGATTAATGGATTGTTTAGAAATCCATAAGGAATGCTATAATTGAAAATACTGAGAATGAATTTCATTAAAATATAAGAAAGAATGAGAAAGGAAACACTGAAATGTAAAGCTGTTCTCACATAGAGCTCTTACCTGCAAAATATCTCTACTGATCCCCACTGCAATGTTGAGTTGCTGACCAGGTTGTTGAGGCTGGTTATTTTCTACAGGACCTGGTTCTGATAACTCAAGGAGCTGCTGAATGACATCAGTGACAGTCTGCTGACCCTGGTGAGCAGCAGCTGGAGACACCTGGTTTTCTGTCTGTTGAAGAAGTGGAGACCGAAAATGTGTGGCCTGAAATATACAGCGGTATGTTTGTCAAGTACCTGTTATGAACTCACCTGTCCAGCTCCCTTACCTGCAATGTCTGGTGCACTAGATGGATGGCAACTTATACAAGACATAATGATTTTACAGAGCCTCATTCAAAGTTTGTGTGCTCCATTATAGAATTGCTTTTGTACATCCCCTTTTTTTTCAGTTCTTCCCAAGCTTGAAATTGTAAGCTTATAGCTTGAATTAAATTTACTGTTAACTACTGAACATTCAACCAATTTAGAAAACACAGGGAGGGATCAACTACAAAACTCCACATGTAGAAGCCACACGTAAAAGTAATGCCCAAAAGAAATAAACTGACATGGCTATCTTTTTAAAGTTCACGTTTATCTCAAGTAGGTCCTTCATAAAAAACAACCTTCCATTAGAGATGGTTTTTTTAAACTAAATTACGTGTGTTGCTGTATCAAAACCTTTCAGAACAAACGACTAAGTTTCCCCTTCAATTTGGAACCCTTGAAACCACTTAGCTCTAGAGCAATCTCTTCATGCACATCAGGCTCTGTCAAAATACTAAAAAAATTTGAAGTTAAACTAATTTCCCAATCTTTATTTGAAACTGTGTGTCTTAGACTACCTCAGTTACAAAAATGAAGAAAAAAAGTGATAAAGAGCCTGGGTATTTATTTTAAATTAAATCAGAAATAAAGACTCCTGTTTGCCTACATTTATAAACTTCTCTTCTTATGACAAATAGACTGCATAAGTATAAAATTACTGAAACAACTGCTTTCATTATTTTTTTATTGCAGAAAATAGAAATATGTATTTATACAATGGCTAGCCCCAGAGCTGGGTATCCTAGAACATACTGGTTATTTACTTCTAATATTCACTTCTGTTCCCTAAAAAGAACCACTTCAACGTGCATGTGCAACCACATGCAGTTATAAAAGGCTATCTTCTTTCAGATTATTTTTAGCAAACAATAATCTTAGGCTTCACATCTGTGCTATTTCCTTCTAATCTGAAAACTTCCCTGAGATTTTCTTTATACTAACACTTTACACTAGACAGTGAAGATGACACTCACTGTAGTAAAGAAAGGATGGCTACAAAGAACTATATTAAGGAACATTAGCTTGACTTGGATTATGTCCTGTGTATTTCACGATGTATTCTTAATGCCTTCTCATGAGATGATAAAAAACCAAATCCTTATCTTGCTTCTCTTGAGAATATCACTTGTTACTTTGCTGATTTAACTATTAGTTCTTTTTGACCTCAGTAGTGAGACACAAAAAGACTCCATATCTCTTCAGATTCCAATTTAGCAAAAGTGATATAAACATTTCAATATGGGTGACACATTATATTGCAGTGAGAATGGCATTAACAGGAAGCAAACTTCAATGGAAGCAAAGCAGTTTGCTGAAGAGTGTAACAGCTCTTTATAGACAATTTCTCTTCAGGAAACAGAATGGAAGGAGGCTTTTATGTAGAGAAGGAAGCCTATACTAAAAGTGTGTGAAATTCCCCCAGGTTTTAGCAAGAGAAAAATTGAAAATTCCCCCAGGTTTTAGCAAGAGAAAAATCGATGCTATTGTTAATTAATTATTCTTAATTAAAATTAATGTTATTGCTAATGAAGGAACTTCTCAATATCATCTTTGTTATGAAAATTACAGCATTATGTGAATTTAGCCAGTATGTCCTGCATATTATGCAGCAGTTTATATACAGTCTCATGAGGGTTATCTTTTCTGAACAATAATGTACACACATGCACATATATGAAGTTTGTTACCATTACTCTTAAGATACTCTTCGTTCTAGAGTTAATTATAAAATGTTTCAGAGGTCTCTTTCTAGGTCTTAGTTGAACATCTGATTTTAAAGATAACACAGAGAATGAAGTGTTTTATTACTGCTTTGTAATTCCGCTGTTGTTGAACTGGAACAGTGGACCTAGTGATGACCCTTGGTTTGTCTGATCTGCTGTGTAACACAGACAGTGTGCTTGCCCTGAGTGAATTACTCCTTCAAGTCACAGTAACTGTAACAAATTAGAGCAGTTCTTTGAATCAAGTAGTTCATTGTGGTTAACTTTTTCTGTTGCCATACAACTTCAATACGTGGCTCCAAGAGTAAATTATCTGCACCAAAATTTCATACTTTATTTCCAAAGCGTCAATTTGCTTAGCTATGACCCTGAAACTTTATTTCCTCTCCTCTATTAAGATCACAGACTTCTTCCTCCTCTTCAAAAGAGAAGATGAAATCATGTCTAAGTATTTCATCTGGTGGACAAGGCAGCTAACACACCTTGAGTCTCTTCACTAATAAACACATCACAGCATATTTTAAGGATTCTGATGGCTCTGATTCCTCCTGTATCATTGATTACAGTTCATGAATAGTGAACACTATAAACAGACAACTGAAAAAACCCTAAAAATTGCCAGAATGAAAAACAAACCAGCCTGGATCTGGAGAGACTGTGTTAACAGTTCAGTTGTATGAGGTTCAACAAGGCCAAGTGCTGGGTCCTGCACTTGGGTCACACAAATCCCAGGCAGTGATACAGGCTAGGGGCAGAGTGGCTGCAAAGCTGCCTGGCAGTTTCAGGCAATTCTGGAAAGAGAAGGCAATGGGATCCATTCTCCCAACTCAGACCTCTCTCTAGGAATAATCTGGCACTCTTCATCACATTATCCCAGATTATTTTGGAAGGGACCCATCAGGATCACAGAGTCCAATTCCTGGCCCTGTGCAGGACACCCCCAGAGTCACACCATGTGTCTGAGACCATTGTCCAAATGCTTCTTGAACTCTTGGTGCTGTGATCACTTCCCTGGGGAGCTTGTTCCAGCACACAATCACCCTCTGGGTGAAGAACCTTTTCCTAATATCTAACCTAAATCTCCTCTGCCAAAACTTCAGACCATTCCCTCAAGTCCTGTCCCTGGTCACCACAGAGAAGAGATCAGTGTCTGTCCCTTTTCTTTCTCTCATGAAGAAGTTGTAACTGCAATGAGGTCTAAGTTTTCTCCAGGCTGAACAGACCAGTCCCTATCACTATTTGTGAGGTGACCATCCTCATCCTTTGATGGGCCAATGTTATTTTTACACTGCCTATTGTCATTAATACATTTGAAAAACGTCTTTTTATTGTCCCCCACAGCTCTGGCCAGCTTCAACGGCAGCTGAGCCTTGGCAACACAAATTTTCTCTCAACAGCAACAAGTAGTACCTCTGTACTCTTCCTGTGTCACCTGACCTTGCTACAACAGGGCATACACCTTTGTTTTCTGCCTTATTTCCAAACGATCTCTGTTCAGCCAACATGGCTTTCTGCCTTGCCTGCCTGACTTGTGATATTTGTGAATTGCCTGCACCTGTGCCCTCCGGTGATATTTTAAAAGTGACCAGCATTGATCTTCCCCAGCATCTGCAAAAATATTTTCCCAGGGGTCCTTATTTACTAGTTCCCTCAGCAGCCCAAAGTCTACTCTCCTCACATCCAGAGCTGAGGTTTTGCCGGCATTTTATCTCCTGTTAACAATTTTAAACTCTATCACTTCATGGTTGCCATGGCCAAGATGGCTGCCAATCTCCATTTTGTGAGATCAGATCCTCTCTTCTGACAAGCAGTAGATCAAGGAGGGCATCTTTCTGAGTCTGCTCGCTTAGGACCTATTCCATAAAGTTGTCATCCAAGTATTTTAGCAATCTTCTGGTGTAGGTTGTATCAGCTGTGTGATTCTTCCAGGTAATTTCTGGCAAGTTGAAGCTCCTCGTAAGAAGGGCAGTTGACTCAGAGGTGTCTCTTTGTTCCTCAAACAATAATTCCTCAACGTCATCATCCTGCCCGGAAGGTTTACAGCAGGTTTACAGACTCCCACAACAATATCTGCATTATTTGTTTACCCCTTGATTCTTACCCAGGCACTCAACTATTCCACTGCCCTTCTAGCCCTTCTATCACACACATTCAGTGCCACCCCTCCACCTCTTCTGCCATGCCTACAGTGGATGAGCTGTTTATGGAGACTTTAAAGCTGTACTGCCACATTTCCCAGATCTTGGTTTTGTGAGTACAACACAAAATAACGAGTAGCTGAAGTCGAGGGACTGTAAGTCAGATGGTCTGTCCCTAAGATACCAAGCTGCAACCTACAGCTGACAAACAAAATGCTGTATAGCTTCAACAAAACCTGCCAGAATTCCCAGGGGAACAGGCACATACAGACCCTTCCTGTACACCACAACTGTTTGCTATGGAGTTCTAGAAAGTCATCCCTGCATCATCCTTCCCCAGCTCCACAGCTCCTCCTGAGCCCATGGTTCCTCTGCTACCAAAAACTTCCAATCAACTCAACCTGTATGAACACAGCTCCTTCCCTCTCCAACCAAACCATGGTAATCCCTGGAAAATAAAGGCACAGGGGTAGGGCAATCCAGGATTTTTAAGAATCCTTACTCTCTGGTCTTCTTATACAGAAAAGTATTTACATCCATTTTGAAGAGCTATTGAAGAGACTTACATGCAAAATCATAAGTGTGTAAACAAATGAGGTAACATAATGGCAAATGAAGCAAACATAATATTCAAGATCTGTTCTGCCTCTAAATAACCAGCTGCATTCCCCAAGGAGCTTCCCTTCACATATTAGCTGATCCAACTCATCACAAAGTATCACAGCATACCCTTTTTCACTAGGTAAACGAAAATTAACAAAATTATGTAGTTTTTCCCAATTATAGTCTTGACACAAAAATATGACCAAAACTTCACACTTACATTCTTCCATTTGTTATCAACAGGTTGCAAAAGATTAGTAGGGGATGTTGTTAAAGGCTGGGTGACAGAGTCCTACAAAAAAATCAAAACAATTTAAATCTTAATCAAAAAGAAGAAAAATATGGCTGATACAAATCATGGCAGAAAAGTAGCACAGAAAAATCAGACAGTGTGAGAGAAAGAGAAGTACACTAAATCACTTTAGCTATAAATACTAATGCAGCAAATGACAGCCTCACAGTCACTATAATTTAGAAATATTCTCTTGTATCACACAAGAGTACATTCTTTGGTGGCATAGCACTTCAGGAAACTTCAGCTTTTGGAATGGGTACTTAATAAGGACATAATCCTTGCTTATCCCCAGGTATGTACCAAGGGATGACAGAGACTGATGGCAAACTTCAGAATAGAATTATTATACTGGAAATTTGTTGTTAAAGCAGTTCTGCAAGTTTTCAGCAGAATGAAGAAAAGTTCTAATGTACGAATGCTAGTGCTAATCTAATGATGCACTAAGTTTATAATGCAATTTTAAAAATAGAAATAATTAAATATATGCAGATTCAGACATAAAATTACAAATAAAAAGCATAATCCCCTCTAATATGCAATTGATATCATTATTTATCGCTGCTCCACCTTGCTAAACTTATTGGCATCTATTTTAGAAAGAATCTTTTCCTCTCTCCTCTCTCTTTGCTTATACTACTGTATGGCATTTTTGCTAGTCCACTTTTGCATGCAAGCAGCAAAGTATTCATGCAAGCAGAGATAATACCACACTGCTGTAATAACAGTATGCTAAGTGAATCCAAAATATTTTAGTAAACAAAAAACAAACCAAAAAAAACAGAGCTGGCAAGGGAAAAAAACACATGAGGTAGTAATGAAGGAATTCTTTTCCATCCTGCTTTTAGGATTAGGCTTGAGAATGTAGAAGTGTAAAAAAGACATAGTGAATATATGCACTTGCAAAGAAGTAAGACACATTAGTCTTTCTTTTTATGAATTAACATGGAGAAACAAATAGCATCTGCCTATAAAACAACTTCAGAAAATGTAAAAAAAAAATCTTTTCCAAACATCATTACTAGACAGGTCATTTCAAGAAGACACAGCTGCAAAATGAAGTTCAGAATTCAAATGTAAACCTTCCCCTTTCAAAGACTGCTACTACTCATCATCCATTGAACATTAAAGCACGAGTTGGAGATAAGCAAAGCAGAAGGGACTAGAAGTAGAAAAGATTGTTCTAATAAAGAAAACAAGAAGATAATTATGATAAATTAAATATGCACTGGTTTAAAAAATACTGTAGTCTTATGAAACCAGAAACATTTTCTGAATTTTAGTTCTTTTTTGTATCTTGGTAAAGAAATAAAACCCATCCACTGCTTCCAATAAAGCTATATTTTTTCCTTTATAATCTGCCTAATAAGAAGCTAACATTTAAAAAAAGTTATCAGATATACACAGAAGAATCCACCATGTGTTTATATAGACTACAATTATACAAAAATTTCTGAAAATGAGTTGAAACTAGTACATTTTTTCAATAGTTCTAAAAATTCCCCATAATTTTTATTTTATCAGAGGAGGCTAACATAATCTGTAAGAACAAGAATTATACTTTAGTTAGTTGCAGAATTAAACTGCTACATTTTCAACCAAAGTGTCGAATTGTAAACATTTTTTTGCATACAGTTGGCCAATTTACATTTTCCCAATATTTAATCCTGCAAATTAATATCAAAAATCACACAAAACTTGAAAAAGATGAAAGACAGCTACAGGTCTAGAAGTTCTAACCTATCTGAAGAATTACTGGAATTAAGATATAGACCTAATTAAACTCTCAAAGACATTTTCATTTCATTTGGATCAGCAAAGCTTACCGCTGTAACATGAGATACATCTGTTGAAGCACTTGCAGAATTCTGTGGACCACCCATGTGCATCTTGCTGATATGTGTGTTTAAACTACCCAAGCTTTTGAAGACACAGCTACATTCTGTACAGTTGTACGTAGGGCCATTCTTCACCTTAAAAAAAAAAATAAAGTAAATTTTCCCTACACCTACCAAATATCATGCTTTTACATTATTGTTCTATATAACAAGTAATTATGGGATTATGAGAGCTACAGTGGTTTATTTTTTCAAGTTACCAATATGCAGTTATGGAATCAGGCTGGTACCTCTTGGATATATGCAGATTCATACAATCACATATAATCTATGTGATTATATTGCTTATCCAGTTGCTTACTACCACTTGACAACATTGTGAAGCAGCAGACAGCAAAACTCATGTCCTGCGGCAAACAAGGCCTCAGGCCTTTTTCTCTTCACCATCTCCTACCATTTCACACTTAAAAGCAAAACTGAAATGCAGCTTTACAATTAAGATTTGCCTGAAGAGGAAACATCACACATAATACAAATGGAAGTTTGAAAGTATGAGATGAAAAAATTGCAGACAAAACCAACACCGTGAAGAGCAGGGAAGTTTAATGCCTAGTTTGACCTGAATTAGAACACACAGAACTAGAAAGTGATCAGCAGCCACTTGTTTGAGACTTTCAGACCAATGGGTTAAGGTAATTAAAGCAGCTAAATTTGCAGATTCCAACCATCCTCACCTCCCCCTCAGTCCATCACACATCAATAACATCCAATGTCACACTTGCAATGTGCAGGTATTTAAAAGAAAATACATTGCAGTATATTAATGAAGAAAACACACTTGCAATATAGTACTGATATTTCATATTTTGTGACATTAAACTGCCAACAAGACTTTCAAAAAGAAGTATTAAGTGATAAAGTGTGCTACAACTAAACTTTAGGAATGCTTTAGGAAGTGAGAATCAACCTGTAATTCATTATCAGCTGCAATGTTATTTTGTAACTGTATCAGAATAAAACAAAGAATTCAGAGAGTTCCACACAGGCTTGAAGAAAACACAGCAACAGCAAGAAAAAAAAATCACTAAGTTAACCAAAGCAGTAACTCAAATGCAGGCTCAGGACTGCAAAACACAGAATAGGATGTGATCAAGAGGTAGCATTTATTTAAAGTATCTTTTCTTACAGGAAAACAGAGTAACAGAAAAAAAGGTAAAAAGTGTTTTTTACTTCACTCCTAACTAATACTGAAAAAAGTTACAATTTAAATTATTAAATTATGGTTCATTTTGTTATGTAGCATAAGATATCACACATAGAGAGCTGTTAACCTTGAGGATGACCAGTCACACCAGAGAATCAATTAGGTTGGAAAACACCTTTGAGGTCCTCAAGTCCAACCTATGACCAAACACTACCATGCCAACCACACCATGGCACTGAGTGCCAAGTCCAGTCTTAAATACTTATCTCCAGAGACGGTGACTCCACCACTTCCTGGGGAGCCCATTCTAATGTCTAATCACCTGTTCATGAAGGAATTCCTCCTGATGTCCAACCTAAACCTCCCCTGGCACAGCTTAAGACTGTGTCCTCTTGTCCTGTCACCTGCGGCTTGGGAGAAGAGGCCAACCCCTACCTGGCCACAGCCTCCCTCCAGAGAGTTGAAGAGAGTGTTAAGGCTACCCCAGAGTCTCCTCTTCTCCAGGCTAAACAGCCCCAGCTCCCTCAGCCACTCCTCACCAGCTTCACTACCCTTCTCTGGACATGCTCCAGGACCTCAATGTCCTTCCTGAATTGAGTGTCCCAAACTGAACACAGTACTCCAAGTTATATGACGTAACATAAATAAGTGTATCACACATTATTAAGACATATCCATATACTAAGGCATATCCTAAAAGTAAGAAGCTAACATGCTAAAAGGACTCTTAGTAATACCTACCATTGTAACACAAAAATGGAAAACAAGACTGCAAATCTCAGTTAGGGGAAGAGTGAGAACAAAGATGATATTGTGCACACAGGAAATAAAAGAAGCAAAAAGCACTACCTCTATCACTTCCTAATTTCAAACCAAGACTAAGTCTCTTTCTATCGGTATTTTCAACCCCAACTCACTAAAGTCTGCAAGGAAATTACTGAACAAAGTTGCATAGCTCATATTGCTAAGAAGATTGTATTACTTTATCACAGCAGTACCTTCTGAGTCTTAAAAATTGTCTGCCAAAAAGAGAAAAAGTCCAGACATAAAGAGGTCTGAATCATTTTTTTAAAAAAACTTATTCTGGAATTTTCTTCTACTTGTAACCAAAAACACTCTGTAAAAGGCTGCAAAACATACTTCAAAGACAAATGGCAAGTATGTTCTAAAATAGAATTAGTGAGTCGCTGCTTGGCATTGAAATTTTTCACCATTTTCTGCTTGGCTACTTCTGGCCTACTTTCATCTGATTCTAGTCCTTGTTCTCCCAAGACAGACACAGGTACATTTTTGTGCACCTAACCCCACTATTCATTAATCTGCCCATGTACTGAAAAGACACTGGCCAATGAAGGTTTTGCTACTTCTCCTGAGTATACATTTATTCAGACAAGCTAAGGAAAGCTCAGAGGTAAAAGCAGCAAACCAGAATCTACACTATAGCAATAAATGCATACTGGTTGGAGCACACAGGAATAGCAAAACCGAGTTAAGATGCATGTTAGCAGCCAAGACTCGATGAATAATGGCCTTTACCTCAGAGTGAACTCTCTGGATGTGTGACTGCAGGTTGCCTTTCTGGGAAAAGGCGGCGGGACAAAAGGCACAGGCGTGGGGCTTCTCCCCCGTGTGCTTGATCATGTGGGTCTGCAGAGCCCCCTTCTGGTTAAAGGCCTTCCCGCACTCGCTGCACTTGAAAGGTCTTTCACCTGCAGGGAAACAGCGGCAGGAGGAGGAAGGGTAAGGAAATTTAAGTAAATGTCAGCCGTTTTCTGTAGCTAAACCAAAAATTGTATCCATTAAAATAAAATACACACGTTATTATATATGTTATTAGGAGGTTTTGACAATAAAATTGTTTACCTCAATTACCAACCTCAGCACCTACTCTGATGAAAATGCGGCCTTGTTAAAAAGGTTTTCGTGACTTAGCTGATGATTACCAGTTTAAATGGGTAAAATAAAGGAAATATAGATGAAGCAATTATTCAAAACACCTTCTCTCAACTTGTGGTTTGAAAGATCTCAAAAGCTGCTATGCAAAATCATTGGAGAAAAAAAACAAAGGGAAAAAGAAACCCACGTTTTATACCAAATCCTATAAAAATGCACACACCTTCACAAAAAACGAGCAGGCCCAGAGGATAAATGGACAGTAATAAATAACTAACAGTCAAATTTAAACCTTTATCTAATTTAAAATCAGAAAGTCTTACAGCAACTCTGCAAAAGATGGTATATGGTTCCCACTCCCCAATAAATATTAAGAGCCATTCACTCTTTGCAACCACATACTGAAAATATGCAATGAAATAATGTTTTAGACAGTTCTGCTCAGAAAATAATTTTAAAAACTGTTCATATTGAATACTTAAAGAAAAACTAGCCAACATTTTTACAGAAACGTTCGGTCACAATTTCCCAATTTTGGTGCCCTCAATGCTGTGTATAATTACACTTTTTTTATGTTACCAGATAAGCATGAAGAACCCCCCAGTTAGAGAACATACAAGGACTGCCTAAACAGATTACAAAGCTATATAAACTTACTAATGATAAATTTCAGTTCCTTACAACCATGTGTTCTACTTAACTCCTGGGAACCTCCACTTTGAACTTAGTAATAATACTTTTTTTCTTTTAGTGAAATAGTCCAGCTGTGGTAACTCTAGGACCTTGAAAATATTTAACACCTTGCCTTTGCACATTTCCATAGCCAAGATCAGAATAAGCACCACTGGGTGCTATCTTTGCTACACCAGTAAGTCCTACCATGTACACACTAAATCAGTTTTAATAAATATTTTTATAATATTTATCATTTTATAGCTGTAATTACATCTACTTTAAACTTATTATTTCTTAATTAAGAACAAAAGAACAAAAGCAGCTATTTTTCTGAAATTGATTTCAAGCATATAACTCACTGAAGGAATGTGTATCTTCTCTTCTGCTGCTTAGAGGTTTTGAAGGTGCCTTAAGGATTGCAGGTTTTAACTGTATATTTTTTAAAAGAGATTAAAATTAAGAACACTGATTCACATCTGGAAATACAAATTCCTATTGGGCTTTCATTGGCAGAAAGCTGAGCTTCCAGTAAGAGTGGCTGGTGGACATATGGAAGTACTGCTTCAGGTTAAGTCTGCCTATGTAAATAAATCTCATTATAAAACAAAATCTTAACTCTAACGTGGAAACATTTCTCAAGTGTAACTTAATAAAATACAGATTTGAGAGGGGGGACAAGGGGTTCATAACTCAATTATTAATGTGGGAATTGCAGTCCCTGAGACTGGATTTTTTTTCCCAGAAGGGTGTATGTGCCTGAAATGACTAGCTAGAACAAAAAAAGGACTGCAATTAAGAGACTAACCTAATGCCACTCATTGTGCACAGATCTGCTATTTTAACGTTTAAAAACCTGGGCATTCTAAATTCTTTAAAACAGAGTTTTTCTTTTCTAGATATCTACAGTACCTCAAGCAGCCAAATGCCAGACAGATTGTCTGCAGATTCGGAGTACTAACATACTTCACAAATTACATGAGTATTTGCAAGGTAATTGGAACTTAAAATGACCTCCCATCATGTGCAGACTGGGACTGCATTTTCTGTTTCCCAACAGACAAATGTCTTTCAGTCTTCAGAAAAAAAATATAAACACCCTTGAACTTTCCAAAGCTTTAAAAAAGCATCCATAACCAACTATAATCTTGTTTATTTATTCTGACTAAAATAAGCTAATGAATTAAATAGAGCCAAGAATCTAAAATACTGAAGTTAATTTGCACTGACCTTTTTTTGATATTACTTTCAAGCAATTGTTTTAAAGCAGGTACAAGGGTGACCTCTTGTGTTACTTTTCTATAACTAGATCTGTAAAACTTCAAAAGATTCTTAAGAAAGTGTCACACAATGGTCTTTTTATTTCTTTGTAAACAGGACCATTCTTGTAAATGGCAACTCATCACATCACTGTCTGAACACTGATATTACAGTGATTGATACTACAACAGTATTAGTCAGTGTAATAACAGAATTGTACACTTACACAAAGGAATACCTGAATTAACTAAAAACTAGACAAATGGCAATTCATTCAGTATGTATGAAAAATACATATTGAATATCACTGGAATATCTTCAATGAAGACTGTTTAAAGCCAAATTCCTGCTATAATAATGTATACCTGGTTAAAACATAAGAAGTATTCTTTTATAGTCATCTGTACACTTCAAAAGTTTTATATTATTTTATGCTTTGCATTTTTTAATTATTTCAATTGCTTATGGTTTAAACATGCACATATTTATGATAAATGTGGCAAAAAACATTTCCTACTCATTCTGCAAATTTGAACAGTCGCCTGCACTTCTTCAATTATTACAACCTAGGCTTATCACCTCAGAAAACCACTTCTTAAGTTTAAATTAATAAATTTTAAAAATGCAAGACTACTACTTTATTAGTATCATTAATTCTCATGTCCTTGTGCTCATTTTGCAACTAGATTCTAGAACGTGCTCTCTAGAGCACATAAGATTTAATTTAAAGTAGATGACTGGACCTTATCAAGAGATTCTGATTTTAAGGCCCATTGAAACTAAGTACCAAAACTGATATTTGGAAACAAATGAAATATATAGATTTTTTCACATTTTTAAACTGCTTCTAATCATATAAATCTGAAAAATTTAAAAGCATATAAATTTCCTAAGCAAATGAATTACATAAAGTTTATTTTAAACCAACAGGTAACTGTATCTAATAAGCCAAGTGTAGTAATAATATTTCAGGTCCCAATAGAGAGAAAAAAGACATGGCATTTCAGAGATTAACTGATATTTTTAAAACAAAACCAAATTAAAATAAGTACTTCCATAGCCTTACCTGTGTGTATTCTAACGTGCCGTGTTAATTGACTCGGTTTCTGGAACGTCTTCCCACAGTGAGGACAGGAATAGGTAAACCCACTTCTATCAATGTTTCTGTTGTAAGATCTGGTATTTGATACCCTGTGATTTAAAAAAATATAAATTAAACATTATTTTGAAGATGCTTCTTTTACCCCATCAGTTTTAACATAGTGTTAATTTGATGGCAACATAGTATCAGCTGCAACAGTGAAAACCCAAACTCCATAACGACACTGAAAGGACAACACCAACAGCTCTTTTCTCAGTACCTATATACACCAAGACTTTTAGTTATTTCTGCAGTAAAGATCTGATACATCTTAGAGGCTCTCTTCATACATTTTCAGGGTAAATTCTATTTGCCAAAAGTATACAGTGACTTCACATTTTGGTGGGAACCTTCAACTCTATTTCTTTTGCCTGAATATAGCAAAGTCCTTCATTCTGAACTAGAACACACAAATCTCACACACTGGAGTACAAATGCAGTTGCTGAAGTCCAGTAAGAGCAAGTTAAGAATTTAACAACCCAAATATTCACCACTGACCCTCAAATACAAATCACATTCTCCAAAGAACCACAGAAACAGAGAATATAAATTCCCAAAATTAATTTAGCTACAAATCAAACTAACTAGTTTATTCATCCTAACACCTCTAAACAGGAGTTGTCCACAAGAACAATGGCTTTAGCAGGTAATACATTTACATAACTCAAACCTTACTTGATACTGCAAACCTTTAAATTTCTGTTCACAGATTGAAATTTACAACACTTGTTTAAACCTCTTGCAACACAACTATTAAGATCATAGAATCTGTATTAACTTCTAGTAAGAAGAACGGGGAATATACAGCATTTCTTGGTTTTGAATATGTAATTTTCCTCATCTGCTTTTTACAGAAATAGTGAAAATTAAAAAAGAGATCAGCTGTCAAGACTTCAGGCTTTTTTAATGTATAAAGCAAACCAAGAGAAGTTTTTCCTCCTTCTAACTTAAAGTACTTCTCACCTTCCTCAAAGTAAAGTTAAACTAGAGAGCTGAAAGAAAAGACAGAACAAATATTCACCAAAAATAACAACAGCATTTACCAGGGCTCTTTTTTCCCCCTTTCCATTTTGTGCTTTTTCAGATTAACAAGAAATTCATGAGAGGCTGTAACGGGGAAAGATGATTAAACTGCAAAGAACAAGTAACATCTTTGCAGAATGAAAGCATTAAAACTTTTGTCATTATAATAAATGCTATGTAAAATTAATATACATTTGCTTCAATATACTGCTATTAGTGCTTAAAATCATTAACACACTTCAAAAATCACTTTGCATCAGAGAAACTTAATGCATGTTTACAAATAGCTTGCAGATGAACTATGCTTAGTATGTATGCCTAAATACAAAAACAGGGGGAAAAAAGACCTCCAAAAATAACCACCCACTTAAGCAAGGTTTTAAAAAGAAAGTGTCATTTTAGAACAGCATATCAAGGAAAAGAAATTATCTGCATAAATCATGGTACTTTGCTGACTGGAAATACTACTTCTGCTTTTCCCAGCTATCACCATAAAAGTAACATCTGCTCATTTTGTTATAAACCCATGATTGTCACCTTATTTTATAGTGAGTTTTCATATGCTCCTTTAGCTGTGAGGAAGTTTCAAATTCTTTTTTGCAAGACTTGCAGCTGTGAATCCTACTGCCTGCCAATTCCTGACGATGTTCTTCCATGTGTATGGACAGCTGACTCTGTAAAGTGAATTCATCTCCACACTCTGAACAGATAAGATTCTGAAAGAGATAATAGAGACTGATTTTTCAAAACAGCAGTGCACAAGCTTTGTTCAAGTAGATTAACTTACCCTTCCATGGACACTGGCAGCTGGAAGCAAGCAGCGAGGGAAGTATACAAGCAAGAAGAGTTCATGAGCCCTGTGATATAAATCATGTACAATAATCACTGCAAGATTATATTAATATTTTAAGTAACTCCAGTAGAACTGAGTTCTGAAAAACTTCATATGGCAGCAGAAACAAGTAGTTCAGTACCATCCTCATCACTCCCCATTTCCTCGGTGGGCTGGTTCAAGACACACACAGAAGCTCACCCCAGTACCATTACACCATGATCTACAGAAACATCTGTAACAAATAATTACTTTCTAACCAAAATCATGGTAACTGTGGATTCAGGGATTTCACACTTTTACAGGTTAAAATTATATTGAGTGTCATTTTTAAACAGTAATCCCACCACAGTTAGCCCTGACTTTTTAGCTTTCTTGACAGTAAAGATGACAGAAATAAAGAAGAACAAAGTATTTCTAACAGATATCTCTTCAACGCATTAATTTCAGAAAGGTTTTTTTATCAGCTCAGTTTTCAGTAATTGTGACTATCACTGTGAATTGAAATGTTTCTTATCCTCCCCCCTTTTTCCTCTCTCATAATAGTCAACAAGAAAAGTAAAAACAAAAACAGAAAACAACCATGTTCATTTCAAGAAGGATATTGACAAGAATGTTTTAATCAAGAGGAACACAGGTATGCCACTCTTATTTTTGGACTGTTTTGACAATAAATTTGTTTTTTAAGTCTGAAAAAAAAAATTCTGCAGTATCACATTTCCAGACAAAAGCTTAAAAAGCTGAAGTCCTTTAATGTAATTAATTACCAATTCAAAAATTATTTGTTTAATCTAACTTAGATGCCATTATTACTGCATTCAAGTTACAGAGTGAGCAACAAATAACTAATTTTTTTTTCTAGGACATACATTCAAATCAGAATACTTCTTATAGGCATCTACTGCTCTTATACAACAAATTTAGTTTATGATCTTAGATTTCTAAAAGTTGGGGAAAATTTTATGACGGGAAACCTACAATTACCATGCTAAGCTCAGGAACCTCAAAACTGAGGGACTTTGAATCGCTTCTCAGCATTTTTCAGATATGCATATGTATCATGTTAAGTTGCAAATACACATATTCTATTAAGCAACTTCTACAAACAAAAAAATTAACCTAAGATGAAGTTATTTGACGCAATTAAAGTCTTCATTATTCTGTTCAGTACTGTGAAATTTCCTGTAGGAAAGCAAGATTACAGTAAAGCAGAAAAACTACAGAAAACCCACCTATATATCACACCAAACAGATTATGCTGCAGGCAATTCCAGATGTATTTTTTGCTCCTCAAGGAAACAAAAAAATCACCACCATGCACATAGCAAGTAATTGAACACTGTAACCTCACTATGGTTAAAGCCACAGTTAAACAGAAGGAGCTGGTCAGATGCAAAATTCCCAAACTCAGAAAAAAATTTTTAAAGCTCTACTCATTGGATTCTGCCTGTTTTAGCTCTCCCTATCTCACCAGATGCAACATCTGAAGAACACTTTGGAACTCATGATCTTCACCTGTTTTGTATCTCTGACTGCCAGCATCTGTAAAGGATTTTAATCTGCACTTTTTCAAAAGATCATTGCTCACGAATTATTAGACAGTACAAATCAAATTCAGTGGATATTTCTAAAAACAAAACAAACAACAAACAAAACCCCAACATCACACAAAGTAAAACAAAAAAACCCAAAGCAAGAGGATCTTATAATGAAGGAATTTTCATTTTATATCCACCAAATATCAGTTTTAACTTTTTCAACATATTAAGGTGTTCCTAAAGCCCAAAAGCCACTCATGTTCATGAAAAAGAGGACATAATAGCAGTTCTAATGCAATAAATAATTTTGTTTCTGTTTTTTATTTACCATTTTTATCCTGCCAGGGCAAAATGTAGCAATGAAAACTATTGTGCATTTCCACTTAGGAAACTGACATGTTCAACAATCCTCAAGAAGATGGGTCATATTTACACAAGATATATTCTTAATGACTTCTCAAGAGAAAGCTATCCCATATTAGTGAGGAATTTCAAACGTGCAGCTTTTCCCTCACATATAAATTTATCACATATAAGTTTATCACATATAAATCACTGAAGAACGTGAGGAGAAAATAGTCTCTTGCAAGCTCAGTATCAACGGCCCAGAAAATTCCTTCCAGAACCTCTCGCATGGAGCAGTCAAACACAAAAATCTAAGTTTCACAGACAGACCCACTCTCCCAAATCTCACTAGAGCTGTTCTGTTCTTTCCCATGTGCATTTGTCTGTAGATAAAGCTTCCTGATGCAGCACAACACAAAGGTAATGCTTCACAAAATGAAATTTGGGGAGCTATCTTCCTACCCTCTATGTATGTCCCTTAATGTATATGCACCTCTGCTCTGATTTCAGACTGGTAACCCTTCTAACAGCAAAGGAAGAAGAGCAGACAGGAGTGAGAACGTACTCCACCCCTAACTTGTTAACATGCACATTGTGGAAAACCCCTCAATGGCAGCTGCTGCCATCACCAATTCCCTCTGCTTCAAGTTCAAATTCCAGCTCTCCTACAGGTCCTGTGCATAATTACAGTGAAAGTTATTCCTGCAGGTTTATGTGAATTAATTGCTACATTCATGTCTGTTTTATCACAAAACTATTTAGTATTATAGGAAACACATTCATTAGCAATTGAAATATGTTCATATTTTTATAAATTTAATTTTCAAGCTGCAGATGGAATTTTAAATTGGAAGGCATCACACAGCCTATTCTTCTGACATCTGCACCAAAGCAAAAAAAACCAGCACTGCTGAAGTGCATGAAAAATCACTTCGTGGTAGAAATAAATACCAAAAACCACCCTCAGGTGTCTTTCTTACTCTGTGTTTCAAGAAATTAATAAATCAAGTTTCCTTAATAACACCAACTAAGCCATTTATCATTATAGATACATCAATATACAGCAAAATTGGACTCCAGTCCACTTAACTTGGCTGCCTACTTGGCTGTGTACATGACAAAACACAAACTAAAAGGATTAAAGAAGGAACCTCTACAGATGGCATGCCCTGCATCTGGTTTGGGGAAAAGTGCACACAGGCCTATTACTCCCAACTTACAGGTCAAAACTGCTGTAAGCTGTCAGCAATTGGCATGGAAGAACACACCACTGTTACATTTGTGATTGGAAGTTGGACAATAAAAATGCATTCCTGATTCAGCTCCAGTTCTCCAACAGGAAGTGCAATTTTAAAAAAACCTTAATGGGAGGAAGAGGCAATTGCATCATAAAAAATTTGGTATTTTGGGCAGTGCATTCAACTCTGGCAATTGTTGTAAAGCAGTAAAGACTATAAAGCGTGCAAAATACACCACTATGTATTAACTGCTAAGAATTTAATCAACACTCTATCAAAACAAAAAATGAAATTTTGATAGGGGAAGGACCAAGTACTCTCAAGCAAAACCACCAACCATGCAAAAACAGAGGTGGGAGCTGTAGATATGGTAACGGCTTCATCTATTTCTATGAATGGTGAGAGTGCCTCACCACGACATCTGCCATCAAATATGATCACACGTTATCTCTTGTGTGTAGGCATATCAATGTAGATTAAGTCACAGAAATATCTTCAAAATAAAAGTATGTGCAAATAACCAATTAGTCAATGTTTATATATAGTATGATATGGTATCTATCAAATATGCTCAAGTTCCTTTTTTTTCATAAAGACACAATGGGAACACTTATTTATAATCAGGATATTAATTTCTATAACTAATATTAAAACAGACTCCCCACGTAAAGTTTTATATTTCTTCAGAATAAAATAATTTTTCAAAATCTAAATTTACACAAAACCTAAAGCATACAGGTAAGGAATTAAATACAACCGCTATTACATGTCTTTTCAAAATTAAGTTATAAACTTTAATGAATTACCTCCTCTTTCTCATGTAGCATTATATGTGCTTTCAGACTGGCTACTCTGGAGAACTTCTTGTTGCACACAGGACACGTAGGATCTTCGCCATTGTGAGTACATTTGTGCAGGGTCAAGTTGAATTCGACATTAAACGACATCGGACACTGGTCACACCGGTGAGGCTGTTTATAAAATCACAAAAAATAAAGACAAAATTTAGTCTTCCCATAGGCTATATATACCCTGAGTGACACATATAATCATAGAAATCAAAACATTAAACATTAAAAAATAACAATTCAAGTACCTACATAGGATAATGATGCTTAATAATACCAAGATCAATTCTCTTCTTTGCATCTCATTACAGAAAATGCACACACAGCATTGTAAGAGCACAAAGGGAAAGGAAAGAAGGGGAACTAAGGAAACCAGAGACTCAAAACTGAGACTGTCTGAAAAGAGTGAAGTTCATAAGAGAGAGCAATGAGCAGGAGTCAGAAACACATTCTCCTATTTTAGCTGTGATCATGATTCACCCAGAGGGTGGCTGGACACTGGAACAGGCTCCCCAGGGAAGTGGTCACAGCACCAGCCTGTCAGAGTTCAAGGAGGATTTAGACAATGGTCTCAGGCACATGGTGTCCTGGCATCAGGAGTCCTGCACAGCGCCAGGGGTTGGTCTTGATGATCCTTTTGGGTCCTTTCAACTCCGCATATGCTCAGGTTTCATGAAATCTCCTGAAGTAAAACTAATCATCAAAGCAGCAAAACACTTGGTTTATACTAGGCCTGACTGCTCCTCACTTGGTATCTGCAAAACCAGTTTTCTATTCTTTAAGAGCCCTTTCACTTTTGGATGTAAAGGCTCTTACATAAGTGTGCAATAGCATGGGCTTAACCTTATCAATTTTACAACACTGTAACTTGTCTAAGTTGGTTTTGTATATGTGAATTATCTCCATTATTATGCTACCTTTTGTGAAAATTAATCTATATTTAGGGCTACCTCAAAAAGTAACAGAATTATTTTCATTATAAAACGAATGTCAGTCGTTTTAGCTTTGTGAACAAGAAAGCAAGGGAAATAAAAGCTTCATATTACAGATGCAACTTGTGGCAAAAGCTTCATTTAAAAAGCCAGTCCAGTCTTAATCACATATTGGTATTCTTCTCATTCTTTCCCAAATTTGATTTGTAAGCAGCTAAAGCGATGACATTAATCCACTGATTAATACATACATACTAAATTAGTTTACAAGTAGGATCCTGTTAATAAATATAAGCATTATTTTCCTTTTATTGTTAATGTGCAGAATCACTTTGCAAACTCTATTGAAAAAAACTCATACATTTTGTCATCCACCTGGGTATTTTAGAAATCAAAGAAAATGGCTAAAATTAAAAACTGCTGGTCTGGAAACAACAATCCAATTAAAGGGCATCAAAGGAAGGTCCTAACTCAAAGCAAACATGAGAAAACATAAAAGAGATATGTCACAAAACTCTGAGGTCCCCAAGTAATAATTATTAGTGGTGTGACTGAAAAGAAATGGAAAAGACACCTTGTGTTAGCTTCACTTGACAGTATATGAAAATATCAATGTACACTGGTTGTATCTAGCACAACTCATACCTTGTCATTTTGCTCATGATCCCTCATATGGCGCTGGAACTGGGTCTCTCTTGGAAAAGACAGCAAACAAATCTCACACTTATGGAAGTTGGGTACTTGGTAGGGAAAATTACCGTTCTCTGCAGTTGGTGTCAGAACATCATCTACAAAACAAGCAATAAAACATTTGTATGAAGTTACATTTTATCTACTTACAATTTATTGAAAAAAACAGAATCATTTAAAGTAGAAACTATTTCAATTCCTCTAAGATTTTTGACTTATCCAACAGTGTAACTTCAAGGAATCTTGAGGATCTCGGGCTGAAATATCACTGCTTCCATTGACACAACCAAATATATCCATACCTCAAACTGCCAGTCACTACAGACATAAATAATCACCTTTCCCCAGTAATTTGAAATAAATTCTTTCTGTGCTTCACAAACACCCATCAAGTCTGAAACAAAATGAAACCTTGCAAAAAACACTAGGTAAGGGACTGCCAGGGGTTACTTTTAATAGTATTACATCACAGGTTTCTAAAAAAGTTTTTAAAACTACATAGTCAGCAGTTCTGACTACACAGATTTTGTGCCCTCCCTTCTCTTGCTTGCTCCTTCCCTAAGAAAAATATTTTCTTTCTTCTTCTGGCATTACAAAAAATTTATTAAAACCTATTTTAAAACCTTTACAATTGTAAACCCAACACCAATGTTTCAAACAGTTGAGAGAGATGCAATAAACTGCAAGTCTAAGTGTATACATATTCAATCAATGGAAAGAGATGAATTTTTCTTTAAACAGACCCAGTCTAAGCCCATACAGTTTTCTTCTGAACTCCTACAGTCATGTAACTTTTGATACACCAAGTTGCAAGCTTCTACATCCTCCTGCTCAAACGAGTGAAGTCAATCCTATAAATACTTTATGATAAAAGGAAAATATTAATCTGAGGAAGTTAAACACATTTTACATTTGAGAAGATACTGTATTACTAAGAAAGTTATCTTTATTTAAGAAAAATTTTAAGAAAAGCAACTGGCAGGAGGGCTGTACTGCAGGTTAGAGTCATGAAAGGGGGAAAAATCTATAGAATTCAGTTTCAAACTACCACAACTAAAACTGCATCAACAACACAACATAAAAAGAAAAGAATATTTATTTTATTATCTAGACATGCAAGGTTTCTGATGTTTCTCTTTAAGTCAGTACTTTTCTTCATATATGTAAGAACTAGGCATAGGAAGTAACAACACAAGCACAAGTTTACAGCATCCTGTTTACATTTTCTCAGAGGAAATTGGAGATTATATAGTTCATATAGTATTTCCACTCTACTGCACCCACTTCAAAGTCCTCTCTCATTCACCACAACATTTACAAGGGGAAAGAAAATATCAATACCTTATGTCCTGATCTTTTTTTTTTCCTTCCTAAAATTCTCATAAACAAACTTTAAAAGCTTGTAGTTGAGGAAGCTGTAGGAAACATTTCAGCACAATTTATCTGGGCAAGAAATCACAACAAAAACCAATGCCCTAGGGACTTGCACTTCCCATTCCTGGACTAAGTGACCCAATTAAATTTTGTTTTGCAAAGTTTAGTTATCAAATATTTCTCTGTAAGAGAATGATGCAAACATCACTTATCTTTATCATGTTTAAACTTACACTTACTGCACCCTTTAATAGACTATAAATTCATAGTATGCAGACACTATCAATAACAACCCTGAAATGGCCGCATTTCTTCGAAAGTTGAAAACCACCGCTTTAATTACAAGACACAAACCTTCAAGCAATCTTGTGATAAATATGCCTGATTAGAAAAAAGGACACAAAATCAGTTTCTGTAAATAATGGCATCACAAGAAAGAGAAAGAAAAACCTACATCTATACTTGGGCTATGTGAAAACATAATGCACAAGGCTTTCCCTTCCTCTGGAAAAAGGAGTAATTGTTCAATCCCACGTAGGCCTGACCTCTCACTTTAAACTGACAACTGAAAAATGATCCAACCCATGACTTTCCAAAGGCCTTCAAACCTTCTCCTTCAACCAAAGAGATTATTATCTTTAAACATTCACTCTTGAGATCAAAGGGACAATTCGCAAAAACAATGTGGAAGCAATTGAAGTAGCAAAAATGTAAGAGTGACATCAAAGGTGCTAAATTCTCTACACTTTGAAGCAAAATCCCAACATGCTCACTATTAGATTCTGAATAATACTGCCAAGTGGTATTGGTCTTGAGTCAATAATATACTTATGTACCATTTTTATTCAAATGTGTATCATATCTGTATTGACCAATACTGATTAATCTACAGGCTGTGAATTTTCTTCTGCAATTTAAAAAGGAGTTTAACTATAGAACAAAAAATTAAGTATCTTGTAATATTTCAGCAGAATTTGATTACTATAATTCTACAAAATCAGACCACTTGATGCAGTCGTTCAGCTGAAAGTCGTTCAGCTTTTCTGTAAAAAGACAGGAATGACCACTGCTAAAATAAACAGAGGCAACAAATGCATAATCTTAAAATATTTCATAGAAAAGAACAGAAAATAGAAAAATGAGGAGTTGAACATATCACATCCCACGCCAAAGCGTGACAAAGTTCTCAGGACTAGTTCATGGATGATCATAAACCCTGAGCTGCCCCCAAACTGTTCCACCTTCCCAGAGGCACTCAGATCCCATGGAAGAAGAAACAGAAGGCACCCATATAGCAAATGGACTGCTTATAGTTGTAACATTTTAAGCGTTACTCTTTCAATGAAAATTTTTGTAACTCTTGCCAAAGCCAAATCTTGCAGGGTTTTTTGGTCCTATCTTTCATACTGCTAAAAAGCAAAGGAAAGACATTGGGGCATCTAGATGTCTAATCTAGGACTGGACTCTAGAATCACCAACTGGACTGTAAAGTCCAGCTTCTCTTGGCAGAAGACTCTGAGTGCAGAAATCCTTAAGAACAAGGCAGAGCAAATCAACTTAGGTTGGACTCCAGAAGTCTTCAAAGGCTCAGCTACTGGGAGATCAGGCTGAAGCCTGTTCCAGGTAGTTACAGCCAGCATGCCCACTAAAACAGTCCAGTTTGGACATTAAACAATTCTGAAAGTTCGATTGCTTCACTTTTCCTTAAAGGGCAGGACTGCTATCTAATACAGGTTTAAATTAAAACACGAACTCATTTATTACCACTACGGCTGAAGTAGCCTATGGGAGAGATGAGACTACAATGTCTTTTTTCCTTTGTATTGTCACTAAAACAGTCCTATCCTGTATCACCCACTAAATACTGGATATTTCAGAGAATTGAACAGCTCCTTTTTATTAAAAATGTAGGAAGTGACTTTATAATTACTCTTCTACTAACAAGGAAAGTATTCAGAAAAATACCTCTCCTGAAATCCAACAACTGGGTAACAGAAAGGCCTAAACGGTTACACTGTGTTTAGAATTAGGAGGACAGTAAAAACAGGAAAGACACTGTCAATTAAAGAAGTAACAAGCAAGTGAGCCATATTTTGACTTTTCAGGCAGGTCTCACAGCCTCATGAAGTAAGACTCAGGACTGTTTTCATTTCAACGTTATCAAAAAAGTATTTCAAAATGAAATAACCCTTTGACACAATTTCTTTGTTAGAAGAATTGCTATCCCAATGAAAACTTTATTTACACTGATACCTCTTTCATAACAAGTCAAAGTAATAACCCACACTACTGTATTTCAGATAAATCAGCAATAAAATAATCTTTCCCTATATCAGAGGGAAAAAATGCTTATGGTGCATCAGCTTGGATCATCAAACAAGCCAAATGCTGCAAAAGACTGAACCTATCTTAAAGACCAATACTTTTGAATACCAAAAAAACATGCAGACAAAAGCAAGTTCAAGAAGCTAGCAGTGGGGCATGAACCATGTAACTTTTAAATCCACTGAGAAATCCATCAATTAAGAAAAATGCAACAATTCCAAACATTCCCTGGGTACCCAAGTGAAAAAAATCAAAATACTGACATAACTGACACAACATTTGATGGACACATTTATCATATTAGCAAGAATCTCATTAATAGCCAATATGATGCTTATGTTGTCATATTGTAATATATGTAAATATAAGTATTAGAAACACAAATTAAGCAATCTTTTTATTGTCAGGTATATCTGGCAGATAAGAACACAAGTCTGCTTTTTTAAAGAATTAATGCACTTCAGAATGCCATTCAAGCCAAAACCACAGAATTAAAAGTCTCAGGTTTTAGTTCAAGAAGACATTAACTGAATAAGTAACACCAACACAATCACACAAAAATTGACATGCTCTTATTAGAGAGCAGCTTCTTACTAATATCCATAAACAAACACAGAGAGAGAAAACAGAAAATAACTATTCAAGTAACAAACCTCCTGAAAAATAAGTGATTCTTTCAGGTCTGCACACTACAACAAATGATAAACCTTGCTGAACAGAAGGATAGTTTCAAACATTTGCATTTATCAATATTAGCTGCATAGAAACAGCGCAGAAGCTACTGTCACTTTCTACTTTTTTTTCTCAATTTGCATGTTAGTCTAGCTGCAGCATAAATCAACCTTATTCCTTCACAGCTTGGGAGAGACAGTCAAGTATCAATACAATTAACATAAACAGGGAGCACTTAGCTCATTATGCACCATCAAACACATCTTTGTCAACATGCACTGTCAAACATATTTTTGTCTGTATTCTTAGTTTCTCGAAAGTGCCCAAAAATAGAAGAATCTGATTTGCAAAGCACCTATCAATGATAACAAACTTTCAGTTTAAACATAGTCTTACTTGAATACTCCTAATGTTACAACCTGTAATGTCTTTCCTGAATTTATTGTCCCTCACAGAGCAGCCATAATCACTCTGGGTGAATTCAGCTGTGATACAGCCTTCACCAACACTTGACCTCAGGAGTTGAGTCAGCAAGCAGGTGCTCTCTGCTAGAAGCCACTGATGACAACTCAATGTGGAAGGAGGAAGACAGAATTAGAGCACTCCCAGCCATTCCCTCCTTATGTAAGCAGCACTGTGCCTCATGGCAGCCCACAGCCCTCTCTGCAAGGCGCAGATGGACTCATTCAGCTGTGAACGCAGCACAGCCTTATTAGATCTCTAATAACCTCCTCCAATCCAACTGAAAGGACATTGCAAATAAACACTCAAGCTTGTAAAATTCATGGCTGAAAACTTGTCACTTATGTTAAATGGCAGCTAGCAAGCCTAGGGACAAAAGGGTCTGACCCTATCAAAACCTATTTACTAATTTATGAGCGGAAAGAAAGTGGTAGGACAAGGGAACAAAACAGGGATGCCAATACTGACATTTCCTCACACTACACTTGAACTCATAGAACACAAATGATAATGAATCATTAAAACATTTTGCTTAGTTCTGCAATCATAAAAGCAATAGGTTAGTTTAAATCTAGCTCAGCACCCTAAACAAAAACAGCAGGCATTCCTTCTGACTCCTAATGGGAAGAGGACTCCCTCCCTCCTTTGAGAGGAGGACTCAACTCTCAAAAAAATCCATAAATCAATCAAGATTTGCTCATATAAGACAAGGTATTTTTATTATGCTTTGGTCAACACTTAATCTGGAACCCACTGCTGGGATGGACATCCAGGGGCCACTCACTTGGCATGTGCCAACATAAAGTAGATGCACTCCTCTCAGGAGCAGCGTCAAGACAGAGCAGAGCCACACTGCTGCACCTCTGCTGCAGAGAAGGCTGAATTAACTCTGAGGACACAAAATTCACAGTTCCATCACAGCCACTGAGATGCTAAGTAGGTTGCACTTCATCTGGCTGGGATAGAGTTAACTTCCTTCCTATCAGCCCATATGGTGCTGTGCTTCAATTTGTGACTAAAACAATGCTGCTAACATCACTGCTTAAGCTATTGCTGAACAGTGCTGCACAGCATGAAGGCCTTCTCTGTTTCTCACTTTGCCCCCACAGTGGGTAGGCTGAGGGTGGGAGAAAGGCTGGAGCTAACACAAAGGGATATTCCAAGCCTTAAACCATCATGCTCAGCAATATAAAACTGGGGGTAGTGCTTCCAAGGTAGTGTTCTTGGCTCAGAGACTGAGCACCAGACTGCACCTCTGAGAGTGATGGCAAACATTTACCTTTGCACCACTTGCTTGGGCTTTTTTGTTGCTTGGCAATTTGGCTGGTTGGGGGGGGGGGTGTTACCTTTTTTTTTAAACTTTCCCCCTTTATTTCCTCAACTGCCTTTATCTTAATCTACAAGCTTTTTCTTGCTTTTGCTATTCCCATTCTTTCTCTCACCCTACTGCAAGACAAAGTGAGTGAGTGGTTAAAGGGTGCTTAATTGCTGGCCAAGGCCAACCCACCACACAGATACACCATCCACATCATCCTAACCTACACAGACAACTGAAATCTGGCATTTCCTTCAGCAACTTTGATAGCTTTGTTTGACATTTAGGTCAATCTTGCTATATTTATTGCTAAATGCTCCAAAACAGGAGTTATACTTTTTTTGACAGCTGCATTTGAATGTACCAAGCTACCACTTTTCAGCTGTTTGTTTCCACATGATTTGGATTTCTCATGTGTGAAGTCATGACCTTTACCTGTGCCAGCCACTACTCTGCTAACAGCAACTCTGAATGAACTAAATGATTTACTACAAGGTCTTCCCTCTTCTGGAGAATGAACATAATCCAGCTGCAGCAATAAAAATCAGAAGAGGGACATGAGAGATCTCAAATAGAAATTTTAATTATATTTGGAAGCACTTAATATGCATGGGAATAAATGAGGTATGAATGTATCAGCATAGATGCAATAGGAAGTAAAATTTCTGCAACTGGTGGAAAGCTATGGACAAGGGACAGAACAAGAACTGAAGCTATCACATGGACAGAACACAAGTTATTCAACTGCATAGATTACTTGGGAAAAGACATGGAAATTATTTCAAGTATAGTGAGGAACTAGTTGGAATTAAAGCACGCCAGTGTAATCCAAGTTCACCGTCTTTACCACCCAACATGCCCCTTTGTACATAAATGGGGATTTTTTTTACTGCAGAACAGTGAGATACCAGAGTATCACCATTAAAGCCTAAATATTAATGTTTTCCTGAGGCAAAAGCTTGAGCAGTTGTTCCTTCTGCACGTTTTTCCAAAGAAATTACCTATACCTATTGTATTTAAGAGATTTAGAGCACACCACACAAGCTGTACCATAACCTTGTCATTCTTGCCTGCATGACATCACTCACCTATTCTTCTCTTGTCAGTCACAGGTCACCACATAAAACCCTAATGCAAAACTACTAAAATAATCTATATAACAAAAATTTGGTAAGTTTTAACGGATGTGTTCAAATTTCATTTTTCTTCAATAATATAAAATTGGGATGCAAAGCCTCTAAACTGCTTTTCCCCTAATTCAATGTGCTCACACCCAAAATGCTGCTAGAAGACTGACAGCAGCAAACAAAATACAGCCAGCTCTGCAGAGGCAGACTTAAATATTAAATAGACAAAGCTAGGAAACACAGAGATGACATAATTTTATCACTCTTCATGTGTGAGTTCTGTTACAATTCAGGCCCTCTGAAGACATGAAATACTCAAGTTTTAACTGCATTCATAAAGGAACTCAGTTCAGACTTGTTTCAAACTAGCCCTTGGGTTTAATAAAGGACATACACTCTAGGCTGAAAAACTGCTTCAGTACACCCTGAAATATTTCATTTTGCTCTTCAAAGCATTCCTTTCCCACTATTTGAAAATGATCAGATAGCAAAAGTCCAAACTGCTCATTTCACGTTGCCGCTAGTCCGTGACAAACATCACAGGTAAAACCAGAAAGGGTCTCTTTGGAAGGAGACCTCACAACTCCCTTGTGTAACCACTGCCTGTGCTCAGTCACCCTCACAGTAAAGAAGTGTTTCCTTATGCTCAGACACAACCTAGCATGTTTCAGTTTTCACCAGAGAGGTTAATTTGAGCTCTTCAACTGAGTTAAAAAAAAAAAAAAAATGCAAGATGGTTTTGGGAAAACAATGCAATACCAAAAAAGGAAAAGGATCTTTTAAAGTATCAGCTATTGAGGTCAAGATAGTATTTTGACTACTGCTGCCTAGAGTTCATTTTTCTTATCCAACACATTTCATTTTCCTAGAACAAAGAACATGTTCTAGTCTTTGACATGCATGGTGGTTTGTCTAAGGAAGCTACATAAAACATTATTGATTCACTTTATTTTCTCCCAAAGCAGAATTACCATAAACATACAGACTGTACAACTCCAGAGAGCAACATTTCCATGAAAGACAACAGCATAGCATGGCTGTAGGAATTCCAAGGACCACACTTCAAAAAAATCTAAACCAATGCAATTGCCTAAGTAAAAGATATGAAACTTATTTTTGTGAACACCTATTTTCTAAATAAAATTCCTTCTAGTAAAAGTGAAACCCATGAAATGCACAAGCAGTTTTCAAAGCCTGTATCTGAACAGGACAAACAGCCAAATGTCCTGTGAATATAAATTTCCCAGATTCATGCAGTCCTGCTCAGCCAGAGCTTCCTCATTCATGACCTTTTCTTGTCACAGAGAAGTGCAGAAAAAAATGTGCTGCTTGCCAACATTGACTTCACTGCTCTCCCAAACTGCTGAAATCTCAAGGACCAAACCCATCAGAATCCACAAAACTTGCTTATTTAGGCCAGTCCTTGCAAATGTCTCTCAATCCCTGTGACAGCCCCAGATCCTGTAATTCTCAACTGCATTCAAACCACCTCTATGAAAAAAATATCATTAATAAATTGGCAAACTTCTTTTAAAATAAATGAAAATGTGAAAAACAGAGAATGTGATGAAACTCACATTAAGTCTTGTCAGCCATATGCACATCTTACCATCGAAACAGTCTAAGATCAAGGTCCAACTACAAGCAAAATGAATACAGCTACTAGGCTGTAGTTGCCTGGACAGCTTGTCTCAATTCTCAGTTCTCATCCCTTTCTCATTTGCACATCATGCCATTACTATAGGAGTTCACACATGTATGACACATGCATACCCTTTCAAAACTACCAGAGAACTAAGGAGATCTTTAGTTTAAATAATAAAACAAACAAACAAGACCACCTCAACCTCCGAAGCTAGTAACACCAAAAGTTCTTTGGGACTTTCTTTATATCCTTACTACTTAGTGATCAAAAACTGAGATCAACAGCCACAACAGAACAAAAAAAAAAAAAAAATCCCCCACCACTTCTGGTAGGAACCTGTGGCCCATCTGGCTTTCCATAATGTAGAAAAAAATCTTTCCCAACTTCCCAACTCTCACGTAACAGCACAGCTTTTTCTTTGCCTGTCAGCACGTTCCAATTCTACAGAAAAGTATTCCACAGAAGGCTCACCTACATGTTCCCATTGCAGAGCCAGAACTCATCTGAAAACATTAGGAAAACAAAATATTCTAAATACATACTGAAAATATTAACTGGATGTCTTTTCATTACTGAAATAGGTATGGTATTAAAATGCTTTATGAAATCTCTTTCCGTTCTATCTGTTAAAAATACATCTTTCAATTAAACACCTACTGCTATATGCTAAGGTGAAGTCACTTATGAGGATTTCAGGCCTACCTGAATCACAGCATTTTTTGTTTGCTTCGATATTGCTCACATAACCACAGTGTCATCAGCAGGAGCGAACAACACAAAAGAGCCATAAAACCCAAAAAAAACCAACAAAAAACAACTCCCCAACCATCAAACCAATCCTGCCCTGAACGCGCTCCCCTGACATCAACGGCAATAAAATACAATCAAAAATGTTCAAACTTAAGCATGAAACTAATACATGTTAGGAGAGAAAACCGGCTTGGTTTGGGGATTTTTACACATATATTCACGTAGAAAACGACTGCAAAGGTGTTTTTAAAGGAAAATAACAAGAAACTTAAAAGTAACGTCGTCCTTGCAAATCAGAAAGGTGGGCGAGTTGAACCTCATTTCCTATTTGTTTATCACGCTTTATTCGAAAGTCTCGTTAATTTGGCCGGGAGAAGAAGGAGAGGGAGAGCGGAAGGAGCCGGAGCCTTCCCGTCCTGCCCGCCGCAAGCTGGCCCGAGCTCTTCCTCCGGCTCCGGGTCCCGCACCGCGGCAGCAGGGAGAAGGAGGAGGAGGAGGAGGGCCAGGCCCGAGGAGCCCTGCTCCTCCGCCGGCCATCACAGCCACGGCCGCGCTGCCCCGGCGGGAGGCGGCGGGGAGGCCGCCCGGGCCCGCTCCGCCGCTGCCCGCCCGGTCTCATTGCGCAGGGCCGGGCCCGGCTCCCTCCGCTCTCCTCTCCTCCCCTCCGCCCTCTCGCCTGTACCCTCGCACAATAGACCCGGCCTTCCTCCCCCATATCCGGGGACTATATGCGGAGCCCGCGGAGGCTTCTCGCCTGCCACCCCCGGACGCGGATCGCGCCAGCCCGGCCGCGCTCGTTACCTGCCTCGGCGCCGGCCTCGCCACTCTCCCCGCCGGGCTCGGGGGGCCGCCCCCTCGGCATGGCCGCCCCCAACCCGTCCCTCCCGCCCCCCCCCGGCGCACGCACACACGGACACACCACACACACTCTTGGCAACGGGCGGAGGGGGGACGGAGGGGCGGGGAAGAGCGGGCGGGCCCGGCCCTACACACGGGCTGCGGGGGGCGGGCGCCGGCGCTCCCTCCCGAGGGAGGCGGGCAGGGGGCGAGCGGGGCAGCGGCGAACTCACGGCAGGGCCGGCCGGGCGGGCGGGGGGCGCACGGCGGGTGAGGGGCGGCGGCGGCGGCCCCCGGTGCGCATGCGCCGGCCTGTGCCGGGCTGGGGGGAGGTCGGTACATCCGGGTGCGGCGGCGGGCGGGGCCCGCGGGGCGCCCGTGTGGGGCAGGCCCGGGAACGGGAACTGGAACGGGCCGAGCGGGGTTTGGCACGGTGGATCGGCCTGCCTGTGGCTCCCACCTGCGCGAGTACCTGTGTCCCCTGCTGTAGCTGACCCTGTCTTGGCAGAGGAGTTGGATTACATGTCCCTTCCAACTCTTAACAGTTCTGTGATTGCGTGAGGGTACAGCTTTAGAGCCTGAAAGTCAGCAGGAGTGGGCCAGAGCCATGTGGTTAGTGGTCTGAAGTTGAGTCAGGGCACATTTAGGTTGGATATTAGGTACTAGGAAATGGTTCTTCACCCAGAGGGTGTTGGGCACTGGAACAGGCTCCCCAGGGAAGTGGTCACAGCACCAGCCTGACAGAGTTCAAGAAGCGTTCGGGCAGTGCTCTCAGGCACATGGTGTGGTCTTGGGGCTGTCCTGCACAGGGCTGGGAGTTGGGCTCCATGATCCTTACGGGTCCTTCCAGCTGTGGCCATTCTGTTTCTGTTCCCTGTGGACGATGATTCCCTTCCTTACCCATGCACACCCTCCATGAATTCTGGCTTTAGGCTGAGGGGTACAAAATGTGAGCACATGGGACTCACTCCAGCCCACACAGCTGCCAGGGCAGGCAGGGTTTGCTGCTGAAGCCGGCTGAACTTGCTGAAATTGTTTGACCTGGCTGTGCCCTGGCCAAGCTTTGCTACCTGAACCAAATTGCTGCTCAAGGAGATCTTAGAATCACAGCGTGGTTTGGGTTGGAAGGGACCCTAAAGATCATCTTGTTCCAATGCCCCTGCCCATGAACAATGACACTTTTGACTAGACCAGGTTGTTCAAGTCCCATCCAGCCTGGCCTTGAACACTTGCAGGAATGGAGCATCTACAGCTTCTCTGGGCAGCTTATGCCAGTGTCTCACTACCCTCACAGTAAATAATTCCTTTTCAATATGCAATGTGCCGTCCTTTAGTTTAAAGCCATTCCCTCTTGTCCTGTCACTCCTTGTGAGTGAGCCTTGTCAGAAGTCCCTCTCCAGATCTTGATGTGAGTTGTCATAAAAGATAACTGGGTCATTGAATAGTGATTTTTTGGTATCAGAGGCCATAGTTTGATTCTGTTCCCTGTAACTGGTGTGCAATAGAACTGCACTCTCTGGAAAGATACCAATAAAGTTGCATATGCTTTTCTTGACAGCATGTTCTGCACTTCATAGATTTCATTGCTTCCAAAGACACTGCTGTATGTCATTGTTTAATACACAAGTGTTGAGCTTCTAAAATTAGGTGTTTATTACACCTCTTTCTTCCTAAATAAATCAATACAAAATACTTTTGATTAATTACTTGATTCTTTTTCTTCTATTATCTCTTTAGTTGGACCTGTTTAAGACTCTAAAGCTTGTGAGTTGTGTGGGTTTCCTACAACTTTTGATTTTTAAATACCTTTGTAAATGAATATATTTCTGTGCAGAGGGAACTTGTATGAGAATACTGCCTGCAGTGATCAAACTACCTTTTTTAGCATTTTTTTGGCAACTCAAGTCTTACAGCCAAAAATGCATCCAAAGCCCATTGCCACTGAACTGGCTTGCTGCTGCTTATTTGCCAAATTGTTTAAAATGTGCAAGTTCTTCTCATTGCCTTCCAGGATGTCCCTTTTTCCTCCCCCCATCCCATATGCCAGCATATGTCCAGTTTCTTTATTACAAACTGCAAACATAGTGCTTCAATAGCCTGTATCAAAACACGTTTAACATGATGCATTAACCAGGCTGGATGATCCTGTCCTCATTTGTTTCATTTATTACTTTAATGTCACTTTCTGTAGTCTCTGCAAGTAGTATTTGTCAGGTACTTCAGATTACTGATCAAAAAACAGGGTGGGTTGGGTACTGATATCTGTAAACTATTGTAGCAAAGCATTACTCAATCGTTTTCTCATCATTGAATGTTAATTTTCACTTCGTTAATTCATTTATCTTGTTCCGTTTCAATTGGATGTTGGGTTTTTTTTCTTAAGTTAAAGCCTTTCAGATACCTAATTAAATTACATCTAAAAACTTGCCTTAAGCAACCCAATTTAATCATATCAAAGAATGAATTCAGGTTTCTGGAATGCAAGGTTTAGTTTCTTCCTGAAGGCTAAGATTGGGTAAGCAATATTTGGATAATTTCACATTCTGTCCGCCAATAAGAAATGTACTGTATTTAATTTTCTCTGCAGAAGTGCAGCACTGGCTGTATAAAAATGGAAAGGAGGGCTGAAGCTGGTGTGACCATGGCCCGAGGCTTCTGTGAGCTCACTCCTCGCTGCCGCCCATCTGCAGGCACGAAAAGAGCGAACAGCAGTGGCCTCTGGTGGTTGTAGGATAGTTCTGTGCTAAAATAGCAAGATCGCCGGTCGTTTTAGCAGTGAGCTACAACCTACAAGAAACGAGGTGACAGCTTTTTGGGTGATTGCAGACAGAACCCAGGGGCAGAAATCAAAACCAAAGACATGGAACCGGATCAGTATCTGGAAAAACTTTGCACAATCTCATTATCTTACATATTTCTCCTGATTTTATTCTAACTTCGTTATCAAGCATGTCTGTATTTTTTGTTGAGGTCATCTGCTTTAGGATTAAGAACCTTCATTTTGAGTTTATTTTCAGTTTTGAGCTGATGCACACTTTACAGGAATGTGAGATTTTATGTGCAGGCAATTTCTCTCTGTACAGATAGTAATGAAAGCCATTTAATGCAAAAGCCAACTTTCATTTCTATTTTAGCTTTTCAACATTATTGTTCTCTGCCTGTCTTTCAGTGTTCAGCAGTAGTACATACAATTGTGTTTAATTTTGTACTGCAAAAGTCTGTTCATTATCTGTTCCAAATTTATATGGTATGTTTGTCATTGCCTATCAGTCTTCTAACACTTCTGCATCACTCTCATTCTGTATAAAACTAGCTCTGCATAAAAGCATAACAACAGAATAGACATAATTTTTTTTTCTTCAGAGCCTTAAGAAGCTTGTGGTACTGGGAGACAAACAGTTTATGAAGAATGCATGGAATATGTGTTGAAGAGGATATGAACATTTTTATTAATAAGGAAATTCAGTGGTATATCATATGCCTAACTTTACAGACATTTTCAAGCTGTCTAATCTCTGTGTAATTTTCCTTCTTTGTCTGTGTGATTGACACAATATATTTCCCTTGCACTTTTCAGCTCCTGGAAGAAATGTATTGCACTCATTGTTATAACTTCTGTGCTGCTTGTCAGTGATTCTGTTGTCTGTATTTGCAGAAGTGCTGATATTTCAAAATATTTCAAAATTTTTGTATTTTGTAAATAATAAAATCTTCAATTACAGTCTCTCTCTAAAGTCTCTGGCATTACTCCAGAAGTGCCACACAGGACACTCTCGGTTTTGGGGTGTGGCTAGCATTATAACCCAAAGCCTTCTCAAGCAAGAGCCTAGCAGACCATTACTGATGCTCTGCCGTCCATCCAAAGAAAACATGGGTCTGTTTCCCAGATGGAATCTGTAATGTAATACAGAGTGTGAGATGGCTAGCCTTTAACTTTTCTATGATTAATTTTATCAGGTATCACTAATTTCTAGGCAGAAAATCAGCTATAGTGTCATCCCTTAAAATAAGCAACAATAAACTGTATACTTATTTCATATTTGCAGATGAACTATAGCAACAGAGAGTAAGGTTAGCACAAGGCCACAGGACAAGCCTAGTTCTAGGTTTTACTACCAACCAGTAGTACTAGATGTGCTGCTGAATTTTAAGGCAAACTAATGAAATTCAGTGAACCATTTCAGTAAAGCTAATTACTAAGTAGGGTACTATTTTCAGTTGTCAGATACTGTTTTACTATTGTAAGGTATTTTTTTCAGTTGCTTATGGCTTTGCCATACTTGAAACCTTTGGAACTAAAATTTCCACGTCAGCTGTCTCGCTGCTGTTGATTTGAACAGTCTACTTCTGTTTGTCACCTTATGTATCAACCTTGATTTTGGTTTTTTTCTTATTTAAGAAGGCACATGAAATCATTTGCTGCACTCACCAGTGAAACCAGTTGAAAATGTTGATGTTAGCTTGAATTTTAATTCAGGAGTAGTCCATTCCAATAATACTTTAAATTTATTCTTTTTCTATACGTTTCAAACAAATTTCTAGAATGTGCTCAATTTTTTAAAATTTTTTTTATTTTTCATTTTAAGGATAATGTGACAGCTTTCCAGTATTTTCCAAGCTGGGGAAGGCAGCACAATACCTTCCCTGAGTTAAGGCTGTAGATGTGTAGTATTCCAGATTGGAAAATCCCTCTACAATTTGCTTAGAATCATGACGTTTAGATAAGTAAAACACCTTTTGAACTCTAATGTTTTGGCTTTTGCATGTCTGAATGCTTGTGAAGTAGAAACAAACATACTTCTAGTGAGTGCATTTTTGTGTCTTGGTTTGGCTTTGGGCAATGGCATTTTAAGAAAAAAGCATTGCAGGTTTCCCAGTGTGATGAAAATGCTGATACACCAAAGTAGTTCTGTGGTTCTGTGTTCAGCCAGAAGTGCGAGAAAGAGAAGCAATCTCAATATCCTAGACACACAGTACAGCCAGGCACCCATAGAAGGGTGTTTTGAGAGCTATACCATCAAATTCTGTAGAATGCTTTGGGTTGGAAGGGACTTGAAAGTCATTGAGTTCCAACCCCTCTGCCACGGGTGGGGAACCTTCCACTAAAACAGGTTTGCTCCCAGCCCCATCCAGCCTGGCCTGAACACTGTATTTGCCAACTGTTGGCACAAAACAGTAAATAAACTTAAGACTGTCTTACTGCTGTTGCCAAAATGAAATAAGCTGTCCTAGGAATAGGAGCTCTATGGTTATAGCACATAACTTGGACTAGAACCTGCAGTAATGTGGAAATGTCAACAAAAGCAACAATCATCTTCTGTCATACTGCTATAATAGAAAAAGCTAGAATAGGTCTGGTGTATGTTCAGAATGTATAAATTTTTAAAATTATGCAGTGTGAGAACTGCAGTATGCATTGTTTATGAAGGATTTCATTAAAGAGGTAGTTTTCCAATGTTAGCATATTAATTTCCAAGGAAAGGGAAATGATTCCTGCTTTGTTGGGTTGGTTTGTTCATTTATCAAAGAAATGGTGCCTCCTACACTTTCTTGATTTCCTTTTGTGTAACTAAAGGACTTGGGTTTCCAGCACAGTCAGCTATCTTGCTTCTAAAGGTGCTATTCCAGTGGAAAATAGTATTTTGATGAAAAACTAATTCCCTGTGAAAATCTAGTGCTTACACTCATTACAAACTCCCACACATTTAATGAAGATTGAAAATGTAAATGCCCCTTGAATAATATCCATAAAAATCTCATTGGCAGCCCTGAGGCTGCATGTACAGTTCAGTATTTTAAGAGGAAATTCAATATAGTAAGGCAGGGTTGTACTGTAGTATATTGTAGTAGTAGAGCTGTACTAAAGGTGAAATCTATTTTGAGACCAGGATGACTAATCAAATAAGAACAGCACTGAGTATAGCAGCTTCTTTTAACATATGCTACTGAACTTAGGTATTTCACATCTGTGTGACTTTCACCTTCTGCCAGCTGGGCACTGACTCAAACTGATTATCTAAAGGATACACATTACATTTGCTGTCAGTGTCAGAGTTCTAATTGGATTCCTATGAATTTCTACAGAGCCACATTACCTAGTCTGGCTCCTACGCTGGGATTTAAAGTCTCCTTCCATGTTTAAAACCAAGCACAGATATCACCGGTTTTTTGTGCGGCTTTCCTAAGGCGCAGTTTTTACTGATCAGTCTGAGGCTCTGTGACCAGAGCTGTCTCTTTTCTATTGCATTTGATTCTCCCATTTTTCTTCTATTTATGTAATATATACCCTATGATGCAGGTTCTCCACTGGCTAAGCTTTATTTTCTGTTGTGGGCATAACATGCCTGAAAGATGGTCTGATCCTTCACATACAACCTGCTAATCTTTCAGCAGCTTTGCTGCAGGGATACCAGTGTATCATATGCTCTAGATAGGTGGGGTGTTGATTTTTTTATTTTTGAATCTGCTTTAAATCATTTGTCAGAAACCTCCAATAAGTTTCATTATTTCTTTCAGTGACACCAGTTTCCGTGTTGTCTGCACTACCTGAAATCTCAGCCTGTAAGCCTTCTCTGTGTGTTTTCTTTATGTGTCTTTTGGAGCATTTATTGCATGGTCCTTGTGGTTTTATGGTCATGCATTTTATAATTTTAATCTATCTTGTAACAGTTTCAATTTTGTTTTCTATTCACAAGTAATAATGTAGGAGTCTTCATAACCTACTAGGTTCGCTGATGCCTTACTGTGAACTTGGCATTTAATTTCCTGTTTGTAGGCTGCCTTGTTTTGATGTCTTTTGATAGGCTGAGGTTTATGTTTTCTGTTTTATGTTGCCTTTTTGTTCCCTTCCTCCTATTTCCTCTCCTCTTCCCTCTCCTATTTCCCTTTCCCTTGACTACTAGTGTTGGCGCAATAATTTCTTCTGCTGCAAGTGTATGACCCCAAACAGAAGGTCTATCCATCGCCTAATTTTTCTTCATAGTCCATCATGAGCAATGTTATGTGATCTTATAATTTGCTTGTCTTTTCTGCTCTGTATTGTTTTTTTATGGTTTTGGTAATGGGAGTGGGTTCTTGGGCAGGCTTTTTGCTGTCTTTTTGTTCTTTTCCTCTGTTAAATGCCAAGTTGTCCCTGAGACTGCTCTATTGGGGAGTTGCTATATGTATTGTGTTTGTCTGTATCTCCTCATAATGTTAACATGAAGTTTTTGGACATTTTTGTTCAATCTCCTGAAGCTTCATTACAGTTTCTAAATGATGAGAATTTTAATCTGACAATTCTATAATTCAGCTTTCTTATATGATTCTGCATTGGTCTTCCCCAGATTCTTGACCACAGTTTTTTGTCTGTTTTTAAAAAACTCTTTTATTAAATGTTGAGATATGAATGCAAAATCCTAGAAATTCTCTAGAAGCATGTACTGCTTCGGTCTTGTCTTCATATGCCATAGAATACGTAGTCACCTTTACAAGTAACAGTACAGTCTCAGGACATCATTCTGCCCTCCAAAGATAAAGACCCCTCCTGAGAACAGTTTCAGAAGTAAGGCTTGCCATTCATAGAAATTACAAATTTCATATTCTTTTCACTATGAAGACTATGTTTGAACCATTGGTCTTTTCATGTGAAGGATTTTTTTAATAGGAAAAAAATCTTTTGTCAGATTGGACACTACTTGTATTTCATTAAATCTGTTGTATTTTTCCATCTTTGGATATGTGACAGAGCCCTGGTATCTGGATGCTGCATAGACTGCAGAACCTTGAACAAATCAAGTGCATAGGAGATGTTTTTCTCCCAAAATTTTCAGTGGAAATAAACTTACAGACTCCAGAGTTAGCCTATGCATAGGACTTACCCTGAAGTAGGAATGTAGGCTAAATACTTTGATCCCGAGGAAGAAAAAATTAAGCTTCCCAGCTGCATTCTTGAAGGGCAAAGATCTTACCTGCTGCAACCAGTGCTAATCCTTTCTTTAGACAGATAACTGAGGAATTTTTATCATTTCACAAGCCTGTATTTTTCCTACTTGTTGATGGGAGCCTCTCACTCTGTATCACACACCGAGATAATATAAATGAGCTCACAATGAAAAAACACAAAATTAAGTAAGTAGGTCCTTGCAGAGAAGGTGAGAGTAAGAAAGTATGCAATTATACTTCCTTGAACAACAGAAATATTATTTGAATAATAAAATTTTCTTATAAACATTTATTAGAAAAATCTGATAGAAATGTTTCTGTCTTAAACCTAAGCCTGAACTTTTCTAGATCAATACAAGTATCTTAATGTTCATGTTCATAGTCTTGTAATTTTGAAAACTTGTGCAATAGCAAACAATACAATATAATTAATTGTTTTGTGTTTTCACAGTGTTAATTCATGTGAAGAAGTGTTGCTTAGACAGAGCCCTTCTGGGGATGTAGCTGCACATTATGAAATAGTTGGTGGCTGTTCTCACTTAGAAATTCCCTCCCTACCATTCTCACAGTGATTTTTCTTCTCTCCACAGCTTGTCACCCTGGGCTGTGCTGGCATGATGGTCTGTGAGGGTACACCATACTTGAAAGAGATTATGGAACTGACCCCATTTTGGAGGATTCATATTTTATGGTTTTGGCAACCACAATATATGGGTGCCAAACACAAATGCCATCCCCTCAGCCAGATATCAAAGCTGCAAAAATCTGGTTGCCAGATTTGCTAGGATTTAGAAACATTGCTTCGTACAAGGAAGACATAAGAGAGGGGTCATTAGAGAATTGGGCTTCTGGCACTTAAAATCAGGAGTATCATGAGCTTATAAACAAAGAAGTGTTGAGAAAGCCAGTATGTTCAGAAGAACATGTGGTTTGAAGTGGAAATTGTTGTACTGGTAATGCTATGGGATTTCAGATACATCAGTCAAAGCAGAGAAAAATCAAATAGGTTGCTAGTTAAAGAAGAAAATGTGGCAGAAACAACTGCTTAAAAACTAAGATAAACTATGAGGGAAGCAAGTCCAGCCCTAAGTGGAAGAAGTGGCATAGTACACTTACCAGAAGCTTGACAGAAGAAAGTTAATCCACAGGTTATAAAACCCAAACAAAAAAATCAGACGGGAGGACAATCATGGGCTGCCTTATTTGCCTGCAGCGACAGGTTGAACACCATGAGACTGTGCCATGGAGATTGCTCAGTAGCTGGGTCTGGGGCAGGTGGTTGGGCAGAGCCCAGGAGGGTCTGCAGCCGACATGCACCCCTGAGCTGGGTCAGAGCAGCTTCCAGGGGCTGCCCCAGAGCCCCACAGCTCAGGGATTGCTCTGCAGCAGATGCTGCAGCACGCTCAGCTTCGGTGTTCTTCTAGGAGTAACCACAGGTGGGCTCCTCAAAAGGGGAACTGTGGGAAAGAAGCACCTTGTTAAGTTAAAAAGGTCAGCTAAGAGAATGGAATCCTCTTACTTCACTTGAATTTTTTTTCTGGTCACCACCACACTGGAAGCATTGGGCCAATACACCCTCTTTACAAAGATAAGTGTAGGAAATGGCAAAAGAAAACCCACATACCAGGGAAGAAGTGACAAGCATAACAAAAGCAAGGAGAAGCTCTGCAAAAAACCCATGTCCATATTAAAAGAATAGAAAGAATTATATATTCTGGCAGGTAGCATGTAAAAGCACAAGAAGACAAGAAGAATTTGGAGGAGCATCTAGCAGAGGAATTCACAAGTAGCAACAAATCTTTCTTCCAATATATCAAAAGCAGGAATCAACCCAAAATTTGAAGGGCAAGGATAGTAATCGTGGTATGAAGAGAGCACTCAGGAGGGTCAGGCCATTGCAGAGGAGTTACATTAATTATTTTCAACAGCAGTCACTGCACAGAAAACAGGGCAGATCCTGATCTAAAGTTGTCTTTATGAGAGACTCCTCAGAGGACCCACATGGAAAAGAAGTGCCTACAGAAATGGAGAAAATAGAGCTCACAAAGAGCAGCACATTGCTAGGACAAAGTGATGTTCATGACAGAGCTCAGGAGGAATTCAAGCCTGAAAGAATTGAGTGACTCCTAAAACATGACAGTAGTAACTTTCTCAAAGTTGTTTTGGGACCCAAGGACAACTGAAAATCTGAAGGCAACTTTTGAAAAACTTCTTAAGAAGAGACCTGGGGAAGTATAAAATTCTTAAGCATTTTTTTAAAGCATGATACTGTACCATGCAGAATAGCTATTAAGAGAAGAGTTACTTAATATCTTAATAAAATGATGGGGTTTTCGGCCTTTCTGAAGTCTTATCAACATGTTACATGGATAACTGTGATGTGCTTAATGTGGCTTACTTGGTTTTTCCAAACGTCTTACTAGAGGCGCTTAGGGAAACTTCACACCATGTCGTGAGAGGGAAGACCCTTGTATGGTTAAATGCTTAGAAGACAGGAGTCAATTTTCACAGTAGAAGGTAGTGACAGATGAGGTTCTGTATGATCTATGGTAGAGCCTTTGCTGCTCAAGATAGTTATATATTACTTTGAAAAACGTGTTAGCATTGAGGTAATCAAGTTTGATGATACTAATTTATTCAGGGTAGTAAAACTTGGTGACTGAGCAATAAAATGACAACTGAAATTCAGTGTAGATAAATGTTCAGTGATGTACATAAAGAGAAGAAATACTGATTTCACTTCCATGAGCTGCCTGGAATGAGAGTTGGGAGTTATGATCGATAGTCACACAGAAACATCAGTGTTCAGTAGTGTTCAAAAGAGTAAATCAAATATCAGGAGCTGCTAGGAGAAGAATGAAGAACAGAAGAGAGACTGGTGGTTTGCCACCATGTAAATCTGTGGTTTTGCCATGTCTGTATTATGTTGTGCAGTTCTGGTCTTGTCCCTCCCTACCACCTCAAAAAAGTACAAGGGACCAAAGAACATTTAGTCAAATTCAACAAGGATGGTCAGAGGCATAGATTAACTTCCATGTCAGAAATTACTTAAGCTACAACTTTTGAAAGGAGATATTCTCTGTGACAAGGGGAAAACTGTGGAAAAAAGAACCAGGAAGAAACTAAATTATTAGGGGCAACAAATAATTATAATCACAATTTTAAAAAAAGGAGAGTTGAAGGAAAAGTCAGAGGGCAAAAACTATAAAACTAGGGAAATAGAGATACTAAAGTAATAAGCAAAATACTTCTTGATAGCACATTGAGAGCATCCAAAGAGATAGTGAATGTTGCTCAGCCGTTCTGTGCACAGTTTAACAAGGTGTATGACCACAGCTCAACACTAAATACTGAAGAATTTATTTTTTAATCAAATACCGTTAGTTTGATATTCATTTACATTTGCAATTTTCCAGGTATTGTATGTTTTAGCTCAATTAACTATTTTTGTTGAAATGCAAATGATAAGCATATATCCTTTAATGTATTTCAGAGTCCAACTCCACATGAGGATTTCAGATGACCTTCTGGGACTCTAAACTAAACAAACCCCAAAGTTTCCAATTTAAATCAAGAGGATAGCTACGTGAACTAATTTTTCTTTGTAATCTTTATCAGTATTTGAAGAATATACCAGCTCAAAAATACATCAGTCAGCATCATAACAAAACTTAATTTTAATATTGCTCATTATTTAAATAATAAAAAGGAACTGATTTATCTATTTGCTGTCTTAAAACACCATAGGGCTGAGACAACCAGGTAATTTCCAACCAGTTCATGAATACTGGTTTAATATAGGCTAGTAGTGGCTACGTTATGGTGAGCTGTGGTTAAAATCACTGCAGGTGTTCTGTTTAATGAAGTGTTAGTTAGGTGGCAGATTACAATGATGTGTTGGGGTCATGTGAGTCACCAGTACAGGAGAGGGAAGGTGTAAATGCTGGGCTGTGTGACATGAAAGAAGTACATAGAGGATTGCCCTTGTAAATTGTAGTCTTTGCTACATTCAGCATCCGCTGACCTGGGCCAAAGTGTAGTTGCCAATGTACAGGTGGAAAACTCTGTATATTGCTCATAGATCACTCATATTTATTTTATCATTTTTTATAGATAATTATTTTATAAACATTGTAAGAGCAAAGGCCAGTGGGTTTACTGAATTTAGAAAGCTTGGGGAAAATTCAGAGTCAAACCCCCAAGCTTTTGATTCCAAATTCTCTTCAGAGGTGATGAAGAGAACAGGGTGTAAAATCATCCCAAATAAAAAACAAACAAAAATTTCACATGTAGGTCTTAGCAGATGAGCAGCCAGCAATTGCAATCTCAGGGATGCCACTAATTTCAAACAACATTTATTTTGTGGAGAATATTTCCAATGTAACATGAATGGAGTAAAATCACTTCTATGAGAAGATCAAATGACTTTATAATAGCATATGTCTGGACTCAGCTTCCAGGTATGCAGTCACCTTCACAGAAACCTGATGCTGACTTTCTGTGGGGAAGGTTAGAACAACTACAGGCTCATCTTCCATGTGAGTTATCTCCTGGGCTGCCCAGATCATTGGCACTGCACTTCATCATTATTTTAGTACCAAAGAAGCAACAAAAATGTGTTATCTTTTTTGCGGACACATAAGTAAAAGGAAATGGAAAATTATGGCATGTTTTATAGATCAGAGAAGTGTCAAGATACTAAAGTTGTGATTTAATGCTTCCTCATTAAAATGCCTGTTGCCTCCTATAATTTTTCCTCTTGTTCCCTTCTCTTTTTTTCTTGCTAATATTTGTTCTTTTCACTGGCATTGCATGTCCTACCAAACTTGTCTGTTCTTCTTCTGTTATATACATCCCATTGCAACACCTCTGTCCTCATCATCCTACATACTTTGTCAGTGTTTGAGTTCCCTAGCTGTCTTTTTTTACTCCTGGTGATTTGTCAGAGGTAAAAGAAAGTAGAATCTTCAAAGGCATTGGATATAGAATTGTAATCCTTTTCCACTTAAGTCAGTGTGCATTGTCTGGTTTTTCTGGGACTTGTAGCTTGGCAAAGTATGAATGCCTCTCTAGGGAACTTCAGTGAGTGAAAGTGCTGATTTTCAAGTTCTTTTTTCAAAGGATGTAGATAACTGACTTTTAAAAATTAAATAACTGAGAGTCCATATGAAGTAAGCAAGCTGTTATCCCCCATGTAATTCTTAAAAATCACAAGTTCATCTGAAACACTGACTCTCCCTTTTTATCCTTTGATTTAATTCTGAAGATGACACTTACTCCAGAAAATATCAGCCCACACAATCAAGCTGAAAAGGGTCTTATGATGGAAAAAGTTAGGAAAGCTTAACAGCAGGTGTCAGTGTGAACTCTGCCTTTCTAATTAAGAGTGAAACCAATCTGATTAAGAAGTTTCAGCACCATCACATAATACTCTTGGTTGTAGATCTTAAAAGCTCTTTTATTATTCAAAAGTGATTTCCAAATATTGTTCTTTCACATGTCAAATAGTTACCATATCGTAATCAGGCTATTTTTTTCTCTTTTCAGCAATTTTCACTAGCAGCAGCACCATAATAAAAACCTTGAAATCCCACCTCTGAAAGCAGCTACCATAATAGTAAATATTTGCTGTTATAGCATATCTATTCAATTAGTTTTGTAGAGGAATGTGATAAATAAGTGATAAGCTTGATTGAAAGGACAGACTAGACTATGAAAAGACAAACAAAATACAATTTTGAAGAGATTTCAAGAATGGTATAGTCAGTAGAAAAAGAAATCTAGAGTAGAAAGTCACTGAGGCATGTAGTAATAAAAATCAATTGTCTGCAGAGCTGGCTGAACAAGCTGTAAGACGTTAATGAAAGGAATTAAATTAGAATTACCTGGAAACTAGTAAAGTGGGGGGTATAAGGTGGAAGAAAGGAACACTTTTATAATGAAATCCATTTAGGTATTCCTTCTTCCCTTTTGCCTTTAGCCAATAGCTTTGCTTACTCATTCCTGTGCTAGGTACAAAAAGATATTTTCCATTTCTGAAAATCTTTGGAGTGCTTACCTATATTTCTTCTCCAGTACAGATATTCCAATTACTGCACTGTTGGGATATTTAGTCCTGTTTTATTTTTCTGAGAGGAATAGAAACTTCCACCAACATGATTGTTAAACAGCATGGTCTATTTGAAAGCTGAGGATAATCACAGATGAGGCATCTGTAGATTTATTCTGTGACTAGATAGGAGACAAAAAACTCAGCCAATCTAAAAGACATTTTTAAGATAATGATTCTTTCAAAAGTTCCAATATAAACATATATGGGTGTGTGTGTATTTTTATATATACGTTCATACATATATATATACGTACACATATATAATATATGCAGAATGGCAAGGCTGGAAGGCAGCCAGGTTCTCCCAGCTGAGAATTCCCCTGGCTGCCTGCTTTGGCTGGCACCTACCACACTGCTCCTGTGTCACAGAGCTGCAAGCACCTTGTCCTTCAGCTGTACTCACTGTATGTAGAGAAGCTTTCACTAGGATGTAGAACAGTGTGACTCTGTCTTGAGAATCAGTGATCTGTAACTACTTCCATCATTCAGCCTCCTCTACACCCCCAAAATCTTTCCATGTTTTTGGCTGTGGGTTTTGACTGGCTACTGTGGTGTACTGCTTGAGTGACTCCAGAATGGGAATGTGTTATCTTCCTGATCACTGTAAGGTAGAAAAGCTCTGCTACTCTTCATGTTACACATGGGGAGTTAAATCCACACTGCTTCTTCTGACTCCAAAATCTGTGTTTGAATTCAAAGAATCAAATCACCTGAAGCTGTGTCTGCACAGCCTGGAGGAGCTCAGGTATGAGCCAGTCCTGCTTTTTGCTTTAGATTTCTTTTTTGGAGAGGCATTTTGATTTTCCAGATGAGAAGCAAAGCGAGAGTAAGCCTGCAGGCAGTCCCCAGGGAATTTTGCCTCTGGTCCCAAGTGACAAGGCAGTGTAAATACAGCAGCAATTTAAAAGCTTGAGCTATTACTGTAATTAGGTGCCCATAATTTCAGCACAGCACAACTAGATTTTATGAGATTTGGACTCAAGAGTGGAATCCGAAGCCCAGATTTTGGGGCCTAAACAAAGTTTGGATAACCCAGAAACATCATATTCTGAGGTGTCTTTGGAATTATCTCAAAGGTACCAGTAAAAGGTTTGTCTGAAAACTCATTCTGTTTGAGACTTTCATGTCTATACTCAGACTACAAGGTAAGAATCTGGATTTCCTCTGGAAGTACTTACAAGCAGGAAGGGAGCCAAGTAAGCTTTTGTTGTACTGAACCATCCATCCCAAGGGCTAGAGCATTCAGCCTGCAAATGGGAACCTCTGACCCTTCCCATTTGTCTCTCTGCAGCTGCAAGTATTTAAAATCATCATCTCTTTGGGGCTGCCTTTACCATCAGGGTAGCTACTTAATTAAACAGATTGTACTGGAGGCAGAGAGGAGGCATAATCCTGCAGCCTAACAGGTTAGACATTATGGGCTGGGCTGTCAACAATTGGTCCAAACCAAGAGAGGCACTCTGCAGAAGCACAAAATAATGCTCTGCTCTCTTGGCTTCCAGGACTTGAGGTGGCAGACACTCATCTCTGGTTACCATTATTCAATGGTAGCATTGGATATTCTACCTGCATTGCATATGCTACCTTTAAATGTGACTACAGCCTGACATACTGCATGGGATTAATCAATTTACAGAAAAAACAAGCTGCATCTCAAACAGTTTCTGAATTTAGTTGAATTTTGTGTTGCATCTGTTGCAGTGAGATGAAAATAAAATGGGAAGGTGGCTTGTTAAAAAAAAAAAAAAGAAAGAAAGAAAAAACCTCATCCATATGGATTTGCTTATGAAAAGCTGTTCTAAATGAATGAAACTTCACTGACTTGGTCTTTACCTTCCTTAAGCATCCTACTTGCCCTGAGCACTACTGAGAAAGGGTGAGAGGTATTTCTATACCAGCAAATAACATCATTCCCAAGAATATTCCCAGGCCCAGAAGCCAACTGGCATGGACTGACTCACAAGTAAACAAGCACAGCCAACCTCCAGAACAGGCTGACTGGATGCAAGTCCTTTGGTGCTAATGGTCTGTTGCGGGATGTTGGAATTCCATGCCTGGCAATTGCTTGGGAGACAGCTAGCTGGTACAGGCCAAAAGCATGTCAGGACTGCTCTAATAATTTCGGACCAGTCATATTCCAGTGTCTGGGAAGAGTCACAGGTACTGTGTAATTCCCTGGCATAAACATAGCCTTAGGTTCACTGGTGTATTCCACAAATTCTTTCCAACTGCTCAGAGATTATAAAGACTGGTGATTATTAGTGGGGAAATATTTAAAATTAAATCTTGGCTCAAATGGCTACTTTGTTGTGGGCCTTTTTACTTCTGAGAAATACAAATTTATAGTTTGGTTCTGGATTTTTAGTCTTGTAGTATTTATTTAGATAGTGTAACAAAACTTTTAGTGTCTCATAGTAATATAAAATAGCTTGAAGATATCTACAGGTTTTAGAATTAATTTTGTGGCCTTTAGGGCAAAATTAGGATTAGACAACTAAATTTGAAATGCTTTATATGATTCTGGATATATAAAAGCAGTCTTCTGTGCAGAGTCTTCTCTCTCCAACACCTATTGTTTTCTTTGTAACAGTTACTTATTTAGAAGATATCATTTTAAAGCTATCATTCCAGTAAACAGATACCCTTAAAAGACTTTCAGATTTTGCAAAACACTTCTTCTTTTTCTTGTGCAATTAACTGTGCTTATTATGTAGGAATTGAGTAAAATTATAATTATGTTTTGTATTAACTTGATACAAAAAATTAAAGCAATGGTTAGGCGTGAGCAGATTGTCTATTTTAATCTGTTCATTATAACATTTTTAAGTCTTCTAATTTCTACTTCCTATGATGCCTTAAATTTTAGCTTTCATGTTATCCAGATTCTGTACTGCATTAGTATATAACTCTAAACTTCATATAAAGTCTTAGCAAGTTCTCTTCACAGTTTAGTTAGACAGAACAATCCTTTTCCAGCCTGACAACCAAGGACACCATTGCAGCTTCAGGCCCAAAAGGTATAAACAACAGCGAATAGAGGAGAGCAAACTGAGGATGAGACTTCATAACCTGAAGCTGTATTTGGACAATTAACCCCAACATGTAAATGGACCAAAACTTATAAAAGTGTAAAAACGTGTGATCCATTGTCCATCTTGGGTGGTCACAGCTGGGCTCTTGTACTGCCCAAGGTGTATCCTTTAAAGGCTTTTTTAATAAATACCTACTTTATTCCTTTAACACTGTCTGGCCTCTGTTCCAGGTAGCCTCTTGAGGCATCATGTACTGCCCACTAATCTTTTTGTGCATTAGCTAAGAAAGAATAAATAAACCACCCTGAATTTAAAAACATACTTGTAAGCACACAACACATGAAAAAAAACCTGTTCAGCCTTTACATTGAATTTAACTAATTTTATAAATTCTTTCGGTCCTTTGATTGCAAATATTGTCTGAGAGAAAAAAAATTGAGGTTTTCACCCCATCATATATTCTTTTCTCTTGGAAAAGAAAATCAGCTTAGCAAACTTATTAATTTGAATTAATACAAGCATTTTCATTATAAAAGAAAAAAATAAAGCTAAATAAGCAAGCAGTAAAATCATTATTCTTTAGCTGTGCTATATCTTGCCATCAACTGAAAAAAATGTGATCTTAAAACTCTTTTCTTTTGCTTTGTTTCAGCATCACTAATTCATTTAAATCCTTCCTTCTGCTACAAACAGCATAGTCTGTGCTGTGACAGGATGTTCTAGTCCTATTCCAAAATACTGTGAGACTTTTGATATAAAGGTAGTGAAAAAGGACATAAAAATATGTACCAAACCAGGAATGATGGTTTGAAGAGTCAAGTTTTAGATGTTTCATCTAGATCTGAATTGTCATTGAAGGACCTATTGTAAAATAAATGTGTGTAAGTGTAGGTTGAGACTATGTGCTGCATGAACTTTTCTTATTTTATTGCAGTAAACATGCATAAATAAAATACTGTGATTGCCAGTTTTCATGAGCAAAGCAGTTCAATAAATAGATCTTTAGGACTGGACTGAAGGTAAATAGATTTGTTTAATGTACACCATGACTGCTGTTGATGTCCTCAATGTGTAAAACCTTTGAAGTTTGGTGTTTTCTTGTAGTCTTCTGGCTCTAGGAACTGGTGTGTTAATGAACATCACCAAACATATGGAAATCATGACACAGAGATAAGTTTGCAGCATTAGAAATTTGTGTCACTTGTGTGTTGCCACATCTCAAACCAGCTATATCCATTGTAGCTGCTTGGTCCTGCTACATCTCCTCAACCTAGGGAACTTGAACGAATTCCACAGAGTTGTGGAGTGTTCTCTCAGATTCCCACTTAAATTCAAATGCAGGAGAAGGTTGCAGTGACTGGTGCTGGTTGGCTGGGTTAGAGTGTGTGGGATCTGTAGTTTGCTGCAGTTTGTATTTTACAGTCTTCTCCAGGGGAGCTGAGTGACACATTATGCATCTGAGCCAGCTGCAGCTTTCTGCTTTTAATCACAGCTGATGGACAGTTAACTGCAGAGATTTAACAGTGGAAGTAGCCAATGTTGAGGAAAGTCCAGGGACTGTAAAATCAAAGACATAAAGAGCATTTTAAAAAATCTTTTTATAGGGTGAGATGATGGAAGTACAATTTTCTCTTCAAATTTAGGGAAATTTGGTCTGAATTGATTTCTTACTCACAGAACTAATTTATATGCCACATGTCTCTAAAAAGGTCAGGCAAAATCATCTTTCACAAACTTGATAGCTCTCATATTACTTTGTATTTTCATGTCTGCACAGATTGTTGTTGACTCAATATGACACATCCAAAAAACCTCCACAGTCTATTAAAACCAGGCAAGGGACAGAGAAATAGAGTTTCTTTAATGCATAAAATCCAACTGAAAATGGAACAGGCATGAAAAGGACTTGATGCAGAAGCTGTAGGATGGTTTCTAATGTTGAAAAGGTACCTGATGGAAATTACCTACTGATGCAGTGTTGCCAGAGAGAAGAAAAGATCTGAGGATTAGCACTGCAGCTGGAGGATTGGTGAAAGAGTGTTGGAGTGCTGTTCTTCTGCCCAACTAAGAGGAGCTTTAAAATACAAGCTTTAAGCTGTTCTCATATTTACAGCATTGTTTAAAATGTAGTGCAGCTGTACATAAATTACTTCACATTTTGGAAGCAGCCTGGCTGCAGCACAAGGTTGCTTTGCTTATGCAGTTCAACCGGATGTTTAGAAATTGCTTGCACAGCAGGGGAAGACTGACATGGAGATTCATGTTAATTTCCACACTTGGCAAAGGTACAGAGGAAGAAGAATGAGTAAAATAAAAGCACTGTAGTGGTGAGGAGAGCTAAATTTAAATCACAACATATCATCTAATCTCCTTCCATTTTTTTCCAGCCGATTTAAAGTATTTAATACCTTGATGTAATACTGTAATTGCATGGGGAATTACAAAATAAAACAGAGACTGAGGTTAACAAATAAATGCCTCACAAGATGGGTGCTTTGTTATATCCCAGTGGTTCTCTGCACTCCAGTCAGATGTGAAGCATTTGAGTTCTGCTATGGAATACAGCAGCACTCAGTATCTCTGCAGTGCCTTTCCCAATGTGTTGTGGGCTCCCTTTGCCTATTGGTTCATGTATGGTAAATATGTGCAAAATCTTGTTTTCAAAGTACAAAGAGCAAAAGTTCTCAGAGCAAAAAATTCTGCCATTGGACTTTAAGTAGAGCACCTGGCATTTTAGCCTGGTGCATGTCACAGTCAAATTTTCTGGAAAAATCCCTTCGCCCAGGATTTTGCTCCTGGGAAGCTGAGAAGCCTCAGAGAAAAAGGAAAACAGTAATTATCTGATTTGCTTCTTCTGTGTTTTGGTCCTTTGGAATGTGTTGGGAGATTGTTTACCAACAGGTTGTTTCATTGGTTTGTGTGAATTATTTTGACTTATTGGCCAATCAGGGTCAAGCTGTGTCGAGGCTCTGGAGAGAGTCACGAGTTTTCATTATTATCTTTTTAGCCTTCTGTAAGTATCCTTTCTGTATTATTTAGTATAGCTTAGTTTAGTATTTAATATAGTATCATTTAATATAGTATCATAAAATAATAAATTAGCCTTCTAAGAACATGCAGTTAGATTCATCATTCCTTCCTGCCACAAGGCACCCCGCAAATACACTAGTTGCATTTCACAGATAGGTATTTTTCCACTGCAGTTGAGTTGGAACTAGATGGCCTTTAAGTTCCCTTCCAACCCAATCTATTCTATGATTCAATGACATTCTAGTCCTGGTTTGCACTCTTGATGCTCCCAAATATGTGACATCAACTCATTTCATGCTGCTGGTGTCATGATCATTAAAGAAAAATAGTAACTAAAGGTGGTGGGAAGTACAGGCACTAATGGAGTCTACCCCAGTACTGATGTTTTACCTCCTGAATCAGACATCTGTAAGGGAGAGAAAAATATGAGGGAAGAAAATGGCTGTCCAGCTAAGGGACAATGCTGGCAGAATAACAAATACCTGGGAAATGACCATAATTAAATTTAATACGGGAATTTAGAGCCAGGATTCTGACTGTTGGAGGGGTGTTATTTTGGACCTGCATTTCAGCTGAAGTAATGGAGTGTGGAAAAAGAGACAACTCCATTTCAAATTATACTGTTCTGTTCATGTGGTAGAACTCTGCACTTAGTGTAACACAAAAGGCACTTGAAAAAAAGCTTTTTGGCATTTCCACATCAGTTTTAATTGGTATAAATACAAATATAAGACTACCTCCTTGAAACTGTCTGGTTTTTATCTTAAAACAATAAATATAGTTTCATTCCTGAAAGGGGGTAGGCAACGTGGGCTTACAACAATCTTTATTTTCTATGAAAAAAGGTAAGTACTTTTTCCATATTTGTCTCAGAAAGAGCATGGTTGTTCCTTTCCAAAAAAAAATTGTGTTTGGGGAAAAGCTAATCAGATTATCACTCATTTTTTAGAGCAAGCCATTTGGGTAAGATGCCCAAAGGTATCCAGACTGGGGCCAATTTTTCCTGACAGTAGTTAGTATGACACTTTCTTAAAAGGCATAGAATTAAATTACTACAAAGGGAAACTATTATATCAGTTGAAACTGTTAATATATAGTCATAGTATCATGATCTTTTATCACTTTACACATGTAGTTGTGTCATTGATTTTTAAACAGTGCACTGGGAAAACTGAATCATTGTTCTCTTTTTAATAAAACTCAGTGAACCTTCAGGGTTTAACATCTCCATAAAAATAAATCTTATGTGTTACATCACACTTTGGAACCTCATGACAAAAATATCTGTTATATTGTGCTGTAAAACATGCAAATATTACTGAAAATGCTGTTTTATAAATGCTTGGAAGGTAAGTTTCTCAGTTTTGGACGTAAAGAAGAAATTCACTGCCTTTGGTAGCAGTGGTTAGCCAATATTAAGAGCCTGTCCTCATTAGCAAGAGAAATGGAGAATAGCCCAATGGTGACAATCCTGGTAATTTACAGGAATGTATGAGACATCCTGTTTTCTAGGAAAGAGTCAAAATAAGCACTGTGAGACAGCATCTTCTTTCAAAACTCAAAATCTGCCTGGCTTTTGAGAAATTTTTCCCCAAACAGCTCTGCACGTCTTGCTCACAGAGGTATGCCCTTGACATCTCTTGCTTTCTTCTGGGTTTCTACTTGCCTCATATGTATGCATTGGTAATCAGTCTCACAGCCCCCCAGGGACCTCCTCCATCTCTCTCATCTTCTTGAATTGCAGCCTCTTTAGTTAGTTACTTAGTTACCACTCCCCAAAGGGGCCCTTACTTGCTCCTTCCAGTTAGGCTGCTGAAAAGCCAGTTTCTACTGCCCTTTTGATTTTACTTGTCTCTAAGTTAGAGAAAGCATCTCTTCTCAGCAACCAAAGTGTCAAAATTTTGCATTTTTAAAAACTATTACGTGACCAGTTGTTTGCTGTTGTCAGGTTTGCTTTGGAGTGACTGATAGCCCAGTCCTAACTAAGCCCAAGAGGATAGTGGTGGAGCACCCTCTCTTTCTTTCCCTGTTTGTGTCAGTGCTGTCCTGCTGATTTACTGGGCTGTGTGGTGAGTACCCCAGCTCCACAGATGGGGAGCTTTCTTTACCAGCCACAGCAATAAATGAGCATTTGCCGGGATGAGGAAGTTAAAGAAAAGGGGCTGGACACACCTGGGAAGGATGGGTCCATTGGGGCTCAGCTGAAGCAGCCCACAGAAGGCAGGATGTACCTGGAAACATGGGCAATATTCTTATGAAACCTTGCCCTACCCTTGATCTGATGGTAATCCCCTAAGCAACCATGTTGAACTTCTGTCATGGGGCTCGATGGATTCTTGATCTGTCTGGTTATGTCAATATTCATTTAGAAACAGGAAAATGAGGTGGATTGCACCTGGAAGACAAGACCACATGCACTCAAAGTAGAAAGCAAGTGAACTAACCTTTGAAATCACTTGAGAAAATGTTATTATTCTTCATCCCCTGCAGTTTGGAGATCCAGTTCAGCAAAAGTACTCAAGTTTTTAATGTACAGTCAATGACATGTCAGGAAGGTTTTCAAATTAATTGTCTTTAAGTGGTGTGCTTGATGGTGTCATGTCTTTCTAGATATGTAATCTAGATTACAATAAATGTTTGAGATGACTCTGGAAATTGCTGTCTTTGAAAATGAATGAAACTTGCTGTCGAATGCTCTGTTGGATATTAATTAGGTAATCCTAGCAGCACCTACCTTTGCATTTGAACTCTGATACAGATACACAGGGAATATGAACAAATTATTGGGACATAGGAAATTGCCATGTTGAATTCTCTGTGTGCATTCTCTTACTTCAAGTGAAAGTGAAGCAGCCTGTCCTTTAATTGAGAGAAAAACCACCTAAGATTATAGCAGGAGAGGAGGGATATGTATATGGTTACCTCACGAGAGCTGACACACAGCAATCCATTATCCCATGGTACCTTCTTCTATGTCAAAGCCTTATGGCTTCAAACTGTTTTTTTCTTACATTTTGCTCATTAATTCTCTGCATTGAACAGACCATATAATTATTTCTTGAAGTCTCTGAGAGAGACAAATAAAATGATGACATCTTGAAATTTTGACTGCTGGAAGAATAATTACAAGTGTAGTTATTTAGTTTATGATGAAAGTTGCGGCAAAACTGGCCTATGTCTGCTTTGACAAGGTATAATTTCTGTAAAGCTTGTGTCCACCAATGCTAGTGTGTATTTAGTTGTCTACTCAGCTGCACTCCATTTCTGTCCAGCATTTTTTGCCTAAAGTTTTTTTTCTTCAGCACTCTGCAAATATAATGCACTAAATTAGTCATGGTCACAGTAAGTCCATGTTTAGAAACATTTTGAAATAAAAGTTGATACTGCAGAGTATAAATAATTGTAATAAAAGCTTTCAGGCAGAAGTTGCTGTAGTGACGCTATCATGCCAATGCAATGATTATTTTATATGTGATAAAGGAACCACTCATATCTAAGAAGTCCCTGATTAAACAGAAAGTTAACACATCCTCAGCCTCCATATCCTACCATATTGTCAAGTTAGCATTGCCATAAATAACACTCCTGGCACACAATTTCATATCAATATTACTTTATGCTTATATCAAGTACAGGAGTGAAGGCAATGAATTGAGGGCACCTTTATTAATTAGTGTCAGGAGGAGTGACTGACCACTTAGTGGTAATGAACATGACATTGAATAGTAAAGTTTTGTCTTTTACTGTAGTTTACGTTTCTAATAAAATAATCAAGAGAGCAGCTACAAACTCAGACAGGAGCTGCAAAGACAGCTCAGCAGGAGAAAACAAGCAACAAACACAGAATTATGTGTATAGATGGATCAGCAAGCAGTAGGCCAGAAAAAGGGCTGCCCAACAGCCTCGAGACAAGGACTCATCAACCCCATGTCATTGCGAGGCCACTTCTTATTATTCAATAATTCAATATTGTTGGATCTTGAAAAGCGCATGAGGGAGGTAGCACCAGGGGGACCTCAATGTCTGGAGAGCTGGGCCAGCAGGAACATAACGAAGTTCAACAAAAGGAAATGCAAAATTCTAACCTTGGGGAAGAACAATCCATGCACTGGTGCAACCTAGGGGCAGACTGCCTGGGAAGCAACTTTTCAGAGAAGGTTCTGGGAATGCTAGTGGACAAAATGATCATGAGCCAGTAAAGTGCTTCTGCAGCAGAGAAGGGCAGCAGCATCCTGGGATGCACAAAGAGCACTGCCAGCAGGTCAGGAGAGCTGATCATTTGGCTCTGCTGAGCACCAGTGAGAACACATCTGGAGTGCTGTGTCCAGTCCCAGATTCTGCAGTAGTGAGAGACATGGACACACTAGAGTGAGTGCAGTGAAGGCCTGGGAAAATGATTAAGGAATTCAGTGAAGTGCTGCAAAAATAGTTAAGGAATTGGAGCCTCTGACACAGAAAGAGAGACTGAGAGAGCCGGGACTGTTTAGCCTGGAGAAAAGAAGGTTCAGGGATATCATATCAATGTGCATAAATAGCTGATGATTTGGAGTAAAGAATATGGAGCCAGATTCTTTTCAGTGGTGCCTAATGAAATGACAAGAGGCAATGGAACAGGATGAAATAAAGGAAACTTCCCTTGAACATAAGAAAATCTCTTTTACTGTGAGAGTGGTGGAACCTCGGAAGTGATTTCCCAGAAAGCTGAAGAGTTGTTATATTTTAAGATACCCAGAAGCCAATGGGGCACTGTCCTGAGTAACTTGTTCTGGTTATCCCTGCTTTGGGGGAAGGAGGGTGGGAGGCTGGAGGAGGTGAAGTCTCTTCCCACCACAAACAAAGAACCAATGAATAATAGCATTAATGAAGGCATAAAAGTTGCTTAAGAAAAATAGCCTGAAAGACACCATAAACTTTGAAAAGACTCTGATGCCACGCTAAAGATGCCAAATAAATTGTAGCCTGAATTAAACAGTTTAGAAAGGGCTTTGCTGAGCATAAATTTAATACGAAGACAGGTTTAAGCAGCACAGAGTTAACTTTATTCTCCTACTAAAGGATTCTGACATGTTGAATGAGTTCTGGGAAATGCAACTTACTTTACGTATTTTGTTTTTGTATGCCTGTTTGGAATCCTAGGGGAATAAATAACTGTGACATGTGAAGCCCGTGATAAACATGAATGAGGAACATACAAAAAGTGTGTGTTTATTGAAAATTTGATGTAATTGTAAGCGTTAAGTCAAAATATGTTAAAACATGAGATAATGTCTTATTACTGAGTTAATGTTTAACCTGTTGAGTACGTGATTCTTAAATGGTCTTCACTCTAAGGACCAAAACAAGAACAGTTAAAGACTCTTATTTTGTAAAAGAGATATAAATGGGAGATGAATCAAATGAAGTTGCTATTGGCATGTTTCATGCAATTACAGGGGAAAACATGATTAATAGCAATGAAATTTATAGTTGATTAAAAATAAAATCTAATGCCTAGAGAGAGGCCACAGATAAAGCTAAATGCATTAATATGAAAATAGGCATCTGCAAGTAAAAATCTGTAGCAGTGGTGAGCCTAAATATAGTTGCTCTTAATTGTGGGGAATAAATATTATCTCTGAAGTTGTGGGAAAAGAGAAACTTGTTTAAAGAGAAAGCACATTTGTTCAATGCACGAAAAGACTAATTGCTGCTAGAAATCTGTTCATTTTGCTGCTCACACAGTAATGATCCCAGCATATACAAAAGGAGCACTTTGGGCAAATTGAGGCAGACGTCGAGCATGGGCTCAAGGTGACTTGGCACTGTGTTCCTCGAATCACCAGCCAGCAGTCAGGCACTACAGCTGACTTTAGGACACCATGATTTTATGGGGCCAGGAGAGTGGGGTGCTACAGACTGCCCTGCATCTTAAAGCAGTTTCATTTTCATTTTCTACATGCAAAAGGAGCTTAGGTACTGAAAACCACCACTATCTTTAGACACTGGTGGAGGGAGAGCAGATTTACACTATTTGCAAATTAGATGCATCTGCTTACAGAAATTATGTGAATTCTTAACATTGTTCAGGAAAGGAAGGGTATGAAGTGTATCTTTAAGCTGCTATAATGAAACACATAAGAGTCTTCTTCTGGCAACCTCTGAACCTGAAGTGTGTGAGACAGACTTGATGATGAAGGTGGTGTGTAAATGTGGGTTGGATATAAGCATTGGACTAAAACAATGCTTATAAATGATGTATCCAATCTAGTCTGCCATAAATGTACATACTCAACATCTGAAACTGGCCAAACTGAGTAAAATAAAGGGAAATCAGAAACGTGGCCTGAAGCAAGTTGCTTTCTTTCATCTGCTTCAGGAACCTCCCACTAAAGGAGAAAAAGAGCTAAAGCAACCAGGCACCCTAACATTTTGCCATAGTTGCAACTGTTTAAATTATTTCTTATTGTCACTATTAAAAAAAATCCTGATATTTTTATAACTCCTCATGTTGCTTTTACTTAAGCAGTTGAGGCAAACTGTATCAAGAACAAAACTAAACATTGCTTACATATTGCTGTAATGAAGGAAAGAGTAGGGGCAAAGAGGAATATTTAGGGAAGTTTAGGAGAGTATCACATGTTCAGACCTCATATAACTGATGCAACTCTTTTGAAAATACTGAAATTGTGTCAGAGCTGAGTTAATCCGGTGATGTTAAATGAAGACAAACATCCCAGTAGATTATTTGTGGGATGGGCAAAATATTGTATTCCCTGTTCAGGAAGCTTGTAATAAATACAGACACAGATGGGAATCCACGAATTCTTAATTTATAACTATCATACCAGCTTGTACAAATGAATAGTTAATTACTTGCTTATATATTTTGCATATCACTGTTCAATAATATTTTGTGTTCTTTTTCTAAACTAAATACCCAAGTAGAATATAAATAAGGGGGGTTTTGTCATTCAGATAGGTGATATATATGTCATATAGACATCTAAATCCTACTGCGTTGTCATAGAATTTTGAAAGAAATCAAAAGATGCTTTTTCCTTGTCATTTGTTCTTTTCAGTTTCTGTCATTGCAGCTTTTTTAAAGCACAGTCCAAACCTTCCCGTATGGCATCTTTGGTACTTTCCTACACATACATTTCAGTAAATGGGCTTCAGTCCAAATTTTGATTCCCTTCTCTTTTGTTGTTCAAAACAATTGACATCAAACTGAAACATGAAAGAGGGAAGGAAAGGTTGTTTTCTCTCCACGAGTAACCACAGCAGAGTTTTACATTTTCCATATGAATAAAATTATTGTTGGTCTCTTGCTCGCACACTGCATCCTGGGTTTTGGCAGGTAAAGTTGTGCTTGCTGAGCTCGCTGACGCTTTGTCCAATTCTGAGCAGCACTGTAGGCTTTGTTATTGTCCACTAGACAGCTCCCCTCCCCCACAGCTACTTAAATCCTTTTTAAGATCAGTTTTCTGGAGTCCATCTGGCATTTTCAGACCCCTGTTACGAGGCCGCTGCGCTGCTGGGGTGTGCTGTGAGCTGCGAGCGGCCATCGTGCTCTTACGCACACACAGCAACAGAAGTGCTTTCTGTTTGTACTCCTCCGCATGTTATCTGCAATCTAATTTCAAACACATTTATGCTAAAATAAGGCTTCCAACTACTATTTCTATTTATACACTCTGAGCTTTCTCAATCCTAGCTTTATTGGCTAAAAAACAAGTTTATAGATAACATACCCCAGGCAAAGTTCTCTAATGCTTCATTTAAGAAACATTAGTAACTGTGATCTGTGGAAATTAACTGAGATAAATTGTTGCTTTGTTAACACAGATTCTTTCTCTCCAATTTAAGTATCAAAGACTCAAACACTGGTAATATGTCTGAAGCTTTTGAAGATGAAATAAAAAACAGCTATTGATAAAGAGGTTGAGTTTACACTGTTTAAAGCCTGATCTGTCCAGAATAACAATTTAAACCAAAGTTTTAGTAAATAAAGATGGGGAGTCGGTGCTGTTGGTCCCTGTAATTGACTCAGTTCCCCTATTTATAAGCAGATGGACATTACTTGGTATAGATCTTCTGACTACTCTTCACCACCTGCCTAAGCATCACTTCTGGGGCTGCTTGAGCATGAGTCTTCCTCCATAGCCCCATTTTCCCTGCTTCACCTTGTGTAACCTATTCATGTCCTCCCTCACATCAGAATGGCTCTCTCTTGCTGCTTGAAGCACGTGGTTCCAAACCCAGCAACACATATTGGGTGAGGACTCTGAGCTACTGATTAGAAGTGGAGAGTTCCTGCTCTGACTGCTTGACAAACCTGGCAATACATTTTGACAGCGAACTGGAAAATCAGTTCTCAGAAAATCCCACTAGCAGTCAAAATATGTAATGGAACAACAATCATTATCATTGACTTTAATGAAAGACAGTAGTTCAATAATGGGACCCGTGGCATTCAAAGAAAAGTAAAGTATTAGATTTAGTGAATCCTACCTTGGAAACTACTTTTGTAAATCTGGATGTACTTTTTGTATACAGTTTGAAAGTAATCATCTGCACCTTTTCTAGTAATATAACAATCAGGACAGTTTGTCCACTATCGATTTACAAGTTTTCCATGAGACCTAGGGCAAATGAAATTGTTCAGTCTAATCCTTGGTTTTCTAGTAATGAAAAATGTTTGAGTGTTTGAGGACACTTTGCTTCAGTGATGATGATGAGGAATTCTGAATCTGTGGCAAGAATCTAGAGTAGTCTCCTTTTGCTAAGTAGTAGCAAAATCCAGAGCTGTGGAGTTGAGTTTTTCATATGAAACAGAAATTAGTGACAAGTCAGTTATTAATGTAATTTGTGCATTGAAAGATTATGCACAAGTTCCTTTTCTGTAAATAGTATTAGGAACGAAGAGCATAAGGGTAATTGCATTAGACACTTCTGTCCTGCAACCAACCATCCCCAAAATAACATTAAGTTGTCCTCAGTCTCGTTCTCTGACCTTGAGAGAAAAATGAGTGAGGTCAGGCAAAATTCAAAAATAACTATCACTATTGGAAATGCTTGAGTTTCACCATCTTTTTTGCTCATTATTACTCCCTCCTCAGCTGAGACAGATGAATCAAGTCTGTTAAATCACTGCCTTGAACATTTCAGGAAACAAACAGCTGGGCTGTGCTAAGTCCTAACTGTAACTGGACAATTAACCCCCATATGTAAATGAACCAAAACTTATAAAAGTATGAAAACTCATGACCCGTTGTCCATCTTAGGTGTAGTCTTGGCCAGGCTCTTGTACTGCCCAAGGTGTATCCTTTGAAGGCCTTTTTAATAAATACCCACTTTATTCCTTTAACTCTGTATAGCCTCTGTTCCAGGTAGCCTCTCAAGGCATCAATGGCATCCAGGTGACTTGACATGATGAGAATGAGCGGCATACCCAAATAGTTTAATTAAATCAGCTGTATGGCCAGTAATCTTCTGCTGAAGGCTTATTAAAATACCTGTGGACAGAGGAAGAGGAATGGGTGCTACAGTGATTTCTACAATAATTGCTTTTTTCACAACTGGGAAATTCCTCGCCAAAGGCTCCGTGCTGCTTGTTTAGAAAAAGCAGATGAGACTGAGCATCCCTCTTCTTTTCTGTAATTCCTTTCTCTTCATTATACTTTCTGTTGGGGTTGTGTAATATAAGGAAACTTCAAGGATCCAGATGCCATCCAGAAAGAAAAAAAATTTATCTGGTCATAGTTAATTAGCTTTTGGCAAAATATTCTCCAAAGCATTATCTTGTTTCTTTACACATCTTTAACTTCTAGTGTACCTTAAATTCTTGTATAATAGCTTCCACTTCAGATGCACTGTACCAATTAACATTCCAATTTTTAAAGTTCAGAATAATTATTTTCACATAATATTTTTAATATGACAATGTGGTGCCCTTCATAGATAGTACTAAAATGTTAATTATAAACATAGCATCTATTTTTCTGTATAAATTCTCTTGTAGAATCAAATAATTGACCTTTTTCTCATGTAATCCTATTTTCAGAGCCACCTTACAGAATTTGACGGTGGAAATTCGAAACTGAGAGCTAGCTCAATTGTTTTCTTGGTTTTTATCACCTTAAATTCTTACCTGGAGGAAACAAAATCAAATGAAATCAAAATTAGCTGAAACAAAAATCAAAAGTGACTGGTTTTATAGGCCCATTTTCCCACATTACTTCAGATGTTGTCTGTTATGTTCATACTGCAAATAATCAGGAGGAAAACACTTGGAGGGTCACATAGGTGAATAAACATCTGGCTTATGAAGTGTTGCCCCACTGCCTGTATTATGTTGATAAAATTACTTTAGTCAGGAGTAAGATATATAAAGTACAAAATATAAGTGGTAAATTTTCCCGTCTTGACATATGGAAGATTTGCATGTGTAATTTACATCGGCATAAATCTCAGTTTATCAGAATGAAATTCTATCCAGAATTTCAAGAGGAAAAGAAACATGGGGTGTGTGTTTTGGGGTTCTGTCTCCATCTGAGTGTAGTATAGGCTCCTCTGTCCATCAGGATGGGACCATTCCAGAGTGCTTTACACTTCTCCAAGCAAGTTGTTTGAAGGCACTGTTTCTTTCTGCCATGGAAACAATTTTAATCTGCTCTAAATGCAGATCAGCAGCAAACCCCCCCAGCTATACAAATTCTTATAGCCACTGCTCTTCCCCACAGATTCTTCTGTCTATCTCTCAAGCTTTTGCAAATATTTGAAATTCCTGGAGAAAGCCATCCTCACCTGCACCCACTAGCAGATTCACTAAAAGAATATTTAACGAGAACGTGCTGTGTTGTCTGTGTTATCAGGAACAGCACGCTTAGCTTGCTGTAATTCATGTGGCAGATAACTGCCTTTGTGATAAGTCAGTTTTCTTATTTTTATTGCTGTTCTTTGCATGGCTTTTATGTTCTCTTGTGATGTTACTAAACGTTTTGCTTGAATAAAGATTGGGCTGCTTGTTGGATTTTTGAAAACTTTCTGGGTTAAAAAAAAATTGCTTTGGGCAAATTTTGTTTTCTTGTATTTTCCCTAGGAAAATTCCTGTTGACTTCAAATAAGGGCTTCTGGGGTCAGCTGTCCAAGAAAAATGAATGTATGATCACAGGAAGAGATTTGTGACACTTTCCTTGGCTAGGGGCATTCATCACATGTTTGGATGGCGTGCTGCCTAGAACGGATCCAGGAAAATAGGTATTAGTTTATGAACTCCAGTTATTGTGCAACCAAAGTGCAATAACATTACCTGATATGTTTAAGTGACAATAATATTTTGTCCAGAGGAGAGAAAGCAAAAATTACTAGGTGTGATACAAAGAAAAAAAATTTTCCTGTGTTAACTGAAGTAATTTTTTTGCAGTGACAAAATTAAGCACAAGGCATGTGTCATAGACACCTAATTCTAATGCTTATTCCAAGAATCTTTTTTTTTTTTTTCCTTGAGGAAGATTGGATCATTTTTCAAACAACTTTCCCTGTCAACCTGAAATGAAAATTACCAGAGACTTGGTACTCACACCATAGGTAATGGAATATTCCCAGCAAGGCATCATGTCTGTGATCATTGTATGCATCCTCCCAAACAGGAATAACAAAACCCCAACATGAATCTTTTAGTCTCTGTTTTGGGAAATTAGATGGTAGGTGGTTACCAAGAGATGCAATAATATCCTCAAGAAGTCATCATCTGGTGTTTGTTAGGTAGGTCAGCTTCCAGTGTAGCCAGTTGCTGTCTGATCTAGCCACATCTCATCCTACATTCCAAGTAAGTCACCTCATCTGTACTTATCTGGCCACTTTCTCAGTTTTCACACAGTCAGACATACTCATAAAACTGTCCTGCACACCTTTTCCACATCCTTCAACTATTCCAAACAGGTGTGGTGATATATCAGAATTTCATCACTGTTGGCCGTAGTGGATTTGCTCTGTACTTCCTACATTTTTTTAACCTTTCCCTGGAACACTGCAGGTGTGTGCTACATGCCAGCAGCCAGCAGGGACTCTGTCTGTGGGGAAGAAAGGCCAAAAGAGCCTTGTGATCTCCAGTGCTCAGAACTGCAGGGAGCGGGATGGGTGCAGCCTCTGCTCCACGGAAGGAGTTTGCGAGATTTGTGTTTTTAAGCTGCCCTTCAGGACACAATCAGGGCTATGTGCTCTGGTTGAATCATTACAATTGCACTCTCCAAATTGTTCTCAGTGCCATTATTTGCACTCTGCAAGTGACTGGTCTCGGTGATGGCTTCCATGTGGTACATTTGGTAGGCATCCCTTGCCTTCTTCAGCATTCCCTGCTCTTTTGTTAACATTTGCCATAACAAAAACTCAGCTTTGTGGGTTTTTTTCTTTCTCTTGTGTTAAAAGCTGTGGCAGCCTCAAAAAGAAGGAAGATTTGGGTTCAAGTAGAGAGACTCACGATATTTGGAGACCTCTTTACTCTTCTTTGTGGTGATTGCAGTCATATTTGCAGATCATGGCAGGTTTGGCAAAGCCTGTAAGTGCTGAGGGTGATCCTGCACACTGTCCACAGCACGTGTGTCAATGACCCCAGCTGAAAAACCAGCTCTTCTGGAACCAGTCTCATTTCTGACCCCTGTGTTCCTGCCTTAATGCTTCCAGATAGGTGTTTTGGGAAGAATGGATGGCATGAACAGAATTACTGTAGGACATCTGTAGACACAGTCCTCCTGGCTCCTGTTATGACACCTGATCTGCTTTAGAGCAATTATTTGTGATTGCTATGGAGATCAGTGTGCCTGGGGTTTATTTCTAAGCTTGGATGACATGTCCATTTTTTGCTATATAAATTTAAAATTAAAATATTGGAATATATATCACTATTCCAAGTTACACTCTTAACTCTGCCTTCAGGCACTTAAATAAATGGCCAGGTTTTTAAATAATTAAGTACTTGCAGCTGCCATCAAAGTCAATAGAAGGCTTGCAGCAAGGAACAGGCAGCAAACTTCAAGACAGAAAATACAAAGAAAAGACAATTTTAACCTGTATTGTGTCAATCTGAGGCAGGTGCAGAAAGAAGATAGAGAAAATGTACCCCTAACATGGATTCTGCTGAAAAAGGGGCTCACTGTTGGTCTGTCCACTAGTTGGCAGGCCTGGCAACGCAGCCAGCGATCCTGTGAATGCATCCCTGGCTGCTCCGGGGCGTCCTAGCAACTGCGTGCCAGCGCGGCCCTGAGCAAATGCATCAGCATGAGCAGCATCAGTCCAGCCTGCAGGGGAGTTTTCCAGCGCCTGGTGCATGAAGCGTTTCACTGGAACAGAGTGAAACACCTGGCAAACAGGGATACCAAGATAAAGGGTGCTTCCAGGACCGCATTCATCTTTTTGTTTCTTAAAAAAAACCCCCAACAACTAGAAATCACAGTTCTGAATGCATAGTTTGGAGATTTTTCCCTTCCCTTCAAGATCCTGTTCCTGAGGATTATGCAACTCTGCAAGTGCCTGCAGCAGATGCTCAGAATACTCTCACTCTGATGGATTACATGGGTCACTTCAAATTTAGGGACAAAAGGACCTTACAGATCAGTTTTACAGTATATTTAACTTTCCTGTTCCAATAGTGGCCAGTGCAAAAGATCAGCAAGGAATGAACTGTCTGTTATGTAGTAGTGTTCACTATTTTTTCCCCCTCAATACTATGTTTCAGAAAAATTATGTATCAGCAATTTTAGTTTGCTTACAAGAGGAGGTAAATTTTTACAGTTTTTCATTTTGCTTTCTGCCTTTGCATCCCACATATAACAACCCTGTAACATTTATTTTGGAGCAAACTTGTTGTTCATTCAGGAAAGCAAGAAATGAGTCACTCAGCTCCCATTTCACATGAACATCTCACTCCATGTATATACAGATTCACAATTTCATTTTCTGCCTTCTGTGCGTTATCTGATGTATTAACATGCTTTCCTAGGCTCCTTCTACTCTTTCACTTTTCTGTAGCTGCTGGAGAGACTTTTGTCAAAGCTTTTTTTTTTGTACTGAGGCAAAATCCTGTCAACAGAGTGCAAAAGTATGTTTAATGGCCTCTAGCTGGCTGCAGATGCCCACATTTCTGAATAGTACTCAACATCAGAAAACTGAACGTACTATTAATTAAAGCTTTCTTTTCAAATGATGCCAAAATAGAATATTTTCTAAAAAGCCCTCCAACATGAAGTAAGATGAAAGACATTTACTCTGTGATTTCATTTGCATTCTCTGAAGTGACTCTCTCTTTTGGCAATAAAGAAAGCACTTGTTGTTGAAAAGCAAAAACAAAGTATTACTTGTCAGTCTTTATAGAGTGTATCTGCAAATGTGAGTCTTCCATTTGAAAAATTACTAGTGGTGTAAAATCAGATGTGTAAGGCCACCGCACACTTACTGTTTAACATCCTAAAAGGATTTTTTCCCAATCAAATTACATTTTCCACACCAAATATCTATTTGAAGGTTATTATACAATAATATGCTAAAATTTTTATTTGGCATGTGAAACATGTATAGATAGTACTGAAGAGAGATAAAGCAAGAGATTTTTTGCAATTAAAAAAACCCCTTGTTGAACAGCGTAGCAATAAGTTTTGCAGTATTTGAGTTTTTATCCCTGCATCCCTAAAATAAAAAAATACATTTTTATTTCCTTTTATGTGTATAAATATATGTATTTCAATGTAAAAATGAAAGGAGAATTTAAATAAAGCATTAGTGATGGGTGAAACATATTGTTCATTGTCTGAGCAAGCAAGTGTGTGCTCAGGGTTACAGGAGTGACATCCAAGCTGTGTGGAAGTTGTGCTTGTCCCAGTTCACCAAATTGGAAAACAAGCTGGTAATTGCCTTCCCCCACAACTTCCAGGCCACATACTGTGCTTTCATTTCCATAAAGACAAAGCTGAAAGGACAAAAATGCAACAGATTGCCCAGAGAGGTTGTAGATTCTCCTTCACTGGAGATATTCAAGAACTGGCCTGGACACAATCCTGTGCCATGTGCTCTGGGATGACCCTGTCTGAGCAGAGAGGGTGGCTCAGATGAGCCTCTGTGGCCTCTCCCAGCCTGACCCATTCTGTGACTAAGTGATTTTGTGAATAGGAATTGTAATCTCAGCCTGCAAAATGTTAGGATGCACAACTTTGGCCACACCATCTGGGGAGACAACACAATGTACATGCAGCACTCTGGACTTCAGAAAGCATTCAGGGCAAGAAGAAACATTGTGCTGTGTTCCCCTTGGAAAACCCCTTCCAGCTCCCGTGCAGTTCAGGGAACGGGTGAACAGCTCTGTGCAAAGCCCAGCAGTGTGCTGGCATTCTGGCAAAGCTTTCTCCAGCCTAAATCTCTATCTGCCTGCTCTTGCCTGCCTGCATGAGGAGAATGCATAATGTGTCAGCAGGATCTGCCTCTCCTCTTTTACTGTGTGCTGAGGAGCATGTGTATACCTGGTACCCTCCGTCCTCATTAAGTTACCATGTGTCGCAGACATCTTTTTGTGAAAATATTGTCTTTAGGATTTTCCCTTCTGAGAAGCTGAGGCCTCAGAGACAAAGTGTAAACAATGGTTATCTGCTGCTGTGGAATGCATCAGGTGGATTTGTGATTGGGCCATCTTGAATGTTTACAATTAATGGCCAACCACAGACCAGATAGCTTGGACTCTCTGTCCGAGACACAAATCTTTGTTATTCATTCTTCTCTATTCTTAGCTTAGCTAGCTTCTGAAAGAAAACCTTTCCTTCTATTTCTTTCTAGTACAGTTATAATTTAATATATATATATCATAAAATAATAAATCAAGCCTTCTGAACATGGAGTCAACATTCTCGTCTCTTCCCTCATGCAAGAACCCCTGTGAACACGGTCACAACCATGCATTGGCAGGATACTAGGGGTGTACTTTCTTCCCAGAATTCTCTATGTCTTATTTTAAATTATTAAATCCTGTTGCTCTTGCTCAAGGACTTTTATAATGTAGGCAAATACATCTGCTAAAATTTAAAACTCCTTAAAAAACAAGTTTTATTGTGAGAAGTCAAATTAGTGATGCTTGATTTGTGAAGACTTGTATCTTGCAACTGCATCTTCATGGACCAAACAGACTCAAAGCTTTTTTCCATGCTAGGGTTATTCTTAATAGGGCTCTTCCATTTCTACTGCGGACTTTTTAATGTTTAAAAAGTTCATAACCATCTTTTGCCTTACCAGAGAAATGTTTCTGCAGAGACAATGGTGAGGCCGGGAACAGGTTGTCCAGAGAAGCTGTGAAGTATCAGTTCACAGAGATGTGCTTTGCACCGTAAAAGTTCCTGAGCAAGCCTAGATAGCCCATTTTGAGAAGGGCTTTGTCCAAGTGGTCTCCAGGGGTCATTTCCACCCTAAATTACTCCATGTTTCTACATAAGCAATGGAATCTTGCTTATATGTCCCCATCTATTTTTGTGGCACTGCTATACTGCACCTATTTGTCACTGAATCAGGTTGAATTTGGCAAAAGGGACTCAAAGGTTACAAGATGACAACATAGAGCATGACCACATCATTTTTATTGCCTTGCAAAAGTAGGCTCAACATTAAAAGAAAAGCAGTTTTGTCTGAATAACAGGTTCAAAAATTGCTGGTGTACAAAATGTTACTTACATATACGGTTTTTAAAAATGTATTACTTAATATTGGAATTTGAATGGAATTAATATTCTATATAGATTTTTAATTGCTATGTTAATGAATTTAGCATGTATATTAATGTTAACCCGTATTTTTTCTTAGAGTGATAAAATACTAAATTCTGAGTCAAATTCTGATCTCTGCAACACTGAATTACATTGCTGAATTAATATCAAACTAAACAAGAGTAGAATTTATTCCAGTGATTCAGAGTTATTCTGGCTATTTCAGTACAGATTTATAAAAAAATTATATCTTAAGAAATAAAAATATATGCAATGGAAGATATTTGTGCCTAAGAAGACAGAAAATAAACCACAGCAGGTTTTTTTATGTAGTCAAATAATTGTGTTATTTTACAAAAACTACAACTGTATTTTGTTACTTCTTATTTTTTTATAATTTCTTTCATGAGATACAGGACATACAATATTAGAGAAGGCTCTGGGGCACACAAAGGCTAATTCATTTGAGGAACATCACTGATGTCATGACCCACAGGAGTGAAGGCTGAGGAAACTTGGGACACTAAATGTGTTAAGCCTGCGCAGAACAAAAAGATTGCAGGAACATCTCCAGTGTTACTTGTTTATAAATCTAAAACCCCCACAAAATTGCACGACAGTTCAGGTTTTCTAAATCAGTGAGATTTGTGATAATGCAGAAAGTGAGAACACAAATCTTTAACATAACTTGGGAAATTAATTTACTTGTAAAACAACGATTCTTTTGGAAATGTCTCAATTCTTTCTACAATAGAAACAAACGAGTCTCTGCTAGCATGGTGAATGCTGCATTGGTGTCATCTGGTGGATGTCTGACATAGTATCCATGCTAAATAAAGCCAGAATCAGTCAACAATCATATTTTGGGAAGCACTGCACCCTTTTCTCTACCATTTTTTCCATCCTTGGTGGAAAGGAAACACTAGAAATAAAGTGTTTCTAAATCAAGCCCTTAAGATGCCTTTCCATGCTATTCTAAAGATCCTAGATTGTCGAGACTTGCTGAAATGTCTCTATCTCCAGAAGGATAAAGCAAAAGCAATCATTGTTTTATAACTTCATGCATAATTTAGAGAAAAGTGAAGATTTTTGAAAAAGGTATTTACTCCAGTTTTCTTCAACTGGTGCAAATTGGTTTACATCCCTTAATTTCTTAATTCATACCTGGTGAAATTGCACATGGGTTTAGTACTCTCAAATAGTCCCACAGGAAACTGCAAGGTGATTATCTAATTTAGCACCACCGTACACTCTGAAGGTTTCTTGCCTAAGTATCCAAGGTAATATTATAATTCAGACTTATGACAAAACAAAACTGTCTTCTGGCCTGAAACACGGCCCTGGCTTACCTGTGCTTACTGCAGCTCCCTCTGAATGGAAGTGGATTTACTGCCTTTGCAGAAAGCCACCTTTGGGGAGAGCTGGTGCACTTGGTGCTGTTGATTGCCTCACCTTGAGCTGATAACAGCACCCAATAAGATTCTTGTCTCCCTGCCAGCAATTGCAAGGTGGATGGTAAGGATGCAGAGAAAACATCATTTGGCAAGTTTGCAGCCTTAATGTCACTTTTGCTCCACTTGTGGCACGGAGTTTCTGCCCTGATGGCCAGGATCCAAGTCTTTCTCAGACTTCTAGCATATACAAAGTGCACTGCAAACAGAAATATTTGTATAGTGTCTTCAAGTGTTGCTCAAGGCAACCGAGGCTACCATGAAAAGGAGACCAGTGGTGCTCATTTTTAGCAGTGTTTCTATGCCTAGATGACAGGTCTCCCTGTACTTTGGCAGCCTATGTGATTTTCATGCTCAGATGCCAGCCTTATATTCATAATATATAATAGTCTGTTTGCACTAAGACAAGCAATATTTGTCCAGCATTTATGGTGGTAAGTAGGTATTGGGCTTTATATCTGCCTCTGCTCTGTGTTTGGGAAAATCAAGTCACTGCAATGCAGGAGGATGTATGTGTAATTATGAAAAATATGTCTAAATTTCTGGAGTGCCTTCTGATTACCAAAAACTATGGAGGAAGAATGGGAAATAAATTATTCAGTCACAGTTAACTAAGTAGGTTGGGGAAAATGGTAAATTTTTAAAAGAAGAGATTCACTGGCATGAGGCTGAAGGATGTGCCCTTTAAAAGGGATCCAAAATTTGCATCTTGGTCACTATGCAGCATATCCCTCAAGTGTCCTTTAGCTCCAGTTGCAGCCAGTGAGATGAACACTGACTTTTGATAAATGAAATCCCAGAGTGAGAGGAAGGGGATAGTGAACAAGTTTCATACCCAAAGCATAAATATTCTTTTTTCCAAGGGCAAAATGGTAGTGTTGCAAAGAAATTCCCTTGGATAATTGTAGAGGTTCCACCCATAAGGATGAGGAATTCGACTCTGTCTTCTGTCTCTAGCCAGGGAGGGAGTTTTGTAGCTCTGTGAAAATCCCTGTTGTTGTAGCTAAGCTGACTGCCTGCAGCTGCCTTGGGTGGTTAGCAAAAGAAAAAGTAGGTTAACTCTACTTTGTACTGTACAGAGTAGCTACACTGAATCTTACCTTTTGTAAAGAGTAAATAATAAAATCCCCATTTCTTCTCAGCATGTTTAAAATCTATAGAAAATAAAGAAATGTTCCTACTTTGGTGTTTGTGGAATGCCTTGCTGATGACTAAGGCACTCTATAATGACACAAACATTTAAGGTAATTCTTTCTTCTTTACTTAAGGAATCACTCACAGATATTAGGATTCATCAAAATCTATGATGGGTAATAAAGAAAATGTGTTGTGTGCCAGATTTAGAGTAAATTCAGTAGCAAATAAAGATGCTATTAGAAAACATGTAACTGTAAAGGAAAATTCTTCTCTGGTTATCTCCCTCTGTACTTGAAAACCTTATCCTTGATCTACTGCTCCACCCTGGATCAAAAATACCCCACAAAACAAACCTAAAACCAGTGTCACAGAACAAAAATACCCCAACCATTAGTTAAAGAAATTGAAAATGTAAGTCCAAAGTAGGTCAGCTTCAACCAACTGACACAACTTCTAAGGTCAGGAAAAGCTTCAGTCATAGTTTGTGTTCCTTTGCTAGGGAAATTATTACACAGTAATGTCTTGGGGCTGTGTGCTTGCTGGTGCTGCCAAGACAAGTAATTTCTGTGTGTGCTGTGAGGAGCATTCCTTCTCTATCATATGACTGCGAGACGGACATAATGCTTCACAGTAACAGCACTGACTCACCCTGTGGTTTACGCCAACACTTAATGTCATTCATGCTTAATAAAACTGCAGGGTTCTGCTTTTCCACCCACTTTTTGTTATTTTTCTTGAAACCTACCACAGCACAAGAAAAGTTATGGCAGCTTGATATGAAATGCTTATTTTGTATTCTCCATTCAAATATATTTGACAGTATTCCTGAGAAAATGTTCTCTGAACAGTCACACAGATGGCCAGCATGCAGCTGAATGGCTGCAGCATTCTTTTCAGAGAAATAGGTATATCTGCTAATCTGATTGTCTAGTCTTTCTGTTTGATTTGCAAAGTTCATTTGGAAATCACAAATTCGTGCCAGCCAAAATCCCCCCCAAAACCCCTCCAGCTCAGATCAGCAAACTGACCCACTTCTGGTCTCCTCAGCTCAAACCCACCTTTGCACCAGCTGCCAGCTCCCTTTGAATGACTGATGTGAAGAGAGTCTGTTAAATATTGCAGGTAAAAACCTTATTAAAAAAATATTAAATCAAGCATGTTTCCCTGCAACGCTGTAAGCCCAAACACAACAGCAGCAGTGTGGCTGCTAATGAGAAATTCCATGCTGATGCACCTCAGTCCCCAGCTCCAAGATGAACTGGAGGAAGGCAAATGCCAGCTCTTAATGCCACCTCTTAATGCCACATTATGCCTTGCCCTACACACATGTCCAGAAGGATTTGACTCCATTTGAGCAGTGAGCAGCTGTAATTCCAGCTCTCTCCCCTCTAAGTAGAAGCAATGAGGAAATCAAATGGGCCTGAGGATTGCTTGGCTCACAGAACAGCAAGGATGGGTGGGCTGTGGTGGCTTTCCTCATGCTGTGCTGCCAACACACCTGAACAGCCACAGGAAATCCAGTGGCAAAATCCTGAAAATTGTAGTGGAGCGTGCAATTTTCATGGACTGTGATACTATAATATCTAGTGAAATTAGAGGTGTTCTGCATTGGGTTTTTATTGTAGTAAAAGAGAGTGGAGTAAAAAAAAATCGTATTTTGCTCCTGAGTTCCGTTCCTGAAGTCTTACGCCCCAGCAGGGATATTGGAAATACACAAGATTTGGTGCACTCTGCTTTCTCCCAAATGGAACAAAATTATCATTCAGAAATATCTATAGCAGTTCCAGGAATAAATTGTCTCTCTTATTGATTTAGCAATACCAAGGCAGTACAAAATTCTCAGTTCTATATAGAGGCAATTGTCCCAGTTTTCATTGTAGCAACAAAACTGAAATACCCAGTTCCAGTAAAATGCTATTTTATTAAAACCACTATAATTGCACCTTAACTGTTTGTGTGTTTTAGTTCTTCTCCTCTTTCCAGCCTGAAAAAAAATCACATCTTTCAGTAATATTGTTTTTCCAGTAAAATTAGTAAACTGGCTTCTCTGTGTAGTATCTGCTTAATTAACAGCTACCCCACTCAAATTCATGACCTCCTTGCTCAGGGAGCCTTTTAGGGAGAGTGTGGAGTGTGAATATAGATGTGATAATGAGTGGATGAGTCACACATTTGTGGCTGTTTTTACCTCAACAATAGTATTTTCCCCCTCCCTTTTTCCCCCCAATTAAAAACAAACAAACAAAGAAAAAAACCTAAAAAACTCTAAACAACTAAAGATTTTTCATTGCTGGCTTTTAATATATGCAAAGGATTCTGCCAGTATATGTGATCATTACAGAATATTCCCACAAGAAACAGGACTATGTTGCTTTAAAGTCTTTTCTATTTAATATATTTGGTTTGGTCTCTCTTGTGAAAACTGTCAGAAGAAAAAGAAGAGACAGCATGTGTGTAATATATAGTTTGATCATTCAGACATGGTAAAAATTATATCTGTTCTCTGTAGATAGAAGCACATTTTCAGCTAAAACAAACCTGTCTTCTGCTTTTTGTTTGATGCAGAGAAGAGTGCTGTTCTGATTAGGATGGAGTACCTGATATCAGGGAAGTTACTCTTCATGGCTCTGACAGGCACTTCTCTGCCTGAATAGTTCACTAAACCTTTATGTGCTTCAGTTTTATTATTTTTAAAACAATTCTTATTTATTTCAGAAGGATATACTGAGACTAAATAAACTAGGGTTTGAAAAAACATATTTAGATCTCCAGTAAAAACTTTGTAAATGCAGGAGACATTCTCTGTTTGGAAAAATAAGCTGAAAAGTAAAACAAAAGTAGGAAAACTTTTTAAAGGGAGGTTTTAAATTTTTGTAAGATTCTTTTACGTATTCCTGGCCCATTTTTATCAGTGAAGCCTGGTAATAAAAACAAAGCCAAGTGTTGCAGCAGGAAGAAATGGCACATGCTGTTTCCTCCTCTCTAGCATCCTTACAGTACTTGGTGTTGCTGACAGGTACCTCAGGGTTTTGGAACAGAATTTATTCAGAACTCCAAATATTGCACCAGGGTCATACCCAGCACTTGCTGTTCAGCTGTTCCCATGCAACAAGACCCTCTTCCAGTCTCATTTGAAGACTCACAGTGAGCAGCAAGATGTGCAGCCCAAGACTGGTTTGGGTCCCATCCTTGCTCCTGGCTACCAAGAACAGAGGGAGAGCAGAAGGGAGAAGGCCAGAGCTGTTCCACAAGGACTTGGATGTGTCAGGCAGAGAGTGCTGCTGCCTCCCTGAGACACTGACTGCCTTGGAGAGATCTGAGGCCCAGGGTTTCAGCTCACATGGCCTATAGTGTAGTAGTTTGGCTTTCCCTGATGAAATGGTGTCTGAGCTAAATCGTTTAGTACTTTGCCTTAGGCCTCATGTCCTACTGCCACAAGTGTGTTTAAAGGATCCCCTTCTGCTTTCCAGCTATCACATAAGGCAGCAGACATACACATCTGTTGTGTATACACATCCAGATTTATTTTCAGGTTTCTTTTTGCTCAAGGTTCTTCAACTTGAGTTGTGGTCCATGTGAGTCATCCATGTTGCATTCAGCTCATTTCCCTCAGGGCCAAATAAGAGATGGCACCTGGCATACAGAAGAAAGTAAACTATGTACAAAGAAGTGACCGCACTGGAAAGAAGCACTTGAAACCAAAGAGTTGAATTATGTCCCTGTGGGCTGATGTTCTAAATAGATTCACAGAAAAGAAAAAAAAAAAAAAAAACAGAACACCTTTTCCTACCTCAGCCTTACTGAGACCAGACTGGGATTACTCAAGTGCATAACTGTTCAAAAGCACCACATGCCATTAAAACGCCACTAAATTTTTGAAGCCTTGTTTTTTGCTCATAGAAACAAGTATTCTCTACCTAGTATATTAAAGTAGAAAAAAAATGCACCCCCACAAGCAGTTTTATAGTAGCTTTAGGTATTGCTATTTCTATTTAATATTAGGAGTCCGTATGAGTATTTTGAAGACAAGCTACATTAAGGTTGCTGACTGGCAATCTGAACAGTCCATACTATGACTGGTGGGAAATTTCCAAGTGTTCCAACCCAGCTTTTGTAACTATGGTTGACATCACCTGTGGGACTGGCTGCTATATGAACTCACCAAAAGGTGAAGCTCTCCTCACCTGCTGCCTGAAGAGCCTCTTTCATTCTTTGCTTTTATGTTAATCCCGTATGTTCTTAGCTAGTCATCCTGACTGCTCACAACATCAGGGTCTTACACAGAAGACCTAGAAAAGAAAGAGGGGGAAAAGAACCCCAAAACCAGGCAGAACTGAAAACCATGCAAAGATCTCTCCTGTCATGTCAGAACAACCGATGGTACCACAGATTTGTAGAATCATGGAATCATAAAATCATAGAATGCCCTGGATTGGAAAGGGACCTTAAAGATCATCCTGTTCCAACCCTCCTGCCGTGGGCAGGAACACTTTTGACTAGACCAGGTTCCTCAGGACCTCATCCAGCCTAGCCTTGAACACTCCAGGGGACATCTACAACCTGTCTGGGCAATCTGCTGCTGTGTCTTACCGCCCTCACAGTAGAGAGTTTCTCTCTAATATCTAGTGTGAATCTACTCTCTTTCAGTTTAATGTCATTACTCCTTGTCCTATCACTCCATGGCCTTGTAAAAAAATTCCTCAACCTTCTTAGGGTCCTCTTTAGGTACTGGAAGGTGCTGTACGGTCTCCCCAGAGCCCTTCTTTTCTCCAGGCTGAACAACCACAGCTCTCTGAGTCTGTCTTCATAGGAGATGTGCTCCAGCCCTTTGATCATCTTCATGGCCTCATCTGGACTCACTAAAGCAGGTCAGTGCCCTCAGTTTTGGGGCCTCTGGAGCTGGATGCAGCATTCCAGGTAGGGTCTCACCAGAGCAGAGCCGAGGGGCAGAATTGCCTCCCTTTCCCTGCTGGCCACGCTGCTTTTGATGCAGCTCACAATAGCTTTGGCTTTCTGGGCTGTGAGTGCATGCTGCCAGGTTGTGCTGAGCTTCTTGTCAGCCAACACCCCAAAGTTCTACTCCTTAGGGCTGCTTTCAACCCCCTTTCCATTCTCTCTTTCCATTTTAGCATACATCTAGCTTATTCCTATTAGCCACTGTAGGGTTAGCAAAATATAAAGTTGCAGTATAAGCAACCAATAATTTGCAAATAATCCAAGCCACTTGTTGCTACTGAATATCTCTTAGCATATTTATATGCTGTCTAAAAATGTTAGATATCATTACTTGCATTCTTTAGTATGTCTGCATACCTAAAATTATTTAGATTATATAGTGTTGTTCCACTGCAAAGTGGGAAGAAACAGTCCATAATTCCTTCTGGGATCCACTCATCAGTTATTAGGTTATGGTAACATATGCTGCATAACAGAGGCCAAAGTACCTCATCCAGCAATTTACTCTGTCTGAGTTGGCATGGATTTTCAAGGAAGACCTAGTTCAGACTTTACCCCTCCCTATACAAGTGATTTTATCAATTAATTAACCTCAGCAGTCATAATTTGTGCTGTGCTTCTAGTGAGCATTTGCCTAATGTGTGTTTACATGCTCAGGAACACATGCTCTTTGTTTGCTGTTTACTTGGGCTCTTTTCCTAAATAAAAAAAAACCTGCAGTCAAAAATCCTTTACAGCAGAGGAGCTCTAAAACAGATTGCAATTCACCTCACAGCCTTCTTAATGGCATTTGCAACAAAAGCATGAAGAATTGCAGTTTGCTTTCTCAGAGCAACCTAAGGGAAAGCAGACACGGCTGAGGTGTGCAGGGCTGCCCTTAGCTGGAGCAACGGGGATGCGCTGCCAGAAGAAACCCTAGAGATGCCACTCACCAAACTCCCAGGGCTCCCCCTGGCCCAGAAACATGAATTTTGTACCAAAAACAAAACCAGAAGAGTCTGAGGTCCCTGTCTTATCTCAGTACAGGCTCCATACCTTGTCAAGAGGCGTACCTGGGTGCAGAAACTCAGAAATATTACAGCTGCCTAGGCATCCTCTTGGCTACTCAATCACATTTTTTTGGAGAGTAGATATTGCCCTACTTTGTGCTGGTTTGACTCAAGGAGTGCTCAGGGGTGCCCAAGCAGCCATACCACATCTTCTTCCAAAAGTTGCACAGAAGGAGAATTATTTTTTCCCTTGGGCCAAATATGAACAAAAGTGGAAACTGAATCCTTTCATGTATTCTTAATAGTGCTAAATGCATTCTCACCCACTATGTATGTGTTCCATTTTTATGTAAGTAAAATGGTTGTGATAGCATGGTACTGCCCAAAGTTTATTTGAGGGCAAGTTTGTGAAAGAAATGCCTTTTTTTCCTCTGGGTAAGGAGGAGCACTAAAATTTCAGCAGCCAAAAATTTCCAGAGATAAAGCATCTTATGTCATTTACCTAGAACCTAATGCATCTATATTTTTAAAGCCCAGAACACAAAGCACACTGTATTCTGGGCAAATTTCATGGCTCAGCTAACATATGTGTTCCCTACATTTTGTGCAGCTCAAATGTATTTTTCAAAGGAAAAATGCCTTTTAAAAAACTCCCCTTTCTATAATTTTAGGTGATTTGTGTGAAATTCTTTAACCCAGCTCCCCTTTAGATAATTTTAACAATGGAATAGTGTATACCCATACTATTTACAGACATTTGGTCTGGATGAGAGAACAAAAAGTGTACTATAATTAGAGAGACATTGAGCCACACTATTTAATAGATGAAGAGCCCTGACAACAAGGTAGAGTTATCCCTGAACCTTTTTTGTTCACTGGGAGGTAGTGTGTAAGCATGAAAATCAGATAAACATATCAGAAAACTATTATCCAGCTCTTGGTAACAGTTGTACCACTGCCATTTCATGGTTCAAAGACTATTTTTGAATCAAGTGAAACGTTCCTCAGCTGTCAAGACCTTTTCCTTCTTTATAAGAGATTTTAATAATGAAGAAAAAATTATAATTTTCTGAAGTTTGGTTTGTTTATTACTTTTCTTGTCCTGGAAAGGCCAATTAAATTAAAAAAAAAAAAAAAAAAAAAAGAACTGTGGGAACGTAAAAATATGATACAAAAATAAATTAGTACTTTGCATGTTCAGAGTTGCATATGACCACTGATGAGTCATCCATGTTTTGGTATTGTGGTAAATTTGATTTAATCTTTCTAAAGCTATCCCTGATAAAAAGACATCTGCTTCTCTTCACTACTCTGACATTTTGTCTTGAATATATCCATTCATGGTAGACATTTATAGTTTCATATTCCTGTAACAGTCATTGGGAATTCAAAGGAATGCCCTTGCATGCCCAAAAGGCAGGATTTAGTGAAAACTATGTGATGGACCAGAATTAGCCATTCACTTTAAGACCTTTGACTTCAGTGGGCTGAATTTGAAGCAAAGACTGATCTTTTCTAACTCCTTTCTATTTATGGCTATATCAAAGGCAGAATTTTTAAAAGCCATGTAGAAACAAAAGCAGAGGGCTTTGCATAAGCTTTGAGCAGAGATGCACATGTAGAGGGGAAAAGTGAGCCTAAATACAGGGGAAAAGCAGCGACCATTAGAAAGGTGAACATCAACAAAGGTATCTTTTCCCTGATCAGAGAGGTCACATCTCTCAGAGGTGAAAGTATGTGTCTAGGAGATAAGACCTAAGAATAAGAGCTAACTTAGCATTAGCAGCAAAAAAAGCTGTCAAAAAATCATTGTCATTTACAAGAATCTGCCTTTACTCCAAATAATTAAAATGGATTAGGTGAATCTTAAAAAAATTGACTGGGAGAAGAGGCCTTGTCGAGTAAGAAGATAATCATCACAGCACTGCATGAAGCATTCAAGACATTGAATTACTGGCCTTTTAATTGAATTAAGATAAAAAATGAATCTTCCTGTAATCCTGATGTTGTTATCATCTTACTCATAAAATAATTTGAAGAATAATTCAGTGTCTTGAATGATGCAGTTTAGTACATAAAGACGTTATATTTTCTTCTGTTTAGAAGTTAATATGTGATAATTGATGGTTGTCCTCCTTACACCTTGCTGTAGATGATAATGAGAAGCCACAAGTCCCTATCACCGATTTTTGAATGTCAAAGCCATAATATAAGAAATCACAACCAAAAATAAAAATTAGATTGCACTGGGCTGCTGCCAGTACAGTTCTGAGGAGCAACCACATCTGTCACTGCTTTTTACTTTAATGACATCCAAATCTCCTCTTGAAACTCACTGAAAGGATGTTAGGAAAGGAGATTTAAAGTCTTATCCTAACCAAAAATATCAGTAAAGCATTTTTGAGGCTCAGGGCTCAATTTGAGGGGGATACTATTGCCTTTGTTTCAAAGAAAATAGCTAGAGTCTAATCTTGCTTCCAATGAAGTAACAGACTTCATCATACAAACAGGGAGAGAGAAATTGACTTTGTTTAATAGCTGTGGTTTCAGTTCTTTGTGCTTCTGTTTCCTTAGAGACTTACATGCTTGTAGATGGGCATGCATTTTCTGATAAACACATCTCATTGTACTTCCTTTGCTTTCACAGGTTGAGGTTTAAAAACAGTTCATGCATTCCTTCATCTTTTGTTTTCCTTCAAGTGCTAATGAAAAAAGAAGGGCTGCTGCAATATCATATGCAGGATAAAAACAATAAAACAATTATCTTATCATCAGAGCCAATACATTTATTTAGGCAGGGTAACTGGTTCCTCACCTAAATAAATGTATTGGCTATGATTATAACAGATCAAAACAATGATATTGGGAAATAAATTGTACACTCAACTGCTACCAAATATTGATGTTGATGTCACAAGTATTATTACACCATGCTCTTTTTCTTAATTTCTGTATCTGTGGCAATTCTTATACAACGAACATTGCCAAACAAACATGATTATCTCTCATGTTTTTAATGTGCTGTGGTAAGATAACAAGGTTGATATCCTTGGTCTGGTGGATTATGTCAAGAACCTGCAGGATTTATCTTTCCAGCATGTCTGTATAAAGCTCTTATTGGACCATCTCATAATCTCAAATGAATTTAACTTCCCAGAGCCTCTATGAAATAGAAAACTCTTATAATTATCACTTTATGTATTTGGAAGTAAGCATCATAAGCAAGACCAAAAGCAAGAGAAAACATAAAACCAAGATTATGAAGGCTACTAAAATACATCTGCACTCAGGAGCACATAAATTAATTTTCGATGCTTAAGTCTTCCTCAAATCACAGACCCTGGTAACTACAGCATCCCTTTGACTCAAAGCAGAGGGTGAGCCACCAGCAAACCCAGGAGTGATTCATAGTCATCAAACTATCCTTTTGGGAAATGCTGTAGATCTGATGAAGATCTTTTTACCTTGTTGAAATTAGTTCTGTCTAATAATTGCCAAAGAGCACCTCCTCTACAGCATGGCAGCCATGTTACTGCAGAATAGTGGGAATTGGCACTTGCTCAGAGTGCCAATTGTTCTGAAGGAGACCTTTTCTTTAGATCTTTCTTTCATTAATAACCCTGAGAAGGTCACACTGTGGAAGTTCATTCTGATATCCTGTTCATTGGGTAGCAATCTCAGATTTAGGCAATTGTTTAAAAGGGTGCAGAATGGGGAAATAAATCAACATTGGTGTCAGTTTGTTTTATTTCAGTAATGGTCACCATGGAAACAAAGTCACTGACCTATTTCTTTTCATACATACAAGTAAACACCAGGGTTTCCAATTTTCATACACACCATCTTTCATGCCAACAACTTACAGAATTCCCATAACATACTATCTTATTGAAACTCCCAGTTTTTCCCTAAGGGGCTTTTTTTACTTTTTGCCAATTTCCTTCACCAGGAAGGCAACGAAAACTTAGTATTGTCATGATGATTCCAGACCTCTTCTAGTTTCACTACACCTACACTTGCACATAGGTGCAGTGACTATAAACCAGCAGCCTAATAGCTGTAGGATTAGATGTGCTTCAGCAGTCACGTCTGACTCATCAGATTAATTTCAGATTACTTCATTCTGCATCTTTTGAAAATACTGGTCAGTGTTACTACACAATAACATCTTTCTAATGAAAAGATACCTGCCATTGTATGAACATCATATGCTTCCAGTGCAGGAGGACTCTCCTCTTACCTCCCCATCATGGCACTCTTTAAATAAATTATTACTGCTGTGCTATACTGTTCAGAACCTGTGGATTCATTCTTGGTTTGTTGTATTTGCATAATTCATGTTGATTTATTTGCACTTAGATAAGCTGTAGGTGACAAGAGCCCACAATATTAACCAGCTGACACCCAAAGTGAGTGTGTGCATGTAAGAACAACTTGTGCCTACTTGCATAAGGAAGAAGATAATGAGGTTTGTAAGGAATGCTGCAAAACCATCAGGCTGAAGTGCCACTTCTCCTTTTATTATTGAGCACACAATAACACCTTCTCCCTAAACTTAAGCATTTACTGCGTATGTTGTGTGCGTGCAATGCACTGTGGCCTCAAGGATAATCACCCACATGTGTGCGAAGAGAGAGACAGATCGTATGGAAATGCTGAAAACTAAAACAATATGATACTTGCTACATTATGGCCTCTGAAACTGTGCCCCATGCTTGTCTCATCTCAGTAACAGTTAAATAATCTAGCACATTAGCTGCACATTCTAGGCTAAATGCACTGCTAGAGTAACTCCAGAGATGTAATGAATATACTTTCTTCTCCATAAGCAATTTAAATCCATGTAACACCATTGAATTTGATGGCATTACTCCAAGCCTAAATAGATATAACTAAGAACAGAATTATCTGACTGAACCAAGCTGTTCAGAAAGAAATCAAAGACGTGCCAAAGAGCCAGTGCCTTTCATTTTATATTTCTGTGACAAGCCTGACTGCTGTATCTTTCATAGGCATTTTAGGTTTAAGTTAAAGGAATATGAAAATAGTTGTTTTAAGTCAAGTTCATCTACATCACTGTTCATAGCAGTCAATATAAGCATTTTACCTGACATGGGAATTGAGTGTTGTCTAGGTAACTTTGTAGCAAAATTTGTTGGAATTTTTTTTGGGCTGTTATTATTTCTGCAATCTACTGGGCAAATGTGGTTACAATTTCCTAAGTCCCATTGCCCAAATTTACTTAAACTGCTTCATAAACAGAACTTAAACATGCCTTAGCTAGCACTTGTGATAGATGAAATTTTTCCTCTACTACACTTCCAAAACTTCTGTTCCAGCTGAGGGCACCGACCTTGCAAATAGATAAAACATGTTCTGTTTCAGTGCTCTGTATCTATCTCAGTGGCCTGCAATCTTTCAAATTTTCCTTCCCCCCTCCTCCTCTTGGGTCCTGCCATTTCCCACTGATGAGAGGGACACAGAAGTTTCCTTATTGGGTAACTTTGGGTGAGTCCAAGCGCTGCTGTCCACTGAAGGGAGATTTCTGCAGTGACGGTGGACAGTTTTTACAAGAGCAGCCTGAGGAGCCTGAGCTCAGCAATCAACAGCCTGGGGAATTGAACAGGAAGCGTAAAAACAATAAGAAAAAAACCCCAACAACAACTGCTTGAGCAGTTGTTACATGATACATTAATACATTAAGATGATTAATGTATTAAAATCATCTTAATAACTTCAGATTACTTTTATTATCTCGAATATAAATATAAAGTCAGGGGACTTTCTCTTCATTTTCCTTTTAATATTGGCAGCAGCTCAGAACCCTCATTGATTTTATTTTTCAAATTGAAAATATTTTTAAAGGTTATCTGATATTTTTATCTTTCAGTTTGTCAGGGATGCAGTATGTTGTGGGGACATAAGGGATGGTGTGTCTTCAGTGCCAAGCAGAGCTTAACTCTAGTGTGTTGACTGCCCTGGGTCCCCACATGGACTGAAAATCAATTGAGAGTACAAAAACAGTGCCCTTTTACTCCATACCATCAGTTCTTTACATATTTAGAGGGTTTTTGTTTATTGTTTATTCTGTACTTCGTTTATTTCAATAACAAAAATTAATTCATACTACATGAGGATTCCATCATCCACTGATACTCCCAGATTAACAGAATCAGTGGTGCTGGTTGCATATTGAGTTTTCCAAAGTAAAAGAACCCGAAAAAGTTCAGTTTTCCAGGAGACTGCATAGGGAACCCAGAGTATTCTACAGCTTGCCTCAGAGCAGAGTGAAATTTTAACTGTAGGAGTTAGCAAGTTTCAAAAAGAGTTTTTATTTTTTTGTCAGATGGAGTTTGGAAATGGATGTTAAAGAAAACGAAATTTAAACAGGATAAAATAGCCTTTCTCTAATCATTATACTAAACTTGATACAGTAACCACCCACATAAACACAGAATCTTAAACATTAAAAAATCTTAAATATAGGCATTGTTGAGAGAAGTAATTTCAGAGACAATGAAAGAAAAGTCCAGGTTAGAGAGAGAGTATGCATAGCAATAATATCTCTTTAGAAATATACTCTCCTTCTGGTTTTGGTCTCACTCCAAAAGTCTACTTCTGAGACATCCCAAACAATGGAGACCTTATAGCGAGAACCTGTGGAACAGTGTCCTGCATCGTGCTGATGATTTATGAAAGAGTGGTTTGTCTCAGCTCTAATCATTCCAAGTACATAAAGTTAATGGTCTCAAAAGACAAGCAAATTCTTCCTGCACACAGAAACACATTGCAGAAATCCACTTAGATGGTACTGACTTTCCACTAATTTTCTCTGCACTTTTCCTGAGGAAGCAAGCAGTCAGCCGGGTACTCCCTTGTATAAGCCCAGATCTTGGAAGTGTTGATTCCTACAGGCAGATTCCTCATACCATACTTAAGCTGCTTAAAAGGAAACACTGTGAGAAATGTGCAGTTACCCTGCACATATTGAGGAGATTTGCAGATTCTGGGCAAGCCAGGTACCTCCTCCTTGGGCATCTAACTACGGCAGAGCTCTGGCTGCTCAAACTCAAAAATCTTTGTGTCAGTGTGGAGCTAAAGGATTTTGTAGTGCTTGATGATTTTTTTACTTGATTTCAGATTTTTTACATTAAAATTATCAAGAGGATGCATTTCATGCAAAGACTTTTTACCCTCTTTCTCCCTGAATTTCGAGCCATGCTGGTGTGAGTACCCACATGTGTGCCAAAGGGATTTAACTCAGCCAAGGGTTAAGTGGCAGGAGCTTGTGTTGCTGGTTTGGGGGTGGCAGAGGGGATTGAGTAGTTGCAACAGGGACACAAATCACTGAGACATCATTGTCACTAGATGATTTAGTGATGTCCCTCCTCCACTTCCCTGGGTGGAGACTTTCACAAATCCTGTGACATAACTGTATTTTATTTGTGCGTTTGGAGATCTAGAATTCATTTCATTCATCAATCAGCTGGATGTAAATGAAAGAACTGGTCAGATAAAACCAGTGTGTAGGTGGACTGTGATCCACCCTAAGGAAAAGCCTATTTCTTCTAATAAGGGCTCTCCAGCACCTTGTCTGCAGTGAACCTGCCCCTGCCTTCTCCCACCTTTACACTCACCCCCATGCACAGGGGGCATGGCCCAAATGGTAGAGACAATCTGCAGATCTTGGGATAGGGAACATGAAGAAAAACCCTGACGCAAAATTTTTATTAAACTGGGAATTTGGTGGCAAGGACAGGACAATCCTGACTTCAGGGAATTAACAGATGCCCTCTGCTGAAGCTCATCCACTGGTCAGTGTGGATACCTGACATTGTCTTCTCTTGTTCCTGAGTCATTATTTACTTACTTTTTGATGCCATTCTATAAAGTTTCTTCTTTTATGATATTTTTTGAGGAAAAAAAAAAAGTCCCCTTTCAGTTCTTGTTCAAAGATTCTCAGATCTGTGGAAGAAATGGAAAGTGATTGAAAAATATCAATTATTAATTGATAAAAAAGTGATAAATTAAGAGGATTAAATCTACTGCTTAATACATAAAAGCAAATTCCATGGGTATAGATTATGTCATTCCTAATTATTTAAAATAGATATTGATCTACCTTTATGAAACAAAAGATATTTTTATGATATTTTTCTGGTATATTTAATAGACATAACACAGAAAAACATTTAATACTTGAAACTATGCTTACATTATTTCAAGGACTGGTCCATACGATATAACTAACTTGTTTTAAAGACCAGTACAAAGATTTCATTCGCCTGTATATTTATTAATTTAATATGCAAAGTTGCCTTTATTTGCATCCATGGATTTTATTCTCTGTTACATCTCCTTGACAGGAGAAAGCTGAATGGCATGTCAGTAGCAAATAAAAAGCATAAGGGTGATGAGGAGATGAGTCTGTTGTTTGACATATGCAAGTTGCAGTTTAGGACTTAAGAGAAACATATCTTCTCTTGTATGCTAAGGGATCGTATGGTGTTTTAAGAAGGGAATCTCTGGATTTCTTCTCTCTTGCACATGTCCTGTGGGACAAGAAAGACACATCAGAGCAGTGTCATGGGCTGCATTTCAGACTCATACCATTGACTTAAAACATCACATCAGTGGATGCTAAGCTCCACTACTGCTCTGTGACTGATTAGTATCATGTATTGATGAATCTTATCTTGTCACACTACTTGGCATGCTTCCAAATCTTCCGGTGCACAAAGTAAACAATGACATTTTCGATGTAATTTGAGGTTTTCTGGTGTAAATTGTGGAAAGTTCAACAAATTTAGACATGGAGGGTTGTCCTAGCTACACAGAACTTATCTGGTGGCTTTATAATGCCCTCCGAGAAGAGGCAAATACAATTTACAGGGAGTTTCCATGCGAGGGGCCTGCAGTTTCTACTGTTCCCAGGAGATGGCATACATCTTTTGGAAAAAAATGTCTGCTCACTTCCTAAAGGAGCGGTGAGGTGTAGGAGGAAATTCTTCAATGCACCATTCAGTCCTGCGATTTCCACTTGAAAAATTGGAAGTCAGTTGGCAAACCCTTTGGGATTTAGGAGAGATGGAATGGGGATTGCCATCCACAGAGGAGAGTTTGCATGAATAGCTCAGCAGGAGGAGGGCGAAGAATCCCCACCCAGCAACTGCATTTTCTTTGTGGCATAATATATGTAAGACCATAATACAATGCCCTCCTACTTTCATCTTTCTATATTGCCACTCATCAGCATTACAAAGAATGTAGCTATTAAAAGAATTGCCTCTTGGCACCCAAAAGCCATAGCACTGTATTTTCTACAACAAAAAACTTGAGCCTCTATTATTTGTTTTGCTACATTTGCAGCAGTCTCCCCATTAAGCTTGCCTCTCACAGCTCCCTGATCTCATTCCCCCTTGGACCTAGATCAGACACACAAGAGGTCAGGCTGACTTTCAAACTTTCTTGCGGGCTGGCAAGCACAGAAAAGTGTAACTGTAATAAGGATTAAGAAGTTCTCAGATGGGCCTACCAATGTAAAAAGTCTCTCCCTTCCCCAGCTCTGCCACCCTCCAAAACCCTTGGGGTAAACATCAGAGTCAGATTTATCAATAGAGCATTTATTAACCCCTGGTTGTTCAAGCAGCCTTTGCAAGCATTGGGGCCTGTCCTGAAACTTCTACAAAAACATTCTCTGGCACTTCAGTGAGATTGTTGAAAGTCCTGCAATTGAATTTCCATCAATTTCCTGTGGTAATCCCAAATCTTGGAAGTGCAATCTGAGGCAGTGAAGAAGAAGCCATCAGACGTTGCTCCTTCTGCTGACACACCCATGTGTAGGTCTTTGTGGTAAATGGAAACCAGTACATTGTGATTTGTGACACACTGCCTGCATGTTCAAATTTACATACATAGAACTAAAAATACCTTCACTAAAAGGGAAGCAATGTGACCAGCATCAAGGGCTACAAGAACCAAAATCTAATCTATCAGCCACCACCTGCTGACAGCCCAGACTCAGGGAGCTGCAGTGGGGAAAGCAGTGCATGGGCTCAGTCACTGAGGGAAACTGCAGCCAGAAGGAAAAGCAGAAATAGTTGAGAGTTGGTTTCCCAGGTACTGCAGCGACCAGCATCTTCACCACACATCACAGCTGAGGGATTAGCTTGACTGCAGTCTGGGTCAGGTCTAAACTGATCACAGGGGCATGTGTGAGGTTTCAGAGGAAATTCCTGAGCACTGAACTCCTGATTCATCATGTCCAGACCATTATATTGTAGACAACATACACACTAATTTCTTATGCCATGGGTGGCATGGTTGCACTCCCCATCCCTCGCAGGAGCACAGGAGCTGGAGCCATTCCCACAGTCACTCTGCAAGTGTCCCTAAAGATGGTGTTTGTTACTGCTGTCATTTATGGTGACCAACTTTTAGCTAAGGCTTGGCTGTTCAGAGCCAGGCACACTTGCCCACCTCCCCCAGGACTTCCTGTGGCTGTGAGCAGCGTCTCTGGAGCCTGAACCTAAATGCATTTAGACTCCAAGAGGCACCCAAACTACCTTAATTCCCCTAGGCAGCAGGTCCCAAACCCAGAGTCCCCATGCCTGTGAGAGAGCACTGTTGGATCACCCATCCTGTGGCTGGGATCCTGGCCCTTCCTGAGCCTTACCATCTGTCCTGCTTCAGGGACACCATCTCCTACCAGGTGGGCACTCTGATAGTGCCTGGTGTGCTCAGGTGCTTGGTGTGCTCAGGTGCCTGTCAGAGATAATGTGGCCCCTCAAAGGCACACTGGGTGATCTTAACTTGACAGCAGGCTGCTCTCAGCCTGCCTTTTTTTCCACTGAATTTGACACAGCAGAGGTGGAGCCAGTTTCAGACTTTTGGGGGTCACAGCAGATTGGGATAAGCCTATGCCAGCTTCACTAAAGTAAAAGTAAATGAAACAGCTGGCAGCAGGTGAGTGGTGTGTTTTTAAAGTTCCTGGGGGACGCTTGAAATGCACTTATCTTGATGTTTGTGGATAGTTTTAGAAGAGCTCCCTGGATTCGCTGTAGTCAGCTGTTTGCTGATTCTAACAAATAAATATAAGAAACTGCTCTTCAAGAAATGAAAGGTTAAATTTGGATGCCTTCCACGGAAATGGAAGTGTAAGGGTGAGTATGTGTTTTGAAATACGGATGTTACAATTCCCATTCTAGCTTGCAAAACAAACCCCAAACCCATACTATGTCACTTTAATGATTTATAAGCACGTCTTTTAAAAAAATCACTTATTCAGTCTCTCGTGATGCCTCTCTGGTACACACACGAGGCTCAGCAGCCTGCTTGCTTCTCATGCTGCAGAGATTATTGCTTTTACTCATGGCCAGACTGTGGCTGCCCAGGAGCAGGTGTGAGAGTGAGGGGGAGGTGAGGAAGCTCAAAGCCTTCATCTGCTCGGGCAGGTACTCACCAAGCAGCAATCCCCATCTTGCCTCTTGCAGACAACATTTCCGGAAGAGCAGGCAAACCACACTTGTTGTGGTTCAAGTGGGGTAAACACACTTCCCTCTGACACTGCCCACTGGGGCTGGTTTGGAGACAGCTGTGCTGCACTTTGAAATGTGCTGGTGAGCTGCTCCAAGCACTGGGGTGGTGTTCAGCAGAGAAAATCAGCTGGCTCCTAGCACTTTCTGACCCTCCCTCGATAGTCATAGTAAGAGAAATTCTGTGTTTCTGTTAATCTGACGGGGCTGGGTCTTTCAAGAGTATCTATACAGCCTGCTCCTCTGCTGAGTCCCTCTAACTCCTGGGTCCTGAGTTCAGAAGGGCTGGACACCCAGGACTGTACAGGTGCTTCCAAGATGCATTAGAGAGCCAAGAAAGTGCAGCTACAGAAATGCTGCTAGTGAGGACATGAGCACATTCAAATACAGACCTGCACATGCAAGAGCAGAAGTGAAAGAAAAAGTTAAACCGAGATCAAGGTCATGCAGACGTGGAGTTATTAAAGCAATGACTACTCATTTAAAATTTACTCTGAACCACTCAGAAATGGAACAAATCAAAGGAAAGTGTTTCTCAGTTTTGTTTGACTAATGCAAAATCTAAACCATACCTAATATATCACTGGGTTTTGAAAATTTATCTGATGGCATGGTGTCTGCTTCTTCTGTGAGATTTACTGCTCTTCAGAGCTAAAGTATGCCAAGGGGGACCTTTAGCTGGTTATGATAAATGGCTTCTCTCCACTGACTTCACTGAAGCTATGCTATATTGGTCTTATTTTTTAATATCTGACCTAAAGAGCTAAAAAACCTTTGAGGACACAGGCATTAAAGCCTGTTTCTAAATGCAGATACTGCAACAGTTTTTCTAAGGACTAAGAAATATTAAAAGGTCAAAGTATGAAGTTTGAAAAATGTTGAGAATATTTCCAAAAACAGAAAAAACTTCCCACCTCCCCCTGCCCTAACTGAAATTCTTCTCATTGAAATGCAGGTATATTTTTCATGACTCATCCAAATTCCTTTTCCCAAGGAAGAAGTTGCTCAGCTTATAAGACTAAATGCTGGTCTTTCCCTTTAACATTCTGTGTGGAATCATGTTACAGAGAATTAGAAACTTTCAGAATCTTTGGAAAAGGCCTCAGCCCTCTTAGCATTGAAATGGCAATGATTAACATCATTATTTCAATGATTGCCCCTTTATCCAACTGGTAGATACTCTAAAGATTTTCTTCCATCGTAACCACAGCTGAACACCAAAAATGCTTTCTGCTGTAGGAACAACTATCTGAAGATCATTTTCATTTCTCCTTTTCATCACGTACAACTGTTTGCTCCATTCTCAGACTAATGTTTTTAAAAAAATGTTGGTAAAAGCAGAAATGAAAGCTTTTAAAAGAAAAAGAAGCTATTTCAATTTGGTTAAAATTGAGACTTTTAAGGTCAACTCTAGTTATGGAAAGCAGCAACAGATAGGAGCAGAAGAGTGAGGAAGAAGACACACTACACTTGTCACCAGGAGCGTTACTGGCTTCTACTCAGAGGAAACATCTGCCAAAACTTGCACTGATCAGGGTAGAGTTAGCTTGATGCAAAACCAATTCTATTCATCAATTGTTAAGGACCAGGCAGGAAAAAGTTACAATCTGATCTCGGCGCAGTTGCTGCACCATAAAACTTCCTTGAGAATTGTTTTATATTTCTTCTGCAGTCTAAATGTTTTGATTACCAAGGCAGTGTTTTCCCATGAGGCGTATCTCAAAGAGATGTGGTGCCAGGACCAAGTGGGATGAGATTATAAAATATAAGAAGCTGTAACATGAGAAGTTTGAAACTCAGCTGTGAAAATGTTTATTGGATAAATGTTTACTCTGCTGCATGCTCATATTTATTTTTCTTTCAAACCTTTGAGTTTCCTTACTGCTGCACCGAGACAATTAATTTTCTTTGGAAAACATGGCATGGTTAATTAAACAGGTGAGAGAAAGTAGTTTCTCAACTGTCAGGAGATTCAAAGATTCAATTGCAATTTACAAAGAATATATTACAGTTGTCAACATCATGTGAATCCTGGATTGTGTGAAAATGATAAACACATGAATGCTGTAGGAAATACTCCTTAGAAACCTGAAACCCTTTAGAAACTCATCAGTGCCAGTCCTCTGTTGTTCCAGGTGATCACAGCATAGTGTGCTTTCATGAACAGCTTGTGCTTTGTCTTATGAATACCTAAGGATTTTGCGCCTTTTTTCTTCCTCTAGACTGGCTACTCTGAAACCTCACTATGCTAATGGCTGGGAAATGAATTAAAAATCCCCTGGCTGTTTCTTTTTGTGCCTAAGTTGTTTTTAGCTTTTGTAACCTGTCTTCATCTCTGATTTTTATCCTCATGGTAAATTTACAAAGATATATTTGTGTTCTCTTAAGTCTTCACCCACTAGCCAGAGCAGTGCAAACTTGGGGTGCATATCTTTGTGTGGAGGTGTGTGTGCTGACTTTGGTCCTGTGAGCCAGCCCTGCTTGGCCCACACGTCATGGCCAGCGCATCTTGTCTCTGGAAGTCAGCCCAGCTCTGGTCCCACAGTTCCTGCTCACCAGCAGGCAGCATCAGGGCCTTGAAGATGTGCTGAAGAAGGAAGCTAAAACAGACTGCCCTGGCTGAACACAGAGCTTTGGATAATTCAGGGGAAAAGACCCAGAGTTTATGACCTTTGGAAGAAGGGGCAGGCAGCAGGGAGAAATTTAGAAAGGCCAAAGCCCAACAAGAACCTAATCTGGCTACTACTCTAAAAGATAAAGAATATTTCTATAATTACATTATCAAGAAATGGGGGGCTAAGGAGAATCTCTGTCTTTTATTGGATGCAGGGATAAACATAGTGACAAAGGATGAGGTAAAGGCTGATGAACTCAATGCCTTCTTTGCCTCAGTCTTCCACAGTAAGACCAGCTGTTATCCAAGCACCCAGCTTCCTGAGCTCTTTGGAAAAGAGAGCTGTGGAGGGGAATGAAGCCCCCACAATCCAAGGGGAAATAGTCAGTGATCTGATACACCACTGGGACACTCACATCCCTATGGAGCCAGCTGGGATCCACCCAAGGGTACTGAAGGATTTGGCAGAAGTGCTCACTGAGACACTTTCCATTACTTAGCAGCACTCCTGGCTAAATGAGGTGGTACCAGCTGACTACAGGTTAGCAAATGAAATGCCCACCCACAAGAAGGACTGAAAGGAGAATTTGGGGAAGTACATGCCTGACCTTGGTGCCAGGGAAGGCCATGGATCAGCTCATTTTAGGTGCCATCCTATGACACATGCAGGACTACCAGGAGATCAGGCCCAGCATGGCTTTATGAAAGGCAGGTCCTGCTGGACCAATCATATCTCCCTCTATGACAAATGGACCCACTCAGTGAAGGAAGGAGAAGCTGTGGGAGTTGTCTACTTGAACTTTAGTGAAACCTTTGACCCTGTCTCCTACAGCATTCTCCTGGACAAACTGGCTGCTTTTGTCTTGGACAGGTACACTCTTTTCTGAATAGAAAACTTTCTGGATGGCTGGGCCAGAGAGCAGTGGTGAATGGAATTACATCCAGCTGGCAGTCAGTCAGTCAAAAGTGGTGCTCCCCTGGGCTCAGCACTGGGACCAGTCCTGCTTAATCTCTAACAGTGATTTGGACAAGGGGATTGAATGTATTCTCAGTGAGTAAGAAGACACCAAGTTGGATGGAGTCTTGATGTATTGGAGGGCAGGAAGGCTCTGCAGAGGGATCTGGACAGGCTGGATCAATGGGTTGGGACCATTTTGTGAGGTCCAACAAGGCCAGGTGTTGGGTCCTGCTCCTGGGTCATGAAAAACCCCAGGCAGTGCCACAGGCTGGGGGCAGAGTGGGTGGAAAGCTGCTGGTGGAAATGACTGGGAGTGCTGAGTGACAGTGGCTGAGCAAGAGCCAGAGTGTGCCCAGGTGGCCAAGGAGGCCAATGGCTCCCTGGCCTGTGTCAGCAAGAGTGAGGCCAGCTCAGGACCAGAGGGATCATCCTCCTGCACTTGGCACTGCTGAGGCTGCACCTCAAACCCTGTGCTCACTTTTGGGTCCCTCAGGACAACAAAGACATTGAGGTGTTGGTGCAAGTCCTGAGGAAGACAACAGAGCTGGTGAATGGACTGGAGAATAAGTCCTGTGAGGAGTGGCTGGGGGAGATGGGGTTGCTTAGCCTGAGAAAAGCAGGCTCAAGGGAGACCTTATCCTTCCTTACAAATACCTGAAAGGAGGTTGTGCCCAGGTGGGGGTCAGCCTCTCATCCTAGGCAATGAGCAATAGGATGAGAGGAAATGGCTTCAAGTTGCACAAGGGAAGGCTTAGATTGGATATTTGGAAAAAATTCTTTATTAAAAGGGTTGTCAAATGTTGGCACAAGCTGCACATGAATGATTCTAAGATTCTAAACCCAAGCCCTCATAAAAACAGCTTGCAAAAATAGCACTTTGACAATGAACTGGAGCCTGTATTTTCTAGAAGATAAATCTAGAAAATGGAACAGAAATTGCATGATGGGGCAATAACAATGAGTTTAAGCTCTCTGAGGCAGACTGTTACTTCCTCTGTTTTTGCCTTAAATGTAGAATCATGTGGCCTTGATCAGTGGCTTTTTGGTGCTACTGTGATCTAAGAGTCAAGTATTAATAGCTTCAAACAGCAGGGAGTTTTCAACCACACTGCACTATCTGTTATACTGAGAAAGGCCAGTGCAGTAAGCTTCATTTATGTCAGGAGGGGCTTTAGATGATCGAAAAGGCACTGATCTGGGTGGAGAGTGAGATGAGGATACTCTGGCAGTAAACTGTACTTAGTGGTAAGATGTACTCCTCTTTACCTCTCATTAGTGACTCCAGACTTTCCTTCATCATTTTCCACACAGAAAGATCAAGCAACTATGTAAATTCTTTAAATTTGACTATTTTTTAATGCCTGTTTTATTTTACTGTTTTTAATGTGTTATCAGTAAACAAGCACTACTCTTTGGCCAACTGTTATGTTTTGTCTAGGGTTACTTAAGTCTCAGCTATTTGTGGAATGTTCCTATATTCCTTTGGGCAGTCAGTGCATGACTCACAATTATCTAATATCTTTTTGGGAAAAAATATCTCTGATCACTTTTATGCATCTTTTACATAGCTGTTAAATATTATAGGACATACATACTCACTTCAACACCACCACATCTGCAATTGTGGTTGAAAGTAAGAGATTCTCTCTATAGCAACCAGTGCATGTTCAGGTTTTTTTTTAAATACCAGACTCAGATTTTGTTCTCAGATCCTTGGTAGTTTTGGGGTTTTTTCTGATTTTCTTTTTTCTTGGGAGTGAATAAAGTCCTGATACTTTTCCACTACACGTGTCTCAATCTTATTTTGGCAGCTTTCTGAAACAAATGGTTTGCTGACTTTTCTCTAAATCAAAAATGTATTAATGGATCTTCAGAAGGGGATGTGCTTTGAATGAATCTGGACAGAATTAATGACGATGAAATGTTTACTGCAGTACGTTCTTTCTGCAAAGCCTTTAGAACTAATTCCAAATGCATACATGACTGTGGACTTCTAATTGGATAATTCTTGCCTGTTGACATTCTTCCAGCTTCATCCTGTAAGGCGATGTGTATCAAGATTTCAGAGTCACTTGCATATCTGTGTATCCCTATTTTTCATCCGTGTGTGTAAACAACTATTTGCCCATGCAAAATGGGTCCTTAGATGTGCAAGTACTTGATCTTCTTGCATAAATATTTTTTTGTAAGCAGATCTGTTTACAAGAATGACTACATAAAATACAGATATGTTTGAAATTAAATGAAATACAATTAAGCACAGGTCTATTTACACGAATGACTATAAAGAAAAAAGAAAAAGAGAGCCTTTAACTCTGAGCTTGGGGACTTCTGTCTCGTACCACTGTCTTTCCTTTTGTCTGTGAAACTAACTCACTAATAGAGTAGTTTTAGCAGTGAGCCAGCAAATACACTGATAAAACAGCTATGCACATGTTTAACTTCACTGAAGCTTAAGCAAGTTTAAGCACATCAATCAATGCTTTTCTGAATTGGACCAGCATTTAGATCCAGAGCTCCATGCTTTTCTATGCTTCCTGATTTCCTGCACTGCAAGAGAACCAAATTTCAATGGAAATAGTTTATAAAGGATGCAGCATTATGTGTTGTCAGGGAGAATCCCTTTGTTGATATTTTTCATAGCCAGATTCCTTATGCAATCAAAGTTCATCTGAGAAAGAGCTGAGAAATTCAAACACATTCCATGCACTGTATCTAGCATTTCCATAGTTATTGAGGAAATGGTGATCCTATTGATCTGCACATTAGCTTGCAGTTCTCCAAAAATGAAGTCTGTGACATTTACTTCTCCAGAAAAATTTCTTCATTGGCCTTTGCATTTTATTTGACAGCACAAATACTAATGTTTAATTTAACTGACCAGCCCATTAAGTGGGAATCACATTATTCACGAATAATCAATGTTCAGCTGGTGGTTCAGGGTCTGAAGAACATTGCATTTGTCCTCATTTCAAACTGGGATAGACAGTTATTGTGGAACAATATTGCAGAAAATTATTTATGGAGGGTTCTTTTGACTGCTGCAGTTGGCTTTCAGGTACAGCATAAAAAGGGCAGGGCAAACCTCTGTCTTCTGGGATCCACACTGTGATTCTCTTCCAAGCTTTTTGGTTTTGTGCCTGTGCTTCCCATCCCCCACTGCTCTTAGTATTATCATTACAAGATGAATGTGGAAATTCAAGATCTTGGCCCTGGAACCTGCAGTTTGTTGGCTGTCCTGGACCAGGCAGAGCTGAAGATATTTCACAAAGTTAGAAAGAACCAAGAACACCTGACTGGTTTTATAATTTGTGATGGTGATTTTAATGGCACTTAAAATTAGAAGTATCAGGACACTATTCCATAAGAAAAACACAGTACTTCTGGTTAGAAACATTCTGATTTTCCATGTACATGACCAGTTTGTACCTATTTTTATACCAAATTTTCTCCTTTGCCCCACCCGCCATACTTTTGCTGATTCATGTGTGATTACCACTAACTTAATACTAGATAGATTGATTTATTTGTACTTCAGATATATAATTTTCATCTCATTTATAAATATGTGTAGTATGCCCAGCCTTTTAAAAGTATAACTTTTTCTACAACTTTGATTAGATTTGGTTTCTTTTGCAAATATTTTGTTACTATTATCTTTAAGTTCAGTTTTTACTGGGCAAAACATCTGTGCGTTTAGCCCAGTTTTTAAAAAACGGGCAAATTTTTCTGTGCTAAATGGTTTAATTCTCTGTACACTCCCAAAATACCACTTAGTGAAAACCATCCACAAAGACAAGGTCTGTTATTCAGCAGCAGTGCTCAAGATAGCAAAGATCAGCTTCCATGTGGACAGAGCCTTCGGATCAAACAGGAGGAACGGGCTGAGAGATTGTATGACTGTGAACAGATGAAATCATGTGATGGGCTTTATTGCTGGTGAAATCTGTTTCCACTTGCTGCCACCCACTAATTTGACAATAGATTGCATCATGTGGTTGCAGCAACTGAGATGACTAGCAACCATTTTAAAATGCTTTCCTTAAAGGGGAAAACACCCTACTAAAGCAGTGGAACAGTGAGGCAGTGTTGTGAGCACATTCTAAATTTTAGATAAATGCAGTTATGTTTGCTGCCATATATTAAATTTAACATTACCTAAGTATTTGGCGAGGAGCTATGTATTAACCAAAATTTGTTTATTTAGAGATTTTTCCTTAATGGACAAAAACAGCTAGGAGGTTTGTTAACAGTAATTTAGCTGATCCTAGAATTGCAATTACCACCTAAGTGCTGTATGGGAAACACACAACATTTTTCAAAGCAGAAAAATAAATAATAATGAACCCTTAGCTTAAAAATGCAATTCTCTCTGTGTTCTTTTCTTGTAAAGAAAAATCTACATTTCAAAGGAATATTTTCTTACATATGGAAATGCTTATTTTCTAGCTACTGAAGATCTGCCAGGAAATATTAGAGAATATCATGTTCATAGTTTTAGAAGGCAAATTGCTTCTGCATACGCTGTATCTAGCAGACAGCTTTATGGTGCTCTTTACCTGTCTGTCATAACATCATCAGCTTTTCCAAAGTACCTGAAGCCTTTGAAAGTTGAGGAGTGTAGCAGTATACCTTCACATGACACATGTATTTAGCAATGCTAATCTGATTAGCAAGTAAATACAAACAACATTTGTACGTGCTTTAAACCCAATTATTAAATGTTCCTTGATGGAGGACAAAAACAACTTTGAAAGTAAAAACTGGCTTCAGAGTAAGAAGATGAATTTTAAAGAGCACTAATCAAAGCACACTTATCATGGCTGTGCACCTTTAAAAATGAGTTTCAGATGGACTTTATTGTCTTAATTTATATCTTTGGGAAGCAAGGAGAGCCACCTTAGCTGTGGAAGATTTGGCTTTTTAGATATAAACACTGACTTTAAAACATCTCAGCAGCATTTTCAGATTGTCACAGTGAGCAGAAACATCCATGTTGTCAGCCAGATGGGAAATTTCATATGCGTTTCTTAAACCAGTTAATTTTCTTCTTCAGTGCAGAGAAGCCAAGAGCTAATGCTGAGGTCTGGGACATACTTTCAATTGCTTTTTGTGTCAAATTCCATGCACCCAGAAAGCCTTACTCTTTTATTTCTTTGTTTGGTTTTATTTTAGGGAGAAACCAGTGCATTTCTGGATGTTTATTCTCAATCTGCCTTAAACCATTCTAGTATTCTGACAGAAAATTTCCTTGAAACTGTCAGAATAATTTGAAAAACTGATTCAGAATAAAAACTGAGTTCTCCTTCTCCTTAGATTCCATATTGAGACAAATTTTAACTGCTTGAGTAAGAGCTGCAGAAATGCCCTGTGGCGCTTGAGGAAGTTTTCATCATCACTAAATTTACCACTTGTTTGGTGTACCCCTTGTTTTAATAAATCCTGCAAGAAAAATGTTCTGGTACCTTTCTCTGCTTGGTGTTTGGTTTGTTTCCTTACCAGTACATTTCATTTTTTTACTTGCTTTTTCTTCACTCCACATTACAGAGTCAAGATAAGTTTTATTTATTGGGTCAGCATAATGCAAATAAATCTCTGCTGTTGGTTACTTGCAAGAGAGCAAGCCCAGCCCGCCTGCCCCTGCATCTGCTAACCAGGGAGGGGCAGCCACCCTGGGGAGATCTCCTGAAGGCAGCCACGGCCCAGGGCAGCTTTTCGGAGAAGGAGAAAAATTAATTCAAACCCAAAGCTTTTTGAGGGGATGGTTCTTGCAGGCAGGGGTGAGAAGTCAAGAGAAGCACCAAGTGAGATTTGAAAACGAAGCACGTCGAAACTGTGCTCCTTGGGAGTGCGACCATTGTAATGCACTTGGGGTTCACACTTAAATTTTAAAAGCAGAGTTTAGCAAAGTTCAGAACAACAACATTTCCTGATACTTAATAGTTGTGAAAGCACATTTTTGAAAAGTAACAATAGAAAAAGACCATCACAGGTTTGGAAATTATGAGAAAACCCTTAAAACATCTAGGTTTTGTTTTTTAATCAATACAACCAAAAATCCTGCCTGAAACATCAAACAAATTCAACCCCCTCCAACTGCTGTTTCTACATATGTCATGAGTAGGTTTTGAGCAAATGAAATGAAACTGCAAGAGCAAAGAAAACAAGGGATTTCCTACTCCACATGAAATTGCTTGTGTTCACTAAGAGGAATTGTGGCCATCTTGCAGGAATGCCACCACAGCAGATGCATTTAAGAAATGGTTGACAGCTTGGTGATACTTTACCTGCAGTGCAGCACATTGTGTGCCTCCACAATGCTACCAGTTTTGATGGTAAATGATTAGTAGGCGTGTAATTCAGAGCATTAACCTCGCTCAGCTTGGCATCCAGACAATGGAGGAAAATAAGGTGTAGGTTTCAGTCTGGTAAAAGACCCATGGAAAACTAGAGAACAAAATGACATACTAACCCCCTTTTCATGAATGTAGTGTTCAAATGACTGTGACAGAAATAAAGGGTTTTCACATTCTATCATGAGATCCCCATGCACCACAAGCTGTTAAACAGCACAGCTGACCAAGAGATGAGTATGATTCAGTTTTATTACAGGTGGGCTAACCTCAAAAGATGCAACAGATCTTTTCAGTTCACAGAGGGATAAAATTACCTATATGCTTATGCAACCTCTATTTAAACCTCCTGCAAGCTAACAGAACTTCCACTCATGCTTATAAAGCTAGAAGGATCTTTAGGATCAGAACTTAAAGTTTACTCCAGTTCCTAAGCTGGAAATAATATGAATTCTATTCCAAGCAACTTACAAGGAATGTAAGTGGTTTTGAGTTAAAAAAAAAAAAAAGGTAAGCATGAAAGAAAGTCAGTTATGTCTTCAAACCACCACAAAAATTCTTGCAAGAGAAATCTGGAGATTCTTTTACAGTGCAAAAATGTATTGCCTTTATTTATTAATCATCACTTATTTTTCATGATGAATGCAGCAATCTGAACCTCATGCCCTTTTTTTGCTAAGCTTTTCATCCTTTAAAGGCCCTTACACTCAACAGTCCTATGAGATTCGGCACTATTGCTACAGTAGTTCAAGGATGCGTCTAGAGCCTAAAAATGTTGGCTTGGATCTCTACTGGAATTTGCATATAGCCTTGCTGGTTGTGTCTCTTCTTAAAAGTTTATTCACTTTTTAACTTTGTAGTTGATTTGCTTGGCTTTTGCCTTTTTGATGTGCATGTGATCCTTCTGACATGTTGGTTAGATGCTGCAGCCTTCCCCTCCCACTGTCTCTGCTCCCATGGGGAGCTCTGGCAAGTATTCCTTAGCATTCCATGGGAAGTTCTAGCAAGTATTCCTTGGCACCATGAGGAAACCTTGTTCTTAGCAAGAGCTGCAGGGCCCTTGAGTCAGGTTACAAATCCTTTCATTCACATTCCTAATTCACCCAGATCTGAAACCCTACACAGCATAAACTGTACCCTTACTCAGGAAAGGATCGATGGAACCTTTTCGGTTTTGGAGACAGAGACTCAGGTCCCCTTGTTCATGTCGCACTGACAAAAAGAGGGTGTTCCAGGCAGGAGCTGGCTGCTCCAGTGCCCAGCTCTTCGGAGATGCTGAGAAGAGCCCCACGCAGTCTATGGTGCAAGGGTGGGAGCTGTGGAGAGCAACATTCCCAGCACTGGATACTGGACCCAGCCCAGCTTCTTTGGGTCCCAAAAACATCCCAACAAGGCTCAGGTTTCAGTGCAGAGACAGTGAGGTGAGGAAGGGAGGGAGGAAGGTTGCAAGGTTGAAGGTTGTCAATCTGTTTGGTCTGAGGAAAAAGTACAGAAAAAGTTGACATCACTGAGATACACAAGACCTTTAAGACTTCAGGGAACTGAAAGGACTGAAAGTCACTGACTGATTCAGTCAACTGTCCTGAGGTAAGAATTTAGGAGATACTTTGATTTCTTTTTTCTTTTTCATTTCACCTTTTGAGCAGCTAGACAGAAATGGCACTGATGAATCATTAGGGTATTTCTCTCATTAATCTGGGAAGCTGCATGACTTATTGAAAAGTCAAAAAAAGACATTTTATGTTTGTCAGTGCCTACAGATGTTTAGATGCTGTTGCAATGCTGTTGCTCTTAAGGTCTCGGCCTCTGCATAAAAGACTCTCACTTCTGACTCATAAGGACCTGGTCTGTAATGAAAAATGATTCTCTCTGCTGATGAGAGGCAGTAGAAGCAAGTATGGTGGCCAGACAAAAAAGGTCATGGAAACTACATGATTAGGTTATATGTTAAGTGGGCTCTAAAGGTTTAAGCTTATGACTGCTGATTGTTGTTTAACAAAATGGTTATGAGTGTTTATAAAGGACACAAATCCCATTAGGTGGAAGAAGAAGGATTTAGGAAATATAAGCACAAAGGCACTTGCCCAAACCTCCCATCCTGTGTGAATGGTGGCAGTGAGAAGAACTGGACAGCAGAAAATGCTTTCCTAACATGTAGAATGTGACCAATAATAACTGTTAAGAACTTTTATTAATCTTACTGAGGAGCTGCATTTTCATAGAACTATTCTTTATTTCTTCTTGCTAATTTTATCTCTTACTTATTTCTCGGTTTTAAGGGAAAAACCCCACCTTGTCTACATACCAAAGTGAAACTCCATTTTCCAACAAACTAATTTTTTAAAAATGGCAAAATTCTGATTGTTCTGATCTGCATCAGAGATCACTGTAATTACTCCTAGTACTCCTTATCATTCACTGGTCATGCATGAAAAGGACAGTTTTACAGTTTATGCCATCATTCTTAGCAGAAAGTATAGGATGCTGAAGCCTGGAAGATACTAGGAATAGGAAACTGTCCACAAAACATAATGACTGATGTACATCACCCTTTGCAAACTTCTATTCATAGTATTTTGAAGGAGTTAATCTTGCTTCAGAGAAGCTGGATAACATTAGTTCATTTACCTATGGTATAATTCACTTTATTTTCATTTCTTCCTTTAAAATCTCATGAATTTCAAACCTTGAGTACCATGTGGGCTTGAAAAAGATCATCAAATACATTTGCAGTGGTAGTTCCTCTTCTTCCTTACAGGTTTGCTTTGATGTTTTTCAGCGTATTTTTAAGGGTCTAGATAGTGGTTTATGTGGGTTTTTTTAAATTTTACTGATTTGGGTAAATACTCAAGTTCAAATTGCTGTGCATGGATGATTCCTCTGAGCTCACAAAGATGGAAACCACACTGGGGTATTCAGAGCCAAACTGATCGTGACTATCCCAAACCTTCAAGCTGGAAAGTAGAACCAGTGAAATTCTGCAAAAGCAAGAGTGTAACTGTAATGTTTTTAATGAAAAACTGCTTGTAGAGGGACAGGTAATGTCTACACAGGCATGATAGCAGTAGCCTTGTATTTTTGGAAGAACTGGTCTAACCTGACTGACAGAAGTTCAGGATTTTATCTGGCTTCAAAATTAAGTGTGGATGCATAAGTAGGATGATCTATACAATTCTGTAGTATAAAGCAACCAAACAAAAAAATCTGAATTCTGTGTCTGCAAGATCGAGTTCCTATAAAATAACCCTGTTTACCTGTAATTGAGATTATCACACTGAAAGGTATGATTTGTTCAGAGAGCACTAAAATGGGCCTGGAAAGGTACCATCATAAACAGAGGCTTTTGCTTTTAAAAACTTTTTTTTTACTAAGAAATAATGGCTGCTCAGTTCACTGTTTCCAGCAGCTCCAAACAGCTGGCATTGCTTCAATTATAGTGAGCAGAACTTCCTTTCTGTTATGAAGCAAAAGAGCTGTCATATTTTTCTCTAAAGAAAAAGAAGATGGGTAAGATATGATTGTTATTTGCAAGATTGTGAGAAAGGGCAAGTGACCAACCTTGAGATGGTACAGACCTCACTCTTACCATTTACAAGGTTGCCTGCACAAAGCCTTGCTCAAATCAGTGGGCCTGAAAAAGGAGCAAAATCACTGCAAGTCTGGTTACATTTTGGGCTCTGTTGATTAAGAGAGCTGTAATGTACATTTGATTAAATGGTACATTACAGCCTCAAAGCTCAGGAAAACCACTAAGTCATCATCCTATCTGTCATTCCTGGGCTGCTTTGAACCCAAGCGTGCCCTGCTTACATGAATTAGAGTTGATAGAAAGGACTGACCCGATTTATGAGGGACATGCAACCCACAATACAGAGAGTACAGATTGCTGCAACCACTCCCTCCTCTGTCTCAACATGCCCATTTTCCTACTCATTCTGGGCTGTGGGCTGTGGAAACAGGAGCTTCTGCACCAATTGCAGAGCTGGTTGAAAATGTGAGCTTCTCTGAAAAAAGATGTGCACATAAACAATTTCTTGGTTTTTCCTCTATCTGGGAGAATCGTTCCAGCTGGGGTCTTCCTCCATGGAGAACTCCTGTACCCATTTCAGGCAGCACACAGAAGCTTTGCCTGGTCAAATTATTTTGCCTATGAAATGTCAGGCTTAACTATAAATAATGACAATAGCATGTCATGATAGCTCTTAACCTGCCAAAAGTAGATTTCTTAACGTTAAATTAAAATTTAAAAAAATAACCAGGAATCAAGAAGCAGTTTCATTATGTTTGCTTGAACTTTCCTTAATGTTTCAATTCATCAGTGAGTTCTTTTGATGAATGACAAATTAATCACCATGCTACAAAAATAATACCATGAGAATCCCGCAGCAAGCAGAAATCTTTCCTTGCAGAATATTTTTCCTCTGATACATTGCAGAATTTTTTCTGAACACATACCTGTTACACAACAGTAAAGTGTTTAAATCCTAAAGAAGGTTGTACCCTTATTTACAAATTAAGTGTGTATTAATTGAAAGCAGTTTTTGACACTGGAAGTAACTAAAGCACTGACAATTTCTAAGAGGTTATCTCAACACCTATTTTTCTGTTACTAATGTAAAAGTCTTGTTGTTACCATAGAAACTGGCATATCTCTACCTACACTTCTCAAAGAAACACTCCAATATACTAATGTTTGTGTGTGTGTGTATGTCTGTGTGTCCCACCAAGTGCTTGAAGGTCATCCTGAATCCTGTAAATAAGTGGGGAAAGAAATGAAACAGCATTAAGGGACAGTTTATTGACATCAAGCCTAAAAACCAAACTGATATTCAAACCTCACCAGACAAAGTTGTTCTGAAGTTCAGACAGAAGTCCCCATCCTGCCAGCTGCTTTGTGTTTCCCAAATTCCCTGCACCCATAAAATTGTTTTGGGTTAGGATAAATTTATCCTTGCAATGAACGTTTCAAAAGATAGTAGTAAAGAAGGAAAGGTTTGGGTTTTTTTTTTTTTCCAGAAATGCTCTTCTGAAAGAAATTTACATTTGCTATTAACAGGTCAGATCAATAATTCACATCACTGTTTTTAATTTTATGCACAAACATCAGAGTAGTAAATTTTTGTTTATTTCGTTTTTGATACAGTTTCCACTTTCATTAGAGAAAAGTTAATCCATCATAACCACTCTGTGCTCTTGAAGGAAATTATTTCAGCTGGCAAAAGTGAGATAGTTAAATCAGGTCCCCATCTAATTTTTATTAATTCTATAGTTCTGCTTGTCACTTGGATACCATCTTGACAGAAGGGAGAATGCTCAGGTTGTTGCTATGTAGAGTGCAAAGGAAAACATTTAAAGCAGAACTATCAAGTAATAAATACAGTTACATCTTTAAATATATGTTTGTTTCTTTTCTGTCTCTAATTTTTTAAAACACACATAGCCTCTGTCTTTACTGTCTCTCCATGTGCTATTTGTATGATCCCCAGATTCTGTTCTATAAAGCGCTGGGTTGCTTATGTAAATTTAAACATTTTTTGATGGGAGAAAAGAAAGGGAATTTTTATTTTGAGGGCTTACTTCTTCCTATATTGAACCAGTGAAGCACCATTATGGCTAGAGTTTGATTATAGTCTGGACTCAGTAAACTTTAAGGATTTTAACAAGCTCTAACTTCCAAGGGTAACTAAAAATTGCATTACAGCATAAAACCTTCTCAGCAACAAATCTGTCTGAGCATTACAAATGGATTTTTATTTATGAATGTACGTAAGCATATGAAATTCATAAATTTCTCTTCCTCATTAGCTTACAGAGGGATTGCATGTTATGGTTTGCTAAGAAATGCAATATTGGCCACATATAAACTAGGCTGACGGAGAAGGAAAAATCAGTCAGAAAAGTTTTTCAGTTGGAGTTTTGAGGAGACTGCTGGAATAGAGATCTGAAAGCAACCATTTTCATCTTTACTAGCAATGAAAGAGGGAAAAATATTGTTCTCAAATGCTGCCTGCAGGACCTTGGTGTGTCTGTACATAAAGCCCTCAGGGATATGCAAGTGGTTAAATATCATAGAATTTTGCAACTATAAAAATGGATTTATATGAAGTTATTAAGGAAACTCAGTTGAGTTCTGTAGCCCCAGAGCTCAATGGAATTTGAGTTTGCTATTTTCTTTGTTTTTCTTGCAAAGTCTTGTACTTCTTGAGAATCATGGAAAGGAGAGAAGGATGTGAAATGGGTGAGAATAGGGCTGCATGAGACTTAACTAATCTTCAAGTGAGGGATTGAAAAGATTTTTTTGCTTAGGTAAAAGCTGAGAACAGCCTGACAGACCAACAAAACTAACAAAAAGTCTTGGTCTTGCTGTGGTAAGTGTTGGAGCACCTCACAGTGAGTACTTTCCTAGGATATTCCTAGGGTTCACAACTGTTTATGAACTCCAGCTAGGGACTGGAAATGTTTTCTATATTCTAAAGCTAACTGAAATCTCAAATGCTGTCTCCTTCTTGTATTTAGGATGCAATCTGCAGCCTGCAGCATCATGCTGCTGAATGAGTAGCAGTCAAGACTTAAAGGTGTCCAAGGTTTATCCGAACTCCAGAAGGTGACCATGGCAGCCTTCAGTGGGCTGGAGGACTTAGGGAAAAGGAAAAGGGATTTTAGATTAGAAAGTTCTTGAATTCACAACACTCTCTGTAAAGGATATTCTGAACCATCAAGCTGTAGATAACAACTGAATAGTTTCCATGTCACTATAATGCAAGATCTCTGACTTGGATGCTTTTTAATTCCTTTTAGAATGGCCAATCAATCTAAATTTAAAAAAAAATGTTTTGATGTTGATGAGTTTGTAGCATTCGCAGAAAAAACATTAATTAGATTTTTCCCCCCCCCCGAGCTCTCATGTGACTATAGGTTTTACAATGTAGCAATTTGACTGAAATTTTGGACTCAAAAACTTTCCCGAACACAAACTTACATCCAGTGAAAACACTCAGGTTACACCTTATTTCATGCTTCAACCATGCAAAACCATTAAGTCTGCTATAGTGTTTCAGCACAAACCCATAAATCACCTTGTGAGGAGCTGAAAGGCCACAGAATTAGTGACCCTACTCTAAGTTTTGAATTCACAGCAAAATTGCTAACCAATTAGCTTTCATCTTAGACTTTTTGTGCAGGTCTCCTTAGACATTACCCATGTTCTTTAACTGTATTCCTGCATCTTCCAATATTTAAGAGAAAAAGCTTTGAGTAAACAAATAGGAAATAGGCATACACTGTTTGAAAAGGGCTGTTTGTGATCTGTCAGAAGGTGATTAACCTAAAATTAAACTAGTAATCCCAAGTTTGTACTATAATTTAGGACACCTCAGTATGAGAAATGAATGAATAATTAAAAAAAATAAATTGTATTTTCTCTTTCAGAGAATGTCTTGAATGATTGAATACAGGAGAAGTACTAACGCTCTGGAAACGCCCCAGTCTGTTCCACCAGCAATGTCAGAAGGCAGTCAGGTCAGAGCTCACTTGGATGTAGAAGAACTGACTTGTGTTGTGAGAAGCTGAAGATCGATTTCAGCACGTTTGTCTCTGGGGATTGCATTTTTAGCGTGTTAGAATATGTTACTCCGAGTGTACGTGCAATTCCAAAATGAGTCACGTTTGTTTCAATACATGTGTGCCATCTTCATGTCATGTGAGCAGCAGCAAACAGGAAAAAAATGCACTTTTGCATATGTATGTGTTTGAACATTGTTTAGACATCCTCAGAAATGGAATATAAAAGCCTCCAAAATATTCTGTTCTACCCCACAAGGAACAGATTAGAGTTGTTAAGTGAATCTGTTCACAGTGAAAACACACACTGTGGATGCCCAGTTGTAAAGACAGAAAGCCTGATTCATTCCTGCTAAACAGAGCTGTGGAAGAAATCCATGTTGCCGTCCATGTGTGGATAACAACCATTCCCTTATCCCAGCCATCTTGTACTTTGACTGATGGAGATAATATATTTTAGGCATGTCGTTATGTTGTTGTGGCAGATTGTTGTGGCATAATTAAGTCCCTAAAATTATATGCAAATTTTTGAAGCTGAAGGCAAAAGACCCTGTTTTTATAAGGTTGAACCAGGTAGGGAAAGATTCTCCCAGTCAAGCAGTATTTGCCTTAACTAGAAAAGATTACTGTTTGCTTAATTTTTTTTGCATTTAACCAAAGGCAAATTGTTGTTAACAGATGCTGGTTGGCTGCAGGATGGCGGCTTGAGAGCGTGTTAGTAAATATTCTTGACAACGAACTTTTTTAACATAGTCAAGAGAAACCTTTAGTGCAGCCAAAATATCTGCAGAATTCACTCAACATGCTCAGATGTAAGTCATCTTCTGTTTCTTTACAAGCAAAGAAACCACATAGTAAAAAAAGCTAAGCAAAAACAACTGCAAAAAAATCCTTCACAGTGTGCATTTGAATAAATAATGTAATTTTATCCATAAGGTTCCACAGTGGAAACCTGTTGCATAATAATTCATAATTTATATGTATTTCATACATTTTATTTAGTTGCACAAGATTAATCAAACTTATCAGCAAATGCTGCTATAGGATCCTTAACAAAAATAAATTATTCTGGTATGATTTGCATGGAATATACCTGCCTTTTTTTGTTGTACTTGTACACCAATTGCTTACCTGGAGAGAGAAATTATTTCCCATCAGGCACACAGTAACAGTGACTGAATCGTGCTCTAGAGCTAGTATGAAACACTATGACCTTGATTTTGGGCATGGACTTTATCTTGGGAATAGTCCCACAGAAACTGAGGAAAACATGAGAAAAGATAGGCAAGTCTGTACAGTGCCAATGTAAATTAAATGAATTATTGCTGACTTATGAGAAACTCTGGGTTTCATAGCTGTTAACATAAGCATTATCAACACTTTGTCTGTGTGTCCAGATATGCATTTAAAAGACTTTCTGGTAGCAGAATATTATATGTCTTCAATGTGTGTCCACTGATATCTTAGCTGGAGATTTAAAACAATGCCATGAATCTCCTTGGGATTTGCATTCCTAAATTCTAAAGTACAGACTGATTTTAGAGTTCAGAATTGAAAATCGTCATTATCTTTTAACTGAAGGTAGAAATTAAAATTTCCAGTTTACCTTATTGCTCCTAAATGTGTGTCAGGAAAGGTGGCTGCACCTTTTCCATATTTAGTTGAGTAATCTAAAGTTTGCAATCAAGGGCTTAAAAAATGATCCCTATTGCTAATGCTTTTAGGACACGAAAACAGTGTCTGCAGCATTGTACAGAAGGCTATCTGATCAGTGGAGTGTTGAAAATATGTGCATAACAGTAAATTTCTCAGCAAGTCTATCCAAGGTAGAGGGAACAAATAACGCAGTGTGATGAGTCACTAACAAATGTTTTAGCAGAGGTGAAACTGCATTATGCCAGCATTTTGTTAGTGAGAGCGGTGCATCTTCATTTTGTGCTTATTCTGCAGTGCTAGTGGAAAAATATTTCCACTACAGGGGCAGTGAGCATATGTAATGCAAACATTTTGACAGTGAATGTAAACAGCTTTCCTGCATTTTAAACCATTAAATCAAGGACACAAATTTCCATGGTTTTGCAGATTGTAATCTTCACTGACTATAGAGAAGATGGTGTTGCATCTGTTTTGTGTTTATAATTGCATGCTATGTTGTGCCACTGCGGCTGAATTTTAATAAACGTGGGGGTTATTAATTGTTATGGATCCTGGGGTCTCACTTGTAACTGTGGTGCAAGATCCAATGATACATTACAGACAAAATGTTTTAAAATAAATAAACAGTGATTGGGATGACTCAAATACTGCTCTTGCTTGCTCATCTGCTGGAAAAGTATGACAGCCTGCCCCCATTTGATTTCTGACTTCTTGCTTTCCAGTTTCAGTCAGTTGACTTAAACTCTATGTTTTTGGCTTGCTGCATGAACAGGAGCCTCAGGGGTGTACTCTCCATCAGGCTGCTCTATCTAGGTTTCTTTCACTACTTCTGTCATTGGAGAGCATGCAGGGTCTGTCCAAAAATGATTTCCCCAGCTGTCTTCTCCATCTCTCCACCCTGTCCCAAAATAGTTCTGCAGGGAAAATGAAAGTCTCATTGAGCCAACACAGAAAGCACGTGTCAGGATGGGCTCTGTATGCAGGGAACAGTGCCCCAGGGAAAGAAGTAGCCACAGACTTGTGGGTCAGGAGGATTTTTGTGGAGGAGGAAAAGCTAAAAAACTGAGTTACCAACAACAGGGCAAATGATTTGTGAAAGAGGTAATTTGACTCTCTCGGCTTAAAGGAAAAGTTTTCTTTTCTAATAAATTATTTCTCCCCTTGGTTAGTAAATCATTTCCCCTTCCTAATACACTTAATTTGCTATTCCCTTTAATTATTGCTTGTCCAGGTGGATCTTAAAGGCTCCAACTTAAAAGGAGTCTAACCTAACCTTGGCAAAAAGCCACCCCCTGCCACATCATTAACTGAAAGACAATCATACTCTGTCTTGCCTTAAAACAATACAGGCAGAGTTCAAAATGCTGCAGTAAGTGTTTTTCTCAAGGCAATATCTTGCATTAATAGGAAAGACTGTGGTGGGGGTTGTGTCAGGCCCATCAGACCCTTCTTAAATTAAATGACAGTATATTAATATCAGAGTTTGTGTCCCTTGGATAATGTAGTTTCACAGAGATGCAGGGGATGGTATTTCTTAGAGGAAAATTGCCTTTGCACTGTCATTACCTGGCTTTAACACTAACCTGTTACAATATAGTATTGTAACTGAGTTCCCATGGGAAGAAAAAAAAATTGCAAACATAGTTTTTATGGAAAGAAAAAAGGGTTTTTTTCCATCCTGAGCCTAAAAGTATTGAGCTGTGATTATCTTAAAACCCTGTTTCTATCTCAGTATATGGCTAGCAAACTTGTACATTAGGTTTTATTTCTAAATCAGCTGTGCAGCACTGTAGAGCATCTACCGAATACTTTGACTCACAGCTGTCTTGTCCTGGAGTTTTACAGTTATTTCCAGCAGCATATGATATGTTCCTTGGATCTTTGTATTTTGTGGGAAGGAAATGAGAGAGAATGGGTAAGGAGAAAAATAACAACCAGAGAGAAGCAAGTCGTACCTTTTTTTTCAGATATGGTTTACAAACCGAGACATCCCAAAATCCCAGGTTTCCTGATCTCTCTCTGCATGCTTGCCACAAAAACCAACGGCTCTGTCTGCTGTAAAATACCTAATGGGTCTACAGCTTTTAGAAAATGCTCCTCCTCAAAGCATTTAATCTTTGTAGGAACACAGCCACTGTATTCCCCTTCTCTCCTGAAAATGTGTTTGGGAGCTCAGGTTTGAAGGAGCCTGTCATGCTGATTGCCAGAGACACATCAATGGAGCAGCAGTGGAGCAGTGGGAGCTCCCAGCCCAGGAGAATGTTTGGCTCTCTAAGGCACAGACTGCAGAATGATTCTGCATTTTAAAACACCAATTATCAACTGTCAGAAGAAGAATATGAAGGATAAGGTGTCTTGCAAGATGCAGTTGGAGTCATTCTGATTATGCCAGTGCCTTGGGAGAGTGCTTGGGGCACTGAAGAAAAACTTTTCAGACAGAGAAAGCAGCTGGTCAGTGTTGTGGAACAGCATTGATCTACCACTGAAGAAGGGAGAAGCATCCCAGTGCTGGGGTCTCTGTGCCACGCCAGCCTTGTGGTGGCACAGGAAGGGTACTGCTGGGTGACACTGGTAAGGGCCAAATGCCTATTTATGCCTTATCAGATTAGGATCAGTCTTGCAAACTGCAAGTCTGCACTCTAGCTGCTGTGCTATGTCCAGAGAATACTTAATTTTTTTATTCTTACAGCACTGGAAGAATATTACTAATTACTCACAATGCAAAAGAATTTCTGTTTGAGCACATGCTAGAGTCAGAAAAAGGAAATATGAGAAGTCTTTCTTTTTAAATGTTTATTAGGATCCTCTACTTCTCTACAATTTTAGAAGACCAACATTTTGGCCAATTGCTATGGTAAGGATATAATTTTGTCTGCATGTCCTTACTAATTCAGACTTTTTTGAAATAGCCAGCTAACCAGCCTCATGCAGAAGTTTCTTTACTCCTCAGATTTAGTGCCATTAAGCTTGCCTTCTACCCTTATTTTTTATTCCAACTTTCAAATCCTTCATGTGAGTGAGATTTAAATTTGACTTAATGAAAAATTAGTCTCCTGTGTTAACCAAAATTGTCAAAGAAATTAATAATAAGTGCAATTATGCAAAGATTTCATGAGAAGGGAAGTGAAAATCAATTCCTAAACACAACAAGGTGCAGTGGCAGTAGCACCACTATAGAGATATATGTGTGTGTGTATATATATATATATATATATATATATATATATGCATGCATGTATGTATGTATATATATATATATACATCTCTCACTATATCCACTTAATGGACTAAGCTGAGATGATAAGACTCTTTCCAGATGGCTTTTGTGTCCCAGCTATTCACAATTGCAGAAGTTGCTTTGGAAGAACTGCAGCCAGTGTGAGCTGCATGTATTGATGGCCAGCCTGGTGTCACATCACACCCAGAGCCCAGAGTACAGCACAGACCACTGAATCATAGAATGGTTTGGGTTTGAAGGGCCCCTTGAAGATCATCTAGTTCAATCACTCACAGAATCATGGGATTTGGGCAAAACACTGTATTTCTGCAATTGCATTTCCAGGAAACATAAGGGAAGAAAAAAGATAACAGTGAATAATTCATCCTTCTTTAAATAAAACTGTCCTCTACAAGTTACTTATATAGGGTTTAGCTGGGCTCATTGGTGTATGGCTGGCTCAGTGCATGCTTTTGCCTGTCACTGTTCACTGACTCCAAAACTAATTAGATCTCCTCACTGGGACAAGTGTTCACTGATCAGGGAGTCATTATAAGGTGCCATAAATGTGGCAGATTGTGTGTCCCTGGAATCTGCTTGATACTTCTGAAACACAGAAGAAACATAGAAGACCCTTGCTATAAAATAGGAGTATTACACAAAATTTAACAGATTTATCCTTAAAATATCATTAAATACATGACATGAATCTCTGAAATTAAATCTTCCATTTTCACATGCGGAAGTTTGGCTGTATTATAATGGGATTGTTGCACTTGTGTGTCTTGAGGCAGGAATATGCCCAGTCCAGGAACACACTATGGCCTCTTAGAGCATCTCCATACTCTTCTTGTTGCATCCATCCTCCTTCTTCAGATCTGCCACAGACTCCTCCTGTCAAGCTCCTGTCAGGACCCTTCCAGCATCTGCCTATTGCAGCACCCGTTTCCCTTGCCTCTGCAGGGAAGTGTCCACAGAACAACAGGACAAGGAGAAGGCGCATGGCGGGTCAGGGCTGGGTGTGTGGGCCTTCCTCACTGCCCCCTCATCAGCTGACTGTGCTTGTGCCTGGCAGGGCTCATGGTGCAGGACAACCAGCACCTGGTTTGGCTCTCTTGGAAGCAGAAAGCCTGGCAGCCCCTGTGGGTTCTTTTCATTTTCCTGGCAAATTATCTGGAGGCCTGGAGACCCTGTGGATGAGGCCTACAGACCAGCAGGGCCCACAGCACCCAGGTGGGGGGAAGAGTCTTTCTGTTTTCACTGGTGCAGGAGCAGGTGGCAGAGGGGCACTGAAGTCAGAGCTCAGAGGACAAGGTCCTGCCCTCAGGGCACTTACTCAGGGTCCCTCAGTCAGGCTGAGGAGCTCAGCATCAAGTGACACAACATTAATCCCTGAGAGAACCAAACTGTCTTTGTTCTCTTCTTCACGTGGGCTGGGAAAAGGGATCAGGACCCCACAGACCAAAGGCTTTTAGAGCTCCCAAAACCATCTGGATTTCCCCAGAACCTCACTGGGCTTGCTCTCCTGATCCATCCTGCTGATCTGAAACTAAATACCAGGTGGGGAACACATTTCATGCACCTCAACAAAAAGCAAATAAAAGTCCCTGCCAACATCACCCAAAGCAGAGCAAGAGCATTTGGCTTGAAGCAACGCCCCCAGAGGCCATCAAAGAAATCCTTGCCCCTCTTTCTCCTCCCTCTCTGAATTTTGGGGGCCTTGAAGGGGTGGTGGAGAGCTGTGGGCTGGGTTTTAAGGGAGAGAGGCCAGGGAATCAGGGGGCTGGGGTGGGAGCCTCCTGAGGCACCTCTTGCAGCCTCCCAGGTGTGCCTGTCTGCTCAGCTCTGTTCTCCTGCCTGGCTCAGGGAAACGAAAAACCCACGGCAGGACAGCCTGGGTAAAGTGACACAGACAAGCTGACCACCAAAATAGTTTTGCTTAATCCAAAACATAGCTGGGCACTGCCTTGCTTGCAGGGGAGCTGCCACAGCTGCCATTCTAAGGCAAAAAATCCAAAATTTCATCCTTTTTGAGCTCTGCCAAAACACAGCCCTCCGCTGCTAGTTCTGTCCTTCTTCCATGCCTTTAAAATATGTGTGCACAAGAAAAAGGGAAAAAGTGAAAGAATAAGCCAGCCTCAGACTTTTCTGCTCTTAGGCTCCTTAGGGTTTTCAGAGTTAACAGTTTCCTTGAGGAGAAAAGTAGTTAATGTGTCAAAAATGCCAGGTTCCTGGCTTGGAGCAGGACTTACCGAGTTCACTTGCTAGCTGTCAGGGTTTGTCTGCCAATAAAACCTCTCCTAATGAGAAATAAACCATTCATTAATGAGTAAACATCTGTTTAGAATATGGTGTCCTCCTTCCTCCTAAAAAGCAGCATCACAGGAATAGCTATTTTTAATGCTGATGGTTTTTAGCTGCAATAAAAAGTCCTCCCTTTTGCAGTATTTAGAAAGAATTGATGTTTGCATAACAAATTAAAGAAACTCAGACTGGGAATGCACACATCTGCAGGATGTCCTCGAGGCACTAACCTTACCCAAGAACACAAAGTCCTTGTTATGATATGCAAACTAATGAATCAGCTGAAGGAAGCATTTATATTTTGACAGTGTTTTAACTTTCTCTGCCTCAAATTAGCTGTGACTGTGGCTGCGACTCTGTAAGATTCTGTGAACTTTCCAGCTAAAATTAGTCTTTCTACTTCTAGTAATTATCACAGAGGAAATAATTTGCTGGAAAAGCAATAATTGATCAGAAGCTAGCCCCTTGCACATTTTGATATTTGGAGAAAGCGTGTTTCAGACCATAACTGTGCTTTTGCTCTTTTGCTTGGGATATGGTAAACTTATACTGATCTCAGCTTGTTTAAAAATAAAATTAAACTATGGTCAAGTAACAGCTCTGACTGTGTGTGGATAGGCACTCATACAATGTGGATTTTTTTATATTATTCCATGAACAGTTCAAGTATCTTCATATCTGAAACATTCCACAGGCTGTGGCTTATTACCTTTTATTAAAACAATGCCTTGTTGGTTGGCATGGCTCTGTCAGGGCGGATTTTTAAGAGCCCAGAAAGTCAATTTATTGGCATTTTGGACTAACATTTATTAATGTCTGTATAAGGCATTTTGTGCAGTGCTTCCTTAGAGCATCTTTAATTTTCCAAACATCAAGGTCCTTTTTTCTTCTGCCTGGATCTGTGCTCCAAGATCAGTTTGAAAAGCATTTAATTGGTAATAGCTCTTCTGGTGTTTTGGCGTTTTATTTAGGTTTTTTTTCCTTTTTTTTTTCATATAACTTGGGCTTTGACATTGATTTGCCAAACTCAAAGCTTTACTCCTGCTCAGGTTGGAGGAAAAGGGTATTATGGGGCTTTCTTTACTTGTATCACATGGGAGCTCAGATTTGAACTTGTGCTGCAGTTGTCCTGGCTGTCTCCAGCACGCAGAAATATTTGAGTTGTAGTATGCTTTGTGAAAACATGCCTGCAGCACACTCCCAGGTGTCATTTTATTCCAGCTGCCTGAGACAGAAGTTCTTTGCCTGTTTTGGTACCTATCCTCTCTGGCACAATGTCTTGGGAGCCAAAAGCTGTGCTGCAGTGCCAGAGCCCTCCGGAGTCAGAGGGGGCTTGTTTGCATTGCAGCATGAGCACAGGGGGCTGCACCCCCCTGTGGGAAAGGGAACGTGCCCTGGGCCATTTATGTGTGCAACACTCATGCAACACTCTCATCTAGCCATGCTGGAGATATTATTTAAAAGAACAGTGTGTATTCTCATTCAAAGTACACAAACACTGCTGACAAGGTCAGTGTCTAGAAGGATTAGCTGGCATGTAAAGGCCAATCATGTAAATAAAGCTCCTCAGGAGTCGCATTAACTTGCCTTGTAGCACATAGATTTGTTTAGTACCTTTCTTCATCTCTTTATTTTGCAAGTAAGCCTTTTTATTTGCTTATGCTGTCTCTCACTTCTTATCTGTCTTTCCCCTTCTCTTTCCTTCTGTAGTGTGCTGGCAGGTGATATTTCTAAGTGACATTTCTTCCACCTTGTTTGTATGTGTTTCTCTTACTCATTGCTTGAGCATATGGTGAAACAAGAAGGTGGCCCTTCTCAAGTTTGCATCTCCAATAACTGAAGAGTTGTACATTTGCAAAACACTGCCCTGAGATTAAATAATGAGCACCTTTACACACCCACATGTACTGACATTGTTTTGCCTCTGAGAAGGTGCCTTACCTATAAAATTACTTGTATCTTAAAAAAACATGAAATTATTGCTGAGGATTCCAATGTTTCAAAACAGGATATGACTATAGTATAAAGCTACTTGCTGGTCAATTCTTTGCTTAAATAATTTAAGTCATAAACCAACAGCTCCAATCACTGCAGCAGAATCAAACACTTTAAAAATAAAAATAAATAAATAAATGTCACTTCTCATCCATGATGAAGTTCTTTTTTCTCTGTTTCCCAATGTATTTTTTTCTAAACTTGAAGACTTCAGAAACACAACATCCAGACAGCTCTGGTTGTTTCAGAGATAAGAGCCCTCTTATATAATTTTTTCTGTGTACACTTTACACTACTTTTATACCTTTGAAAGTCTCTCTTGTTGTAAGTGCCAACACCATCTTCACTCATCCATTTTTCACTTCATTTAAGTTTCCCCTGCACTTAGGAGGCTCTTCACCTGCTGCTGCTGGGACACATCCCCATTCCCAGATCTCCTGTGCCATTGCTACAAGCACTGCTCCTGTTCCCTGGGGCTGGCCCCAGCCCTGGCTCTGATCCACTCCCCCAGTGCTGCACCAACCACTGATGCTTTGTTTTGTACAGTCACAGTCTTTGCAAGCCTGGAGTGTCTTTCCTCCCCACTTGGTTGGCTCTGCTTTTCCCTCATTTGTTCCTGGGTAGCAGCCACAACATGCTGGGTTTGTGACACAGAAAAAGTTCCAGCCTCAGAGAACCTGCCACATCACATTATTCCTATTCCAATTGTTATTTTATCACACCAGATAATTTTTGTATTCACCTCTCTTTTTCCAACCTCTGTTTCACTGCAGAACATACTTTGTGGCTTCTATGGCTGTATTTGAAAGAGGGTGTATCTAAAATAAATCAAATAGCCATCAGATTAATAAAACATATCTATAATAAAAAACTGTATAAAATTTCCATTCTTTCCCATCCTATTGTGTTATGCTACCCATAGTCAGTATTTGCAGTTCAGTTGTCTTACATTGGATGTTGAAATGCATATTTAAGCATCTAAATAAATGGCATACCAAAGAGAAAGCTCAATGTTTACACTTTTGTGGATATCTAGAAGATCCTCAGATCAAACCCTAGTAATGATCCTTTTTTGTTTTGTTTTGTTTTGCTTTTAACAAGATTTGGTGCCAGACTAGGCATTTCCAACGCCATCTGTCCAAAATCCACAAATCAACAAAATACAGAGATTGGCTTAAGAATTTTGAGATTAAAACGAACTTGAACAAGAGCTAGTTCTGTTTTCCATAATATGTTTTGTTTGCAGAGTCTGCACTCTTTAAAGTCCCATTTTCAAGATTTTTTTCTTCACAACCAGGATGGATAGCAAATGCCTTTACTGCCAAATGAGAGCTTCACAGTGCCATGTGAATTCAAGAACTGTGGCTTTTATTATTTTATCGTGCTTGTTTGTAATACTTAAGGCTCCTCCCAGGGTTGGTGACAAAGGATTTAACTTTGAAAATTTTAGCATCTGCATCTGATTACATCTTTTGTAGAATTTCTTATGGGCCTGAACTTTGAAATAGCTCCATATTACTTAGAACTATGAATCTGCTGAAATGAGGCCCTGGGTCTAATCCTGCTTACACAACGCAGGTCTTGTCTTTCACAAAAGCAGTGTCACAGAAATCCGAGCTTTGAGGAGACACTCTTAGCCCATAAATTATGTTCTTGGCTATAGGGTTCCATCTTTAGCTTACTAGGTGAGAGTTATTTGGCGTCACTTTCATTAGAGCAGAATTTGGATCTATTCTGTTTCCTGGTGGGATTATAATTTTTTTGCTTTATTCTCTGGTATGTGTGACCCTCTGTAGATGTGGTACACAGCAGCAGCTGTTAAATCTGTGCAAATCTGTGCAAAAAGTTTGTCTTCTGTGGGATCTCAGCACCTCAGGACTGATGTGCCGAGTCACCAAGACCACCCTTGGGGGGCTCGGGAGTCCTGGAATGTTGCCAGAAGTGTCTGGTGGCTGGACTTTGATCCTACAAGGGAGACGACACCTGTATGAGGATGGGAGGATTTCACTGGGGTAAATGGTGAAGGGATAGGTTAATTAGAGTGTAAGACACAGGGTTTAGAATTTCTGTACAGGGGGGTCTAGAGAAGTAAGATGGAGGAATTGGGGCGTGTCCTGTCCTTCGTCTTCTTCTTGGCCTCCATCTTCTGTGGTGATGTTGGCACTTTGGGATTGGTTATTACTAAAAGTGCACTGGTCAATAAGGGTAAAAGGTATTGGGGGAAATAGGTAAATATTGTATACGTAATTCTGAGTATAAAGATAAGTGACCGCCCCGGGGGCTCTCAGTGTGCTCATGGCTGGCTGCTGTGCAGACCTCTGTCGGGCCGAGAGAAAATCTTTTAGATAAAAAACTAATAAACACTGAAGACCGAGAAAACACCTGAAGCTTCTTTTCGTCCTTTGGAGTGCGGGCTACCCAAGGCCACCCCAAGCCTTTCCAGGTCATTAAAACAGCTGAGAAACCAACAGTCTTCCTCAGCACTTGATCAACTTCAGTGTATATTGTCATCTTCAGAGAAAGAAGTTGCTGAAAGTCTAAGCTGCTTTACATTTATTTTGCTTTAAGACATTACTTCACTCCTTGTCATGTAAATTCAGATGCTTCCTGAATAGTAGAAGTGGTTTAGATGCTTGTATTTCAGAAAGCATATTCCCTTTAAAGATAAAACCCAATACAATCTCTTAGGAAATCTCAGGGTTCTGCTTCCCTCCCCTTCAGCTATTCTAGCTCCCATATATCCCCACAACTCTTCCTTCTGCCACCGTTCCCAGGAATATATTGCAAAGGTTGCAAAATGCAGGAATTCAACCTGTACCATTAAAATCAATATGAATTGTCATCAGTGACTTTTATGAAGACTTATGTTTTACTCAGAATGCTGGCTTAGCCACTCCTGTTTCCCCTTCCCCATCATTTGCTGCATCTGAGAGGAAAAAAATCCAGTGGAAGTAGGTAAAATCTGTATAAGTATTTATATTTTACTTGCTATCATTTACTTTTATTTTATTTATCCATTTTTCTTTGTTTATTTTGTTTTGTTTATTTTTACATATAATTTCTTTATTTATACATTTGAAACCTGGATTAGCTGGTTGATCTCAGTGACCACACAGCCTGGCAAACTGAAATAGCAGCAAAGAGACAGTAATTAGAACCTGGGAGGAGGGCCTCTTTAGTACTGCTGCTGGAGGAATAATGATGCAGTGGTGACTTCAGCCTGGGGTTCATGGTTTACATTTTATTTGACTGGGAAGGAGACTAAAGTTGTTGCCAGTCCCAGTTTTCCCATAAGCTCCTGCTCTTGAATTGCTGTTTATCTCTTTCTGATATGTGCCAGTAAAACTGTGAGGCTGTGCCATGTAATGATCAAGGAAATGAGAGAATATGAGTGTTTTAGAGGATAATTTTTAGTGGTGAGTTTACAGTGCAGCCATTCAGAGAGTTGTATCAGCACAATTCAGGGTGACAGGGAACTGAGGCGTGGGGGATGCGTGAGGGCACAGGAGGTGATCTTGGAAGGCACTTTACAGCCAAAGAAAATGTGCCCACACCCGCATCCTGTCCCCTGGCCCAGGTGAATTTGAACCAGTCATCATGTACCTTTAATGCATGAAATTCACTGGTGTTACAAAGCATCTGTTTCTGTAAAGCAGGTAATGAAACTAGTCCTATTTAACTGGTTATGTAAAATAGCTCAACCATCTTTTAAACTTTTGGTTGCACATTAAAGGCACTCCTTTGTAGGAGACACATAAAATACATTTCAGTGGCACCACTCAGTGTTGTTGATTTTTCACAAGCGACAGGGAATTTGAGATGCAGAATTCCCATTTATTTTCAATGGAATGAAATACCCCCAAGTCATGTAGGCTCTTTTGAAAATTTTTACTTTTTATTATTTTCTTTGGGAAAGTTAAAAAGCACACATGCCACCAGCAGTTGTTTAAAAAGAATGCTTACTGTGTTGGGTGCTTAGTCATAAGGATTCAGCATTAGAAGCCTTCCTGAGTCTCTGTGTGTGCGTGTGGCTTTACCACACATAAATTATCCAGCTTTCCTCTTTCCTCCTACGTGCGGAAAAACATACGGATATTCAAAAGACGAGCAAATCATCCGAAACGCAAACCCATGCCTTTTATTCCCACTTCAGATTTAATCTGGGAGATGGTTTCAGAACCAGCCCCAGTAAAAGAACTGCTTTATGCAAAGCAAAAGAAAAGTACAGTTAAAAACTATTGAGTTGTAAAGGCGGTGGAGCTACAACTCTTTAACATTCAAGCAACTATCTCTAGAAGGGAAGCAGATTATGCGGGATCATATTGCAAAAAGGCTGTTCGACCCTGTTGCACTCACTCAGAGCTACATATTTACTTTTGTCACTGTATAGTAGCGATTGCACTATATCCTTCCTGCCAGGACACTAGGAGAAACAGAAGGTTAAGTGTAAATGGGGGAGGGGAAAAGAAGGAGGGAGAAGCAGCAGGAAAAAGTCTAAAAAGGGAGAAAAGAGCAGCTGAAGAGAAAAGAAAAAAGTTCCTCATCAAGGCAGGAAAAGATCCTAAAGAAACAGAGAGAAACAGATCAAGCCCTGCACATAGGGGATTACTAATGCAATTGTATTTCAGCCCTGATATGACTGAAACCAAGATAGTTTGGTCATAAGAAAATAGATCCATTTCATTAAGCGTACATAAAAGTGGGAGGCACAGAGTCTGGCACCAGCATAGCCTAAAGGAATTTTCATGATTTGTGCCATGAATGCTGAATGGGAGACTTGTAAAAAGCACCTTTCTCTTAAGGATAGCTTGCTGGAATTTGTGAATATAGCCAAAAAAACAACAGACCAACCCTCAAGTAAAATAGTACATAATGATGAAAATACCAAGGGCCCTTTCACTAGATATGAAAACCTGCAAACAAACACCTTTTCTTGAGGGGAGCTCAAGTAATCCAGAGGTCAGTTGGACTTATGGGGTTGGAGCGTGGTCTCAAGATGTTGGTGAGCAGTAGAAATGTCAGAAGATGATGAGGTTTCATTGTTCAAGGTTCCAGAAATCAGGCTTTCATGGGTGGGGGCTGTTGGGGAAACAGGTCTGACAGAAAGCATCCAAACTGGGTGCCTTACAGTCACTGCCACTTTCACCAAGGCAGGTCATGCCATTGTGCTAGCAATTTCAGCAGACATCAGATCAGGTTTGACAACCAGACCTCTTGTGTTTCATCCATTTTATGGAGGACCCACCATCCTAATATGCCCAGGCCATCACTGTCCTCTTGCAGTGCTTTTACAGTGCTGTGCCTCAGCTTCTCCTGGTGTTCCAGAAAAAGGGTCGGACCGATCGGTGGGAGAGGTGGTTGCCCTGCAGCCAGCATGGTCCCATGGGTGGCAGGGCTCCAGCCAAAGGCACCTGGCCCTGTTTCCATCCTCCTGTGAGGCTCAGCTGCTGTCGAGCTCTCAGCCACGGCCCAGCACAGAGCCCTGCAGGGCAGGGGTCACTCCATCTCCTCACACAGTCCCATGGGCCAGTCTTCTTGCCTCTCCTATTGTGTGAGCCCATGCCAGAGGTCTGGACAATGTAAAAACTATTTTCCCTTTGCTGCAGAAAGAGCTAGAAGGAATATTCAGCTCATTAACAGAATGTCTTGGCTTCAGTAGAAGTGGCATTTTTCTCAAAAATGTGTTAGCTAACTCATTTTAACTACTATATTATATATTCTGGTGCAGGCTTAGCAAGTAATGTTTTAGTATGCCTTATGAAGTGTACATGAGTCCTAGGAATGAGCCAACTAAACCATATTAAAGTACAATTTATCCTCTTGATAACAGGAATCTAAAACCTGTTAGCTAACACACCTGAGAAAAGAGAAAGAAAACAAGACTTCTTTTATTCCCATCCACCAGCAGCTGCAGCACTGAAGTAGGTTTGTGGATTTCAAGATGGTTTCAACATGAGAAACAGTGACAGGCAGCCAAATGGGTACATTAAGTTACAACTGTCTCTAAAAATATTGGTTTATAACAGCACAGAAGCCTTTTGAGTCTGGCTCTTCCAAATTATGTATGAAAGAATTGGGAATCTCCACTAAGTTGATGGGACATGCTTTAAAAAAAACCCCTGGGCTCTTGCTAAACTTTGATGGGAAGCATGAGTCCACAATAATCCAGAGGGTACTGAACTGATGAAAAGGAGAGAGACAGAGTGGTACTGCTTTGGCAGTGAAAATAAAAAATAACTCCACTGAACCCAGCCAAATTTATTCCAGGACAATGAAGAATAGCATCCTGGAGCTGTAGAGCTATAATAATTGGATAACCAGATGTTCCACCATCTCTGCAAGATAAATATTAACTAGAGAAAGAAACTCAGAGAATCATCAAGGTTGGGAAAGGCCTCTAAGATCATTGAGTCCAACCATTAACCCAGCACTGCCGAATTCACCACTAAATCATGTCCGTAAGTGCCCCTCCTGCACATCTTTTAAATCCCTCCATGGATGGTAACTCAGCCTCTTGACTGGGCAGCATGTTCCAATGCCTGACCACACTTTCCATGAAAAATATATTTCCTAATATCAAACCTAAACCTCCCCTGGTACAACCTGAGGCCATTTTCTCTTGTTACCTGGCAAAAGAACCCAACCCTCACCTGGCTACACCCTTTCATGTAGCTTTAAGGAGCAATAGGGTGCCCTAAGCCTTCTTTCTCTGGGCTAAAGAGCCCTGGATCCACCACCTGCTTCTCATGACTTGTGCTCCAGGCCTTGACCAGCTTAATTGTCCTTCTCTGGACACACTCCAGGGGCCAAAACTGAACACTGGACTCAAGGTGTAGCCTCACCAGTGCTGAGTACAGGGGGCTTTCCCAACTCTCCCTGTGCTGTCATTTGTTACAGGAGTAACACGCTTGTTGAATGTGGCAGGGCTGTGGGTGTCTCTATCAGAAGTGCTGTAATCCCTGGGAAGATAGCCTTACTGGCTCCAGGCCTCTGAACCTGTGCTCTTCCACATCAAATTATTCTTTTCCATCGTACTGGGACAGCACCAACTATTGACCCATGTAAGTCTTCTCCATTTATTTATATACTGCACTAAACACCTTAAGTAACTAAAAGATCTTACAGCATAACCTGGGCTTAGCATAGAAAAGGATCACAATAAACAGTGGTAGGAAAGAGGAAGAATGAAGGGAAGAATGAAAAACCATGATGAACATTCTATACACATCGATCTTTACTTCCTTTTATTATAAGTGCTTTTTTTTTTTTAATTTAAATTGCTTAATTTATCAATGGAAGGTGCTTTTGGCTCATTCCATTGCTCACTATTTGATTCAGTTTCAACACCTGCATGGTCAATAACTGCACCCATGGATCTTCCCATCCAAAAACATTAGGTTTATGAATTTACCATTTCCATAGTGACTTGGTAAATGCAGAGTTCCATCAACTCTTCTGCTCCCCCCTACACCCCACAGAGCAGGAGTTCTGAGGATGATTTATCCTGAAGGAATAAAAACATGGGTTACTGTTCCTGGTGTACTGATGATTGCGCACAATATCCTCACAGCAGAAACCTCCTGGGTTGCCCTGTAATAGCATCACCCCAGCAGTCAGCAATGCCCACGTTGGGAGCTGCAGCTTCCCTGTGCCCCTCACACATTCACCTCCCATCCAGCCCTCCTGCCACAAGGTCCTGACCTCAGTTATGCCGAAGGATCCCAGAGAAGTGCCAGGGCTGGGCTGATGGCGGATGTGGTGCATGCCCAGCAAGCACAGTGAGGGAGGGCAGCTCCCTGCCTGAGCTGGCTCTGGGAGAAGGGAAAGGCTTGGGGTTGCTGTGGTGGGTGGTTCTACAGCCATAGGCAAAGGCACTGATTCTGTATAGGCTCTGTCAGCCTCGTCTCCTTTGCCATTCCAGGTTGCTACATTCAATATGTCCTTCCAGGGGTAGGCAGATACCTGTGGATTGGCTTGGTTTGGTTTGCTTTGTTTAATTACCCCCAGCAGCTCATTCAATACAGGGGAAAATTGCAGTCTTATTGTAATGGAGTCTTTTCTGGGGAGTATAAATTATCTTTCTTAGCCAGGATTTCATGAAATTCTGAAATTAATCCTTTTATAGAATTAATTTTCAAAAGTAACCCTTATTGCATTGTGCTAGCAAAACTACGGCTGTTTGACAATATTTAATAAAGATACTAAAAGAAAGAAAAATATCTTTCTTCTGTTCAAAAATATTTTCAAATAATGTGACCAGACTGAATGTGTGGGAGGTGCCACCTGGCAATCTATGAAAGAAGGAAGTCAGACTTGGTCGTCTTCCACTGCAGAAACTTTTGCCAAGGTATACAATTCTAAGTGTTTTATGAAACATTGTTTTGTCAGCTTGCTTTGGTAAGCAAAATCTCTCTGTTGATTTAGCATCTGGTAGAGTAAAAAAGTAAAATCCAATAGCACATCAGGTAATGCTGACTTTGGTATCTAGTGTTCCCATCTAATACTACAGAGAATGTACATCCTTAAAATCAGCATCTGTCACAAGATCATTTGTTCTCATGGCACTTCTGTTATTAACAGATATGAAAGTGGCCAAGATAATAGTCACAAACTTACCTGCCACCAAGGTACCCTTAATGGAGCTGAGGGACACTGAATCAGACATAGTTTAAGCCACCTTCTCCTTTCCTTTGCATTCTTAGGTACTTTTATCATCCCTGCATAATTTAAACCCTTCTCTTCCTTTGAATCAAGAGGAAAGAGGAAATGGTTTGGGTTTTTCAGGCCCAAAATGTCTCTGCCCTCTGGTTGAACAGCCTTAAGACACCTCAGAATGCACTATGCCACACTACAACCTACAAAGGGAAACCTGGGCAATGTGTTTCACTACACTGTCTCATCAGAGACACACAAGGAGAAACACAGTTACCTGGAAGTGCTTTGTAAATACCTCACGACTATTGTGAACAGTCATCAGCTTGCACCAGCTTGGCCTGAGTCAATCAAAATGCTGCAAAATCCCACCCTTGCCAAAGGAGGATCTATCCACTGACCTCATCTCTGGAGAGTGGATGGGAGGTGACTTTCCTGCAGCCAGTGAAGCACAGCCTGTGGCTGATGCCCTCGTTCCTGGGACAGGGAGCAAATGGGAATACCTGTGTGATCAGAACAGAAGTCCATTTCTCCAGCTGCCCATTTCTCTTTCAGAGCCAGAGGATGGGGCTGGGTTAAAAGTGTGAGTGCAGTAAAAGGCTTCCTGCCACACTATCTCGTTCAGTCTTACCCTCAGAACATGGGAAATACATAGCTTAGGTCTTAAGGCTAGAACTAAGGGGTAGGATCTTCTTTGGCCTCACGGAACATGAGCCCTCTGAATGAGATTCCAAATCTGCCTAGGAGGTAACAAGGGAATCAGCTGAAGTTCATGAAGTGTTCAGACTGAATAATTCCTGAATGACCAGGAGCCACCATCAGCAATCTGTCATCCCTAGTTCTGAACCAGCTGGATGCATATAGGGAGAATGTTGTCAACATGTGAAAAAATGTTTTCAAGTAAACTTGGTTTTGGAGGCTCCGGGCACTGCCAGAAGAATCCAAATCATTAACTGAGTCTGTCATAGTCTGTACCAGGGCTTCCAAAGCTCAGTGCTGGTTAAACTCTCCTCCTGCAGCTCTGCAGCTTCCATTCAGGAGCTGTGTTGTTGCTGTCATATCATCTCTGTGAACACAGCACCTCACAAGAACTAAGGACAATTAGAAAATTTGTCATCACATTTGCATATAAGTATAAAGGTTTAGCTATAAAGCTGCATTAGGGGTGAAGGGTCTGGAGCACAACTGTTATGAGGAGGGGCTGAGGGAGAAAACGAGGCTCAGGGAAGAGTTTATTGCTCTCTACAACCACCTGAAAGGAGAAAATGGCCTCAAGTTGCACCAGGAGAGGTTTAGATTGGATATTACACTGGAACATGCTGCCCAGGGAAGTGGTGGAGCCTGGAGATGTGTAGAAGTAGCACTTGGGGATATGGCTTAGTGATAGACTTGGCAGTGCTGGGTTAATGGTTGGACCTGTTTATCTTAGAAGTCTTTTCCAACCTACTTTTTTTTTTTTTTTGTAATTCACAAAGCTTGTCTGAAAGATTAGGGGCTAGACCAGCAATTAGCACAGTCAACAGAAGTAAGCGAGCAAATGGGAGTGATTTTTCTTCCATAATGCAGATGCATTTGAGTTCTGCAGATGCCTCTTCTGCAAGTGGCATTGCCTGTTTCTTGCAATATCCTCCTTTAAAGAGAAAGCATCATCCTCCAGGCTGCATTTGCAAAGATGCATGGCTCAGATGTGTCTTATAATATGAAAATGGCATAATTACTTTGCTTCTAGCCAAGTCTATGGACAAAGTGACCCAAAGTCTTGTACTTTCAGGAGTAAAAATAGGTTTATATTATTTCTACTGTTCTTGGTTTGACAAAATGCCATATGCCTCCAGTCACCGTGAAGCTTATTAGAATAAGGATAAAATTGAATCCAAAATACAGTTGATTAAGCCAGTCTCTAACTAGGAAGTTTCCTTTCCAATAAATCCATTGAGATTTTTGTCTTTCTTTAATTCAGCAGTATAGTCACAATCGCTAGAAGTGGTAAAGCAGGTTGAGTAATTTTAACAAAAAGTTTAAAAATCCAGCATAACTTTGTATTTTTATCTTCTGTTCTAGTTTCCATACACATGAGGAAGGCACCAAGTAAATCCTGGCCTTGAGCTGATTGTGATGTTGACCTATAACTTAGTCTGAGGTTGTAATACTGGTTTATAACCTGCTTGATCCAATTCATCCCCTTTACTGTTACAGACAAATGATGGCCTACTGGCTAAGGCACAGAGTGAGAGTATCTCTGCTTTGCCATGGTCCAGGCAAAGTGGTAGAAAAGCCTTTGAGGGATTTCACTTCTCTTTTGCAACTCCTAACCTCCATTCATTTCCGAAACACAGGTCAGACATCTCAGAGGATTTCAACATTGAGATTTTAGCAGCAGTTCTTCCCCTCTGAGAGGAAGGATTATAACTCCTCCTTCTCTCACAATAAGGAATTCATAAATCTGTGGAACACTAGTTAATTGCAGTGATGGGCTCAGTGACCATTCTTCAGGCACAAAATTAGGCAGAAACTGGTATGACTAAAAAAGTTGTTCTTCTGTACAAAAAGCTATGGAAACTCAGTTGGAATCTCAAAAATTTTGTTTTCCACAGATGTGGAACTAATCCATAGAAGGATTTTAGTAGCGAGTATTGCTTTGGTGTCTATGTAAAAAATTTCCCTCATCTGCAACAGCATGTGCACACCTTAAAGGTCTTTTCCAACCAAAGTGAGTCCATGAGTTTGGTTTTTTCATGTGGCTGTCCTAGAGGTAACTACATTTCAATAATTCCAAGTGGGCAGCACAGGAGGAGCCCTCTGAGCCAACCATTACACAAACACACAATAACAGAACACATGGGGTAGATGTCTTCTGTTTAAATCTGCAGATAATTTTCTCATCCCCTTACCTGGAGTCTTCCAGCCGTAAGGATTTTGCATTCCTTGGGGTGAAAGGTAGAGCAGGAATTCCAGCCTTAGCCCAGCTCTTGTGGGCAGTGCCCTCAGAATAGCAAATGCATCCCTCACCATGCTGCTGCTGCCAACCAGCACCAGACATCACACAGATCTCATTAGTCAGTTTAGAGACAAGCCTTCTAACCTCAAGTGTGGTTTAGAAAAATTGTTCCCTAGTGTTCTTGGCTTCAGACGGAGATAATCCAGCAGTAAAGTATACTCCAGTAGTAAAGACTGGCCATTTTCAAAAGAGCCTTACAGAATATAGCAGGAAGGATCTGCAGGTATATATATAATTTAGCTTTTTAATGATGTATGCCTTTAAAATGGACAGGGACAGAGACTCCCTCCAATAAGAACTTCTTTCAATTACTATTTATACTTTTAGGAATATTGGAAAGTAAGGTGTCAAGACTAGAATTATTCCCTGCCAATATATTTTCACTTTATGAAATTGATGAAGATATAGAAGGAAAACAAATAGGGCAATAACTGCATTATATAATTTAGTGTAAACAGTAAAATGAGCTTCTTATTTGCAGCTTCCCATGGGACATGAGTACTGACAGGGAGTTTCCTCTTGTTTGTAAAGTAGAAAATGAAAAAGGAGGGATGGAGACGCACCACTTACTAATCTGCAGAGCAGCCAGTAGAGATAAAAACAGATGGGGACCTGGTTCAGAAGATTGGTAACAGGATATGGTACCTTTTTCTTCTAAGTTACTGACTTTTATCAAATTCAGGTTGTTAGCCAATGAAAATTGTGATATACCATTCAATGTATGTTCAGTGTTGTTTATCAAAAGGACTGTTGGTTGCAGTCCAGGTTTTTGTGATTCCAGGACCAGCTGAAGTGGCACCCCAGGGTTATTCCAGCAGAGACACTAAGCTTTGGGTACAGAGAATGGAATTCCCACTCAAACTAAATCTCAATCTTCCAGCAAGAAGAGGAGATGGAGCAGAGCTGCCACCACACTATTGACTTTGCTACACCTGTTTTCTGGCCAGCCAGGAGTTGTTTTCAGCTACAGAGTTTCAGTACCTTTTACTGACAGATCATCCAATGTAGCATTCTCTGAGGAGGATCAGGATGATGATGATGGTGAGGATGAGATGATGATGCATAATTTATTCCCCTCCTAAAGTGAGAACTGCTTCCTGGGCACCAAGATGTCCCTTCTCTACCCTTCCCTCTATTTTCTTCCCAGTCTTTCACTATTTCTCTATATTGTTCTGGTCTATTGACACACTCTTTATTTAAAGCAATCAATAGAGAGTATGAATTAACATCTTTGCTTCTGCCATTAAAATTATCTATGTTTATTCTCGTGCACGGTTCCTTTCCTTTGTCTCACTTCATCTTTTCCCCTAGTGAGCTTAAAGCTTTTAGGTTTCATCAGGAGGGCTGTGGGCAGAGGTGGTGGTTCAGAGGGTGCTCTGGTGTCTGCAGACCAGCTGGGAACAGCACAGGCCCTCACTGGGACAGGCAGGCACTCTTCCCCCCCACTGTCTGTGCCTTGGGGACATTGCTCTCTAAAGTGGCAAGCCTAAAACATGCAGAGAAATACTTCTATCTGCATGAAAAACACCACAGGAATGAAGAGCTCAAATCAGGAGTTTATTTTAAGTATTAGCGGCCTTGTATCTGTTAAAATTCCTTATGTGACTGCTGTCCTCTTTTCCTTTTTTTTCTTTTATTTTTTTGTTCCTTCTCCCAGAGCTTTGGAATGAAGAAAGTATACTCACCTCACACCAGGTTGGGGGTTTCATGCCTGGTTAGTGGCAAGTACCCTAATCTCATCTCAAACCCCAGCATGCTGAGTAAGTCAAAGAAGGTGCTCAGAATACCTTAAAAATAAATAGCAATTGTTATTCCAGTTCAGCAAAGATGATTTTTCATTTCCTAAGTGACTTGGTCTTTTGAAGAAATACATCATAAAAGGAGAGCAAAGGTAAAACTTTTCAGTCTCTTAGTGATGAATCTATCTATACTGGCCAAGATGTAGACTAGCTGGAAAAGCAACAAAAACTAGATTATCCCCTCCATCTTTCCATCTTTTCATTTTTAAAATAACTTTACATTTAAAATGGAAGAAAAAATAGTTTAACGCCCCACTGTCCCTCTTTCCCATCTCTCATCTGCACTAATGTTTTTAAACATACTATAAAGTTAATCCAAGAATTCAGTAGTGATTTAAATTCTTATAATAGCCGCTAATAATTACCATTCTGCTACTATTCAGGAATTCCATCTATTTTTCTCAATGACAGAATAGGCAGAAACACATAAAGTAAACATAGTCAAGTCTGATTAGAGAAGCAGGCACTGAGTTTCATTTCCCAAGGACATTACATTTGTAAAATTAGTATCTGAGAAAGATTTGAAATGTCTTCAAACTGGAAAACTAATAAGAGATTTTTTTTTCATATTTTTTTGTGGAGTTAATACTTCTGGAAATGAATTATTCAACATTTCTTTAATGCTTGAAAAGATAAAGAATATCCTTTTAGCTTTGCAGATATGGGACAGCAGAATATCTATTCCTATAGAAATAAAAAATGTACCTGTTTTCTTACTGTTTCCACAATCTGTGTGACACCTGCATATCAGATAAAAATTCCTTCAGATATGCATTTTGATATGCAAAGATTGCTAATTGTCCTTGTAAGATACATTGTATCATTATGCAGGATATAATAGAAAATACAAGACTTTCTACAGCATTTTAAAACTAACTGGGAAATGTAATAATGAACTTAAATGCAATTTTACAAGATTATGTTTTTTCCAGACATCAATTAAAACACTAGGGAAAGCATTTCATTTTTCATTGCTTCCTTTAGCTTTTTTACAGTAATTTTCTGCAGCAGACCTGTTTCCTGAGAGATTAATTTTTTAAAATTTTCTTGTGTTTTATTATTGATGCTAAAGTTAGGCTAAAAATAATTGATTAATTTCTAATTATCATTGCTTCAGACAGCATGATGGTACAGATTTAGTACTCATACCCTCTGGATTAAGTATGAAGCCTTGAATGTCAATGAATGTGTACAGCTGGTAAAAGGGAATCAAGAAGACAATACACTGTAAAGGATAATGCAAGAAACAGAAAAAGAACTGCATAATGACTGCAGTTTTACTTAGAAAAGATGTGTGCAAGCAATTGCTGTTGGCTTTTACTTTGAATACCTGTTATGGGTGTGCTGGAAGCTTTGGATGTTTCTATAAAAATCAAAGCAAAACAAAGTTTATATTTGGTGATTTTGGGTTATGGCCTCAGTTTTGCTCTGTGAAGCAAATTATCACACATTATGCATTATGTCAGTGTAAATATATATTGGCTTAGATAAATTTGAGGGAACATTTTTATGTATCTAGGATTTCAAGGTTATAATGAAGAAACAAACCATGGTATTCTGAAGCATCATGACATCTCTGACCAAGGGAGCTGCTTATTATTGACCCTGAATATGCCCATATAATATATCCAAGTCATAAACCTTCCTGTACACATGCAGCAGAGATAGAGACAGAGATAAATGCAATGCTTTCATCTCCTTAGAAGCATGGACTTTACTTGGATGTATATTGAGTTTTCCAGATGAAAGTCACCGCAGACATAAGGAGCAAAAGTTCATTGAAGGGAAGGCAAGGCACACAAGCCTGGGGTGCTCCAAGCTCTGCCTCTGATTCACCTTCTGGCCCCACATTAGGAGCTTTGCATCCTCAGATGTTTTTTCTTAACTGTTTAATGAGCATTTCTGATATTTGACTACATATTAGAGGTGCCTAAAGGTCACTGTACAGAAGTACTAAGTTTTTTTGCTGCCAAGTCTTTATTGCCAACTCTTCTCTGGAACACTTAACAGTGTTCAATGAACTCGTGGTAGAACAGGGCTAGTGAGCAAGGAAGGAATAGGACACCTGGAATACTGAATAGATAAGATGAATTAATGGGAAATTTAGATTAAAACTGAGCTAAAGAAGGAAAACCATAAAAAAGGAACGGAAAGGAGCTGAGAAAAAAGGGGTCAGTAGAGATGGGAACAGGAAATGAAAACCACACCTCACATCTTGCAAAGTGTAATCCTTTCAGGATGGCATTATCCACAGACTATTATAATGGATTCACTGGAAATAAGATACATCCTTGTGGTAGGCACCTACCCAAAGAAAACCACAAGTGCCTCATCATCCTGCTGATGATTTGCCATTACCTTCAGCAGGTGAGGTGCAGGTGAGACACTTCAGGTCAGACACTGATGGTGCTGAAATCTCACAACAACAGCGGGAAACCAATATGAAAGAATTCACATTGGTATGGCCCATCTCTGTGGATCACTAAAGGTTTGAGTTGTGACTTTTTAAAAAATAGGACAACAAATTTGGGTTTCACAGTACATTTTTGTATAGTTTTAAACTTGTGTACTGGTTAATGTTAATTAGGTTTAGATCCTTTCTTACAGGATAGTTTCCTTGCAGGTAAAAGCAACAATAACTGATGAGAATATAAAAAGAAAAAATTTCATATATTGACTCCATAATTTTCTCCAGTGTGAAACAATGATATCATGCTTTGCTAAAGCCTAAATCAGATTATTTTTCCTATTTCACCAAATTATATGGTTTATAGAGCTATCATCAAGATGGAGAAGTATATGTAAACTGGCTATCAGGCACAGAATAAACCATATTTTGTCTTCCAGTAAACACTTAAGCCTCAAACTATCCGATTATCACCAACAGGGAAAAATGCGAAGTTCTTGACAAGTTAGTAAAAGCATCTGGCAAAGGATGGAGATTTTTAATTTTTAATTTAAAGACCAACTATCATTCTTACTAAAAATATCTTGAAACAATCAGGTGATCTTCAACACTCCAGATGGGTTAAAATTTTCCGCAGAAAGCTTTTACCAGTCTGCAGTAATCTGTCATGACTCTGCTCAATATGAATAGTGTGGATGAAAAATGTGTGGTTTATTGGTTCACATACTAAATGTGTAAATAAGGAAGCAGAGAAGAATGTGTGGGCATGTGTTTTTATCAAACTTTCCTTGCTCATACACAAAGATTACGGTCTTGAATATGGCATGCAGTCCTAGTGAGTAAAATGTCTAGGGTTGATTTCATAGGAACTCAATGACTTACTCATTTCCTACCTTTGCCTATGCAGGGTCCAGAGTTGCTTCTTTATCCATTTCAAGACCACAGTAAGAGGAAATTAATGTTTGGTATTTCCAGCAATCTCAGGTGAGGAAGAATGTCATTACTCCTAAGTCCTTATTGCACACAAGTCAAGATCTGCTTTCATGTAAATAACAATAGCTAAACCAAAGTCTCAGTAATATTTTTGTCTCTAAGTCTCCCTTTCCTTTTCATAGGAATATCATAGAATATCTCCAGTTGGAAGGGATATATTCTAGACCCTTCTTCTTCTATCCTGAATTTAAAATTGTATGTCCATACACCTAAGAAACACTTTTTATTCAATCCTATCCATCTAAGATTCATTTCCATTGTTTCATACAATCTTGAAGACAATGCTTGTCTCTGTATTAATTTAATTGACAAATCATTAGAATGACATATGTTAATTTGAAAGCAAGGAATATGAACTAGGTGTATTTTTAACTTAGCTTACACGTCTAGAATGTGCCACGCTAAGAAAGGCTTTTTTAGATCTCAGAGAGAACTTTTAAGCCTTAGATGCCAAAACCTGTATTTTGGCCCTGAAAGAAAAAGCTTCTGTTACTTCAGCTCAGGACAGGGAGGTTGATGCAGGTAATTCTATTTGGATGTCCAAAAGCTGGTTTAGGAGGGGAGCATACAGCATGCTGAGCACAGCTGTGCTAGCAAGGCCTGTAAGACAGCTGAAGGAGCACTGTGGTGTCTCTTACAGCTTTGGAGAAAAGCTGGTACATCATTCACACCCTGCAGCAGCCCCTGGCACCAAGTAGGTGCTGCAGGGCTGTGTCAGTGGCAGAGGCTGAGCTCTAGTGTGTTGGATAATGAGCCTTGTGCAAAAGCAGATTTTTGCTGGGTAAAAGGGATGATTTCTGCCTTAATGAGAGCACACCTTCATGGTTATCAAGGGAGTTTATAAAGCAAGCTAACAAATCCTGGTGTCTTTCCCTTGTGAATCGGGTTCTTAGGAGGGAGAATTCACTTTATCTGCCTAAATACTTCATTCAGCATCATGTGTTCTTAGGGAGGCTTGTTCCCCGCCCACTCCTGGCTAGTCTCTTACTCTGCACACGATTTAAGGGCAGGGTGCTTATGCCCTTAGGAGAGCAGGAGCTGAGCACTGAGACACCTGCCAGAGCCCATCCTTCTGTCTCCTGACTCACACAGGCACTCTGTGGGCACCACAAATGCCCTTCCCTGGCACACGTGGTGCAGTGCCAGGGAAGGCAGGTGCAATATTTTGAGTGATCTTTACCCATGGACTTCCCTTCACTGAAAAGCATTGCACTTCACATCATTTCAGCACAGGCAGGCTTTTCCTCCACATGAGCTTTTGAATGTCTACTCTCCTTTTGATGATAAATGACAAGTGCAGTAATCAAAGCAAAGGGAAGGAAAAGAGTTAAGAGGCATCATTAAGGTTTACTAGGATTTGAGATTTAAACTCTCTTTTTAATTTAAAAAAAACAAGCCAAAGAGTGTGACAGAAAGTGAAAATAGGCTTGTACCTAAAGCTGCTTGAAGGATGTACTAGAAAAACAACCAAAAAAGTCTTCCATTTCCCAGCTACGCCCTTCTAAGTGTCCTTTGCTAAGACCTATCGGCAGTCCCCAGGTCAAATCCCTGGCACTGACAGATAGACTTTTATAGTGTACATCATGATGGACACTAGAAAAGGAGGTGGAGAGAGACAGGAAAATCTATGGCCGCTGCCTGTCACTGTAGCCATATAAATTATGGCTACAACCTTGGGAAAGTTTTGCTTTTGTTTTCCCATAGGGTTAGGTATTTTGTTAAATAAATAGGAATTAAGCACATGCAGTTTTTTAATATCCTAAGAATTCAGTACATATGTTGCAATGACATGAAAGTGGGAATATTGGCAATTTTGCTTTTATGCTAGAATGACACCTGCACACAGAACAATAGAAGTCCATATCCTCTAACATCTGCTCAGAACAGGGTGATGATGTTATGATGAGTCCCTGTCTGCTAACTCACACTGAAATCCACTTCATCCACAGTTTGAAGAGGTGTCTACATAATGGACTGTGTAATTTTTGCTACTTGGGTTTGTGGGAGCTAGTATGCCTTTGGAAATCAGCTTTGTTACACAATATACCAATCATAGGAAGGTCTGAAAATGAACTCTTTATTATCTGCACTGTATTAATATTAAGTAGTTGTATATTGTTTAATGAATATAAATATCTTAATAATATTTTTTCTACCAGAGAAAGTAAATAGATGTATCTTCATTTACAATTTTCTGTGAATTTTTAGGGAAATTATTGAGTGGGAGAGATTTCAATTTTATATTTCTTACATAAAAAACCCCAACACAACAAACAAACAAGCTGCATGAGGTCAGTGAAGATTCTTCCTGTTGCTCCACCCATTCTCTTCATTGTCAGTGATATAACAGAAGGAGGTTGTAGGAATATGCTTTGTAAGTGGGACTTTTTTCTAATAGTCAGGGTCGTGGAACAAGTTGAAAAGCATGAAGTTTTGCTGCATAAATTATCATTAACAATGTGGTTTATTTTTCTTTGGCAGTTGAAATTTTAATGTAATGTTCTGCTGAAATTCTGAGATTCAGTCAAGTTTTAACAAGCTACTGCTAGGAGATTGCATTATTTTTTATGCATTTTCTATTAAAATTCTTGATAAATCTTGCAAAGATTCTACCTGGGAGCTGTTTTTCACTCTCTAGCTGATATTAAATACTTTCCACCAGAGCTGGATTTTTGATGGTGATTTGTCACATGGTATTATTTCTGCTCCTATAGTGAATCAATGCGACCTTCATCAGGATCCTTGTCTGAAGCCTCACAAGAAATACATTTCAAAACGAAAGTCATCAGTATGTATGTGCATAAAATTTTCCATAAAGATATACTTGTACTGTTTTCTTGCATTAATGTTTATGACAAGAGAATGCCATGGCTTTCAGCATGGGTGAAATGGATACATATTTTAATACTGAGCAAAATTTATTAGAAAAAGTTTATCTTGTTCACCCAACTGTGTTTTGTTTTAGTCAGCATTTGTGCAGACAGAGCTACTCAGGAGCCTAAGAAAATCCCACAGAGGTTCCTGTGGCTCCAGTGGCCTTTGGCCCACCCACCCTGGTTGGGAAAACAAGAATTCTGTGGGCTCTGGCATGCTCTCCTCAGAGCTTATGAAGGTACAGTTTTAGATCTGAAGAGGAAAAAACTGATTTTTTCTAACTTTTCTCTGGAACACTTTCTAACACCTTAAGCTAACAGGTTCCCAGCTTGCTCTCAATCCTGGTTTATTGCTTTAGGGGTTTGCAGAGCATTTTCTGCATGCAGTGCGGCTTTCTTTACCACAGCATGAAGTCAGCATGGTGGCACTGGGGCAGCCTCCAGGGGTGCCAACCTGACCCCAGGCCCTCCAGCCAACAGCTGTAATGGGAGATGCTGGCACATCAGTGCTTTGTGCACCCATTGGCCTCGAATGAGCGCAGAAAGGTGGTCAGTGATTCTATGAACGTGGCCCTGACCCGCCCTCTGAGCATTACACTCCTTCCAGCTTTTCTGGTGATTCTGTACAGTCAATCTTAGACCATTCAGCTCAAACCTCAGCAGGGTCTTGCAGGTGTGGATGAAGGAGTTAATAGAAAGAGACTACCATGAAAAGAAATGTCCCCAGTGGCTCTTCCCATGTCACATAAATGGCCATGCAAACCTTAACCACCCTGGGAGCCCAGAAGGAATGTGATCCATGCTGTCTGTGACCCCAGTCACCCTTCCACACTACAGTTTCCATGAAAAATCAGCTTTTACCAAGATGGCTGTTCCCGGGATGTACTCCTGGGAGAGCAGGCCACCCTGTCACAGAGGTAGCTGCCTGTGAGTCATTTCTCCTGCCTGTCATTCCAGGTGGACCCAGGGGGTTTCTGTGTTATCCTGGGAGGGTGGGTAGCTGGCCAGGGGAGCCTGACTGAGAGAGGAGGGTGGAAAAGCCTGCAGCATCCTTCCACATGAGGATCTGCTGCTAATATCTGACCTATTCCTGTAAATTTTCTTCACATGTGAAAACAATTAATGCTTCATCTATAGGTTTTGCATATGTAGCAGCCAGAAAAAGGTTGTGTGCCACGTTTGAGTTTGATTTGAGGGAGGAGTGGGATCTGAGAGCCGAAGATGCTGTTTGAAAGCTTTCCTCTAAAGTGCTGATGATAATGAATGATGTAAGTCATTCCTTCGGACTGATGATTAATCCTAATGAATATGTTGCATACGTGTGTTTCATGGCTGTCATTAAGCTTCCATTTTAACTGCTCTTCCCCTTTACCCACTCCCACCCATGCCTGCAATCTGCAAACTCTTATTCCCTGTAGGTATTTTGATAGAGAAACAGACAGGTAACGATCCCGATGTCAGACTGTAAGCCATGCAACTGTCAGTTCATATTGTGTCTGACAGCCATTGACAGCTTGCTTCTTCAATTTTACTAAGATTAATATTCTTCACATGTTTTATTTATATTTACTGATCTTGCTGCAGTGAATTCTTAAAGAGGCATTTTTATGTTAAAACCCCCTGTTAAAAATCAAATCTGCATTTTCTTCAAAATTTGGGTTTAAATTTCATAATACTGCTGGCAGAATTATTGCACGTTGCTAATGGTACGATCCCATGAACAATGCTTTATCCATACAGTGGTCAATAAGGCTTATTCCTATAAACCCCCAGGATCATCATCTGGGAACCTTCTCATCCCTGGAAACACATTCACACGTGGTTAACTTGACACAAGGCTGTAGTTTCACAGAAGACAACTGCTCAGATGCATAAAATTATTCACATGTGCAAGCATTTGAAAGATCCAATTTCTGTAAGAGTAACATTGTCACCAGAGTAATGCTACTGAGCTTCAAAATATTCACACCATTAAATGCCTGCAAGATTAGACTTTGGGCTCTGTGGTGAAGCTCTTGTTCTGTTCTGTCCATCTGAGGCAGCTCACCATCTCTCTGGATGCTTGAATTGAAATAGAAACACATTGGGATGCTGAAATTGTGAATATGATGGGGGAAATTACACATAAGCCAAAATAATTTTAAACAAGACAGAAATACTTGGAAATTTGGGGAAAAATTATAATTTTATGTATGATTTTTTTTATACAAACAGCAATAGGGTATTTAGCTAATTTATATGAAAATAATGCTTAAAATATGTAAAATTTATATCTGTGCATATAAATATATAATTTTACATTGTGTAAATACAAAGACAAAAGCTTAAACTTGATTCCTATGGTATATCTTTTTTAAAAGGCATTAGTCAAATCTCCCACTCCTCACTGAAAAATTCTGATCATGTGTCCTATCTGAGTGCAGGTTGACTTATTTGACTCAATTTAAGGAAATTCCCATCTTCCCACACTTATTAATCGGAAAATTTCCACTTCAGGACTCCTTTTAACCTCTCTGATCTTTCAAATTGCATGTCTCTTAACTTCAAGAATTAGCCAATTCTGACTTCATCTAGCCATGAGATTACAGTGGTGGTTTATCTTTTTTTTCCCTTCCTTTCTCTCCAAATCTGTAACATCATGTTTTTCCTATTGCCATGGCAATGCAGCTAAGTATACACAAAAATGCAACAAGCCAAGTGCATGTAAAAAAGTTTGCACAAAGACAGAATTGCTAACTAAACAAAGGGCATTGCTGATCCATGGCTCCTGCAGGGATATTAGTGGTGGGGGAGAATCCCTTTTTATCACCTCTCATTACCAAGGAAAGTGAAAACACCAACGGGGACACAAGACATACCAGCATTTCCAGCCCAGTTGCAGGAAGGGATATCAGCATCAAGTAGGACCAGCAACATGGAAGTGTGATGTTTCCTTCAGATCATACAGAGCTCCAGCAGCCTCTAATGAAAATAGGGGTGATTTAGCACTCCTTCACCAAAAATAACCCTGCCCTGGACCTTGGAGAGAGGGCACATTGCTAACTTAGAAACAGTGGCACAAACAATCAGGGGCACAGAAAAATCAATGAATCAGTGAAAAGCCCCTCCATTTAGCCTAATAATTCTCTCCATATGATTACATGTGAAATTAATAATAATTCGTCCTTCACTGACAAATCAAGACCACTTTTTAGCCTAAACAATTGTAATAAAGTAGTTAAAAGAGAGATGCCTTTGATTTTTCCTAATGTAAGAGGAAAAAATAGATGAACAAGCTGTAGTTTCTTACTTTTTAAAATTTTATTTCATTTACATTTTGTTAATTAATTATTTTTTATGGAGAAGAGGTTTGTCTTGTTTAGAACAAAAGAAATGCTGATTGCTCTCCTAGGGATATTATAAGAATGTCAAGGAAAGCCATAAATATTTTATAAAGACTGATAATAGAGTTTTCTGTGCTAAGGAAAAGTCAATGATTTTTGAAAAGGGATACATAATGATTTTCTGACTAACTGCAAAAATGAGATGACAGTAATTTTAGTATTAGCTAATAAATATTGACATTTGTATTTCAATGAGTGTAATCAGGCTTTGGTTGGATATGAAAAGTCATGATTTTTTCATCACTATTATTATAAAAGCTTGACTATTTCCACCAAAGATATTAAACAATCTTTGCAGGAAGCCTCAATAACTTCGCAGAATAAATCCAGTAAGATTATGCAAGAAATTACATGTGCTCTCTGCATCATATTGAGAGCTCATCTATTTTGCACTCTCACTTAAAAACAACATTGTGCAACAGGCATCCTCACACAAAAGCAGCCTGCATGCAAAATGATCTGGTTAAAATGACAGTTTTGGGCATATAGGTAACCTGATGCCCTCAGCATACTTCACCTTGCTTTATCTAATAGCTATTCCAATTTACCAGTTGGGGGGGAAAAAAGACCTAGAAAACCCCCCGGGGGTCACTCATAGTCAAATGTCAGCTGTTATTCATGGTGGCAGCCTATTATTGCAGGGACAGTCAAAAAAAGTCATTATTCTGTGATGACTTCTCAGTTTTTCAAAAGCTTTTGCCCCCAAAGTTGCCACCCTTCCAGCAAAGCCAAAATCCCAGACTGGTTTCAGAACTGCTGCATTTCTGGTGAAGGATCCCCGCTGGGATACCTGGTATTTGATGAATTAAAAATGACATCATCCTTGTTGGCTTTAGGGCTGATAATTACTGTCTGCTGAGAGCACACAGCAGTGAATGGAGGCAGAGGGAGCGAGCTGAAACCCAGGGCTTTGGCTACAAGTTCATCAGCAGACACGCCCGAAACAAACAGACCCGATTGTAAAATTGACTTGTTTTCACAACACAGACAATTCTCAACAGAAGATTCTGGAGCAGTGATACTGTTTCCTCACAAAACAGCCCCAGTTTCCAAGCAATGTGTTTTTCAGGGCAGCACATCTGTCTCCTTGGTTGCCCACTCTTCAAAAGTCTCTCCTATGGTACCCCGTGAGATGGACTGGGAAGAGGGCTGGCTGAAAAATAGCCAGTTTTGGATAATCTTTAGCTGGATTAATTTCTTGATCCAGGTGAAATCTTTAAAAATAAACCACGGGAATGGGAAAAGTGGCACTAGCTGGTACAAGAAATGCTGCTCACTAATGGGGAGCCACGACCCCGTCTCTGTGAGCACCATCCTCACCTTGGACTTGGTGACATTTTTCCAGACCTTGCCCTTTTGCTGGCCCTGGTGCTCCCCTGACCTCTCTGTGACTCAATTTAAAGTCTGAAATCAACTGAAAAGTAACACAGAAAAAGAAAAAAAAAGGAAAAAGGAAAAGGCTATTTGTTTAAATTGGCTCAATAAGGGGTCAGAAAGGCAGCAGTGCCACTGCACTTCTGTGCATCAGCAACATGTGGCATAGCCCAGGGAAAAGGGAGGACCCTCACTAGCTTGACCAATTTAAACTGTCTTGAAACAGCTCCGTGGATATCTTGCCAGGGGCTGTGTAATTGAAAGAGGAGCATTTCTGCATCACAATGTTTAGTCCTGGCTAATTTAAAAACGTCATGTAAAAAGGCTTCCTTCCTTTAAAAGCACAGGACTCGTGACCCTTCCTTTTATAAATACACACACACACACAGATACACAGAGTACAAATTAATCTGGAAAATGTGTTGATTTACAAGAGGAGGGAACAGAGGCAAGAGGAAATCTAAACAACCTCATTTAGTCTTGGCAATATCAAGAATGCCAAGGCTAGTTTTCCCCTGCTTGTGGATGAGGAGGTTGGAAGCTTCTGAGGAAGGGACTGGGATTATATTATGAGGTTTTTCACAGTTTAGATAAACTGAGGGTGATGCTGGAATTTTAAGGAAAGGTTTTTTTCCTTTTATATGATTTTGCATGCTGAAGTTTAACAACTGTTGCAAGCAAAAAGAAAACATATTTTTCCCACTGCATCTTTTGATTCCACCAGATGAACTGAGTTTCTCTTGCATTATTTCTTTTTAAGAAAATTCAGAAAACCAGGCAGTTAAATTTAACCCAGATATAACTCTGCTGATTCAAACTTACATTAAAACAAAGGTCAGATTTGGTCAAACCTTTTAATTGCTCATGACCCCATTATTTTCTGTCTCCCTTTCCTCCCTCCTTAACGGGTTGTCCCATTGTTTCACTAGGGATTGAAGTCAGATTTACAGGCTGGCAAATACAAGGATTGCTCTTTTGCCCCTTTGCCCCATTCCCTGATTTGAAAAATAACAGGAGAGGGGATGGGTGTAGGGAGAAGCCTCAGAAGGGTTTGTTTGTTTATTTTTTTCCCAGCATCCCTGTAGGCTGCTAGTGTTATACTGTGAGATTTTCGGGAAAAATGGGAATCCAAGCCAATCAATTCCCTTCAGCTCTGCAGGACTGCACTTTTCCTGGGACAGTGTAAACATCCAATTGCCCTGTGAACTCTCCCATCTGATTTTATTAGATTTGTTTTCCCCAGTTTTTCATCATTTTTATACATATTTGTCCTCACATGATATTTTTGCTGTCAGCTAGAGCAACAAGCAGGTTGTTATCAGCCCGTGAGCCCCACACAGGGGAGCAGGCAGCACCCGGCATGCAGTGTCCCCTCCCATGTCACCAAGTCCCCAGCACCACAGGGGGACTGATTCACTCCCTAAAGACACAGAGTTCCCCCTGGGTCCTCCTCCCCTGTCAGACTTTGCTCTGGTGTGTGTGCAGGCGCTTGCTCTGGTTTATGGCTGTGAGCAGAGGCCGTGGGGGCCGTGCCAGGTCAGCATGTCCTGCACCTCCCCTGTCCAGCAGAACACAGCTGGGGGATGCTGCCAGCCCCAGGAGCTGCTGCTCACCCACAGAGCGGGGTATGCTTGGGTTTGGTTGTGGTAAATTATTCTACCCACAGATTTCCCACCTCAGAGGTCCCCTCTGGGGGTTTGTAGCATCCTAAGATAGGACTGGCTGTGATTGAATCTGACCCTCTATTTATGTCCAAACAGCAGTAAAGCTGCAGACAAATATAAATAACACATGTTTGCACCTCCTCTGCTGTACTGTGATTCCAGAATTGCTAAAACTGGTGTCTGAGCACTTCGAACCCTGCTTTTATAGAATTTGAAATGCATCCATCAAATTGCAGCTTTTGCTGAACCTGTCAAGAAGCGTTTCTGCCCCAAATGGAAACTGTCCAAAAAATTATGCATGGCCATTTTAAAGTTATGCAAGGTTAGGAAACACAAACAAAACAAGCCAAAACAAAAGAGGGGCAATTGAATGACTGCAGGACAAAATTGTAAGCTAGGAAAGTCCATCCCCTTCAATTATGCCCACTTAGGCACGTGAAATCAGGGCAGTGGTGAGTTGCATGAGGATGAGGTGGGGGTCATCCCCTTAACCACAGAAATTTGGATTCCAGTTTTCTAAGTGTTTTGAATTCTGATGTAATTTTAGGCTAATAACTGGGTTTAAAATAAAATGCTTCATTGAACTATTGAGTGCTCATATTAGTCCATGCTGCTGTCTATGCTAGCAGACAGGTGTCACAATATCAAGGGCCCATCCCTTTTATTCTCCAAACAGGAGCCACAACAACTGCATTGAGGACAAAGAGAGATATTAAGTGTCCTCTGATTAATAGGTGGTTTTTTTTTGAGTTTCATGCACTGATGAATTCTGGGGGTGCCTGGGAGACAGTTGTGCTTCCTAGCTTTGCTGGATCCGTTTTCGGGGATACTTCAAATGAATAAATAGCCAGAGCCATCAGCAGCTCCTCATTCCTTGGAGCCTTCTTTTCCCCACTGCCCCGCAGACTGGCCCTCTGACATACATTGCAGCTCCTGTTTTTTGGTGTTTTTCCCCTTCATTAGCTGAATTCTAAACTCAGTTAATCTCTGCTTGCTGGATTAGTAAAAACTTTTTTGTCTTCTTGTGAACTGCGCTTTTTCTGATCTCTGATTTTAAGTGCCCAACGAGCAAGTCCAAAAAGAAATATAAAGGCTTGCTGACTATGACTGTGAAATCAAGTCAGCCATGAGTGACAAATCAGTTTTATCAGTGAAACTTGCAATGCAATGACTAATTTTTAATTTAATTTTTTTTCATTTAAGTTCATTCATTTAAGAATTCTGAAAGGGTTTTGCAGAAAGTCTAAAAAAAACCCCCATCTCTCTATATAAAAACATGTCTCCAGAGAAAATTCTCTCAAAATACAGAAAACAGCCATATAATTTAGAACCTGTGGGTTTAACTTCGACAAGACATGACAACCATTTTGCAAGCTTGAAGGCGTTTTGGAACCATTGTAAACCAAAACCACAAAGACATTGAAAATTAAGGCTCCAAGCCCAAGTACAAACTGCCTCCCTGTGCACCTATTGCAGCACACACAACACCTTGTGTGGGGAAACATCACTCCCTTTCTGTCCAGGGAAGACTGGAACACATAGCTGGAGCAAGGAATGAAAGAGCTGGAGTTGGGCTGTGGCCTCTTACAGAAAGGAGATTCCTGGTTAGGAAGTAGACTACTCTGGTTTGTCCTGGTGTAATTTGATGAACAACTTTTCAGGAAGGCTTCCAGCAACCTCCTCTTCCCTGTCCCCAGCCATTGCTTCATGTTGGCCTTGGCCCTTCCCGATTTGTCCTGCCTTACAGTGAAATGAGTGAGAGCAGAATCCCTGGGAAAACAATAATTTCTTCTTGTATTTTCTATTTGTTTGTCTATTTTATCTTTCATGAGTGTTTTTTGTTTCCAGGAATCAGGTCTGCCATCAAGCCTCCTACACAATCAGGAAAATAGTGCAGGATGGACTCAGGAGGCAGAAGTTGCTGGCAAGGGTCAGAAATTGCATAAGCTAGCTAAAGCATCCTCCAGCTCATTGAGTTCCAGGTAACACCTTTAGTCCATCTGGTGACTACAGCCTGATATAGTTATTATATATTTACCTGAATGTCTGCAGCCACTTATTTCTGCTGAATTGTCCCTAACTCACACCAAAGCAATGTGAGTGCAGCCTGACTGCAGAACACTGCTGCCTGACTGCCTTTTTGACTTGCTTTGCACAGCTGTAAATACAAGGTAGAAGGCAGCGAAAAATTACGAGCAGAGTAGTTAAGGACATGATAAACAATGCCTGTGAGCTTCATTTAAATTTAGCTTATGTTTCTCAAGAGTCATTAATGATAGATTGTTTTGCATTCTTAGAAATGGGGGGTGGGGGTATGGGGGGATAGTATCCATGTCAATTGACACTGTTATCAAAACAACAAAAGAAATTCCTGGAGGCCATTTAGATGCTGTTGAAACCAGATTTCCAAAATAACATTAATGGTGTTTTTCCCTTTTGGTGGTTAAAGCATGTATGCAAAGGTAACAGCAATAGTAACAGAGGACACCAAAGTTGCATGCAAGCGATGTGCTGCACATTCTTCTTGTGCTTCTCCCTCTTCCTTTGCTTCTCAAGGTACTTATATGTTGTGTGCTGCTCTGATGTGACTCTTTTCAAAGGAATAATTGCAGACAACAGACTTCACTCTGCTTTATTGGCAGCTTAAGGCATTCAAGCACTGCAAGGATTAAGTCCTATATCTTGAGGGACACCTTTCTGTTTCATGTGCTTGGGAAAGTTAGGCGTTATCAGGGATGTATGGGCACGCGTGTGACTGCCTTAAATATGAAATATTTTTTTGAATGACTCAGTGTTTATTTTATCTTTTCATGTTCTGACTTTCACTTCAGTTACCCTGAAAACCTTTTTCCCCCAGATACTCTCAGGTGCAAGGTTCTTTAGGCGTCACCTTAACCCAACATCTCCTCCCCATGCTCTGCTCCCTGTACACAGTGCTGCCTATCACTGCAGAACATAATGGACAAATGCTTCTTATTCTTATTATGTTTAAAATGCATTTTCCAATTACATGAGTATATAACATTTTCTAAACAAATAGTCTCATTTTGTATAGCTAGGCAGCTTTTTAATAGGATGCCCCAACTGACAATTACCATACAATTCCTAAGGCCAAGAATCACAAACATGTCATTAAATTCCTAATGAAAATATCCGATCTCCTCTATGCTTCACTATAGAAATCCCTGTCTTTTTTCTCTTTTACTTTTTACTAAGTGCAGGTAGCTGATTGTTTTGGGCTATTGGAAACAATTAAATCAAAGTCCGTGGGGCTTTCTACATCTGTACTTAATAGAGAAAGGCAGAGTTCTTGCTGCTGGTTAAATTTGTTGCTGCAATGCACAGTGATTCTTATTTTTGTGTGAAAGAGAGGTTTTGAAACCTTAAAAATAAATGATGGACTTGGCAGAAGAAAAATACTTGCTTATAAATCAGCACAAATACAGTGTCCTGTATTTACTTTGTGGTGTGTATCTAAATTTCTATTTTGATTCAGGGACTTACCCTGATAGATTAATCTATGTTTAGTGAGAGAAAAAAATTCATGCTACCTGTTTCAACAGTGAATTTGCATTAAATAGGATGGGTAAGAGGAAAGCTGAATACCCCATTTGCACATTAAAAGCTGATCATTAATCCTATATTTTAACTCCACAACTGTCAGGAGCTATTATTTCCCAAAGAGCCTGACAGTTCAAGGGATAAACTGAAGTGGGTCCCATTATAAAGGTCTATGAATAGACGTCAGAATAGTTTGCGCATCAAACCCCAAAGGCTATTAGATGTGATACTTTAAGAATCAATTTGTAGCTAAATGGAAAAGAAGGGATGTGGATCCTTGGACAGATTTTAATAAAGCAGAAAATTTAACATATGGAGAGGCATTTTAAACAAAATTAGACAGATGTAAAGATTTTTTTTAAAAAGTATTATTCAGCATAAAATAACCCCCAACATTGATTTTAGCCTAGTGCTTGAAAAACTGTGGTGCAGCAACAAGATCAAACAAGAAGAGGTGCAGAAATGCTGCTTTCAAAATTATGTTTTCAAGTGACTCTAGAGTAGATCAATAAGAGAGCTGATAGCTTACGAGCTTCTGAGACAAGTCAACAAATGCAAGGCAAGAAAAGAGGACCAAAGAGCTGTCTTTGTACAAAAAAATTAGTTTCCAACAGGACATCCTGCTGAGTTTTATCTGAGTTCATTAGGCTTGAAGACTGAGATCTGCTAATTCCACATGAAAAGTTCCAGACATTTGCAAAACCAAATCAAATGTGATGCTGTACTTAAGCTTGTTAAGAAGTTGAAATTAACACTAAAACCCGCTTAAATAGGCTCTCAGGAAATAACACCACACAAGCTCTACTGTACTCACCCTTTGAGAAAACCAAAAGAAATCATGTAAGCTCTGTGCAGTTCATGTGAAGCTTTTAAGCATCACACTAGACTGGCCCTCCAAAAAACAAAGTTTGGGAGAAGAACACGATCCCACAGTATGTTACTTCGGTTTTCTCCCAAGGGATCTCAAATAAAGTCAGGGAAGCAGGCCCAACACATAGAATTATAAGGGCAGGAGTACAGAAAGACTGATAGCCTCACTATACTGGGAACAACTTTGTTCTCTGTCATTTATTTCTACAATTTCTTCTCTTAGGTAATTTATATCCTGAAGTCCTTGAAACAGGATGTGCCTTAAAAATTATACATCTTCTGTGCTCTGAAAGTTAATTGTTGTTTATTATTCAAAGTAGGCTACTGAAATTAGATCTCATAAAAATGAAATGGTTCATTTCCATAGCTGAAAATGGAGCTGCTTGCATACTGAAGCTGGAAGAGGTGAAAACAAAGAGAAGTTTATTGTAGACAGTTCCCCCTGGTTGTTCTGTTAAAAGCCTGCTGAGACATTAATAGAAACTCCAAAAAGCCCCTTACTCTGTACTTCACTGATATCACAGATTTTAATATCCCAGGGAGGATAGCTGAAAGCTCTATGCTGTGGGTTGTCCATAATGTCTAGTAAATCATCATCTCCAATAACTTCAGATAAGCTATTCCTGCCTTTTTTATATTGCTAAATGCAATAAAGTATTAACCCCTTGTCCACCATTATTTTATTATTTCGAACAGGAGGCAAGCTACTTATGTGGATGTGTGGATGTATCAATTAAAGGAACTAGGCTCTTTACTGTGCTCCTAAGTCACACAGACAAACTAACGTAGAAAGTTCCAATAGTGAGGATTCCAATACTCGGTCTGTTTACTCAGCCCCTTATATGTGTGCTTTATGGTATCACCTTTAACTGCACAGCCACATAATAACTTTATTCAAATGCTTCTCTCAAAAAGAAATAATCAAATACCTCGTGAGCTTTTCTGCAGTGACCAGTTCTGCAGTATCTGAACGCTTCGTGAACATAAATTAATTTATCTCCCTCTTGGCAGTTGCTGTTGGAACTCATCCCAATGTTACTGCTCTGAGTTTGTAGTATAGTGAAATTTTGGCTTTGCCCATGTAATCTACCCTAGAATAATATATTCGAGCATGCAATAGTGGGGCACTGTAGTCTATAACTGAGGACGTGGCATATGTGGTTCAGTCGGCGCTACCAGCTGTGAGAAACCTGAGCATCCTCAGTTACAGCACAATCTTAGAATTCAGCGGCTCCAATTGAAGAGGTAGTGATGGAGCATGTGCAAACTGTGATTTTTCACAGACTTATAACACAGCCAAATGTGTAACAAGAATAGCAAAAGGCAAAGCCCTAGCATAGGGAGACTTCATATTTTTCAGACTCTGGCTTCAGATTGTGAAGGTGCTAGAACAATTCAGACTGTTTACTGATAAGCAAAACAACCTGCTTTCTGTTTCAGAAACAGGCAAACAGTTTTGGCTGAAATTGGCAGTAGCATTTGAGCCTAAATTAGATGCTGCACAAAATGACAGCAGAAATGGCTAAACTAATACAATTTAGCTGTCTGTGAAGACAGGCTTATAAAGGTAGAGTGTCAAACAATTTTTCCTTTTCACAGTGCACCTACACAAACGTGTAATAATCTCATTACACATAATGCCATGCATTTGATATGACTGTGTGTGTGTATTTGCACGCAGTTGGAAATGTGCTTGTGCATATATACACAGAGAGATCAAACGTTTTGCCATGTTCAAGATTAGCACCTATAGATAGTCACCGTGTGTAATTCGGGATCAGTTATGCAAGCACACAAGCCTACTGCTCGTGAGCCACTCAGCAACAACGCTACCTCCAACTGCAGTCGGAACAGGACAGTCAGGATCATAATCTTATTAAAGGAGAATAGATGCAGAAATCATGTCCTACTTTTGTTAAATGCAGCACTGCTAGGTTACACGGCTTGCACACGGTTTGAAATGCTCGTTGTGTGTCTGGCTTGCAAAAATGATTTGATTCATTTGAGAAATTCTAAATTTTACCATTAACAGAATCTTGTCCCTTAGGCCTATAAATCCAGGTATATATTAAAAAAGAAGGCTTGTGTTTATCATCTGTAAGAAGTTCCTGTTGTTTTTTATTGCAGAGAGCCAAGTGTAATCACCACAAGAGGAAACAATCCAGTTCAGCAGCAGCCTCGGCAGGAAAGCTGACTGCCAGGTGCATGAAGTGTAAGGATATCTGTGCTGGCTATGTACGCACCAAGGGCTTGATTTGCATTAAAACACTGCTGAGTTGGAGGGAAAAGAATAGAAGAGAGGACAGGTAGGCACCTACCCCACCACCATCTCTCTGCCTGCTGAAAAGGTTTGGGTTTCACAGCAGAAACACAAATACAGAGTGAAGATAAATAATTAAAGCCTGGCATAATGGGCCAAAGTAATTTCTTGTTATCAGAAGAGTATTTTTTGAGTGTGTGTGTAACAGATGAAGCTCATTTTGAAAAAATTTAAATATGTTAAAGCATTCTAGCATTTCTTCCAGTATCGGCAGAACTTGTATTACCTTGGGGAAAAAAAAATTACCAAACGCCACTGAGCACATGGGCTTATCTGCAACCTAATACTGTTATTGTAAGGGTTTGTATAGCTCACTTCCTGCCTTTGGGCTTATACAACAGGATATTTAAATTACAAAGACTGAAGAAATGAGGCAAAATGCTCTTGATATTAAAAATTTTCTTAGTTGCTCTAATTCCCCATTAAGTGAGTTGCAGAATTTATCAGTAAACACAAGGTCGTTCCTGGAAAAAAACTACAGGCAAACTAAAGGCAGCAAAGCAGGTTCAAGGTTTATCAGCTGTCCCTCTACGCTGTGAAAAGCGTGTAACTTACGAGTACAATTGCAGCTACCACCCTTTACTACTGTTAACTGTCTGTCACTGTTTCCATTGTTAACTTGGTCTTCAGGGTTTAATATCTCACTCACCTGTATCAAATTGTGCCAGGTCAAAACTTGGCTCACAGGTGTGTCTGGGTGGTACTCTTTTTTTTTTAAACAAAAAAAATTAAATTTTATCAACCAGAACTGGGATGACGACTATTTAAAAAAAATAGTATTATTTTATTGATAATGGTATTTTTTCCTGTTCACTTCCCAAATCTGAACACAAACATTCAACTTTTAATTCCATTGAATCTTTTTGTTAATATTCAGTTTGTGTAGATGAAGATATTTTTATCTTAGAGGTCTTTATCTGAGTGGGTTCTTCCTTCTTATGCTTTCCTGATCTACCATCTTGGAGCACTGCAAGAAAATCTGCACTGGATGTGCAGCAGACACATTGTTTTTTTTCTCTGGTGCACATTTGGGACAGAGTTTCTGTTCTATTCACAGTATATTTACTCTCTTTTAGCTGGGTGACTGACTCTGGTTAGGCAGCCAATTCAAAGAAGGTGCACAACTGCTTTCTGCAGAGATTGCTGAATGGATATAACCCTTGCTACGTGAGATACAAATGCCAAAACACAATTCCAAGCACAGGTACCAAGCATGACTGTGCCACGGTTTGCTCTGCCAGGGTCAGCAAAGGTCTCAGGGTATTTCATTACAGCAGTAGTGAGCACAGCTCTCTGAAAGTACTGACCCATTTTGCAGCTACAAGAAAATGAGGCTCAAAGAGAAGAAAAACTGGCTTATGCAGTGAGGGGAGAGGCCTCCTCAAACCCAGTATCTATGGCTGCACTGGGGAGCAGACCCAGCAAGGTGCTTTGGGAGCAGGGCAGAGATGTGTTATTCCTGCATCCCCTGCTGTGGCAGCTTCAGGATAGCCAGGGAGAGGGGACCATGGCACACATCACCCTGCTGACAGGGAGCTGCAGATGCTGGCACGGGCAGCCAGTAATTGCCTGGGATTGAGAGCAGCCACATCAGCTCTGCTCAGCGGCGCAGTCCTTCCGCTCTCCTCACTCACCTGAGCTGCATGGGGAAGAGAGGATGATGAGTCCTACAAGCCTTTGGTAAGGACTAAGTATCCACTCGTGAGAGGTTTGAGTGAAATTCAACTTGGATTAATAGCTGGAGTTCCAAACCCATTTTGCATTAGTGATGAAAGAAAAGGCGTTAGTACATGGATGAATGTAACTTATTCATGGGTTTATGGGCCCTAAGGTCAGGGAGTGAAGGACTCTGCAACAGCTTTGATGGTTACATTCTTCCATTCATATCTCTGATTAAGTTTAAGTGTAAAACTCATGGAATTTCCCATTAACTGTACATCTGAGGAAGCTGCTGCATGCACTTATGCAAGTCCAGATAAGAAATTTAAGTTATACAAACTAGTGACACATCCCCTTCTGATAAAGCAGAAGAAGGACAGAAGGATTGTGTGCTAAATAAATGACATTAGATGAAGTAATGCCCTTTTTGGACATTTTCCACTTTGCATTTGGAAGTCAGGAGCATCTGGAAAACCACATTTTTTTGAAATATGGTGGGAAATGATTAAATAAGAATGTTCCTGTCAGTCTCTTGCGTGCAAATCTTGCAGGGTCTGGAAATTACCCATGAACTTTGGAGAGAATTTTACCCTTAATATGGACTAAACACATTTGGTAGTCAAGGAGAAAACACTTGGCTACCAACCAAGCAAATACTTCCTTTTTAAAATGTTCTAGTGAGCAAGTGAAAAATGAGGTCATTCATGCAAATATTCCATTCACCAGCACTTTTTTAATAACCAGATTATGGATACTACCTTACAGCAGAATGGTATGAACTTAGTAGAAAACTCTTGAACATAAACTTAATGTAGTTATATATTCCTTGCAGAAGCACTTCTGAATGAAGTAAGGAGTGTGCAGAGGTAGTGTTAATGCTCTGGCAAGTGGCTTTCTCCAAAAAACCAAGGGTGAGAACACAGAAGGCTCCAGGAGCAGGTGCAGAGCCAGGCAGTGGGTAGCCAAAACTACTGGCTTTGGCCCAGGCCCCACAGCAGAGCTCCTGGCTGTGACCTCGACAGCCACCCCTCTCTGGTTCCTGCAGCTTAGGGCAGCAGTTCTTGTTTGGCTGTTCACACCAGCTTCCAGTTGCTGGCCTCTCACAGACTTGGCACTGGATCCACCACAACATTCTTTGGGGTTACAAGGCAGGAGGAGAGCACTCCCGCCCTCTCTCACAGCCCATTGACCCCTTCTTCCCACTTATGCCTCATGGTGTCTCTCCTGTGGACTACAGACGTAGATATTTGTCGTGTGTCAGTTCTACCTGGAGGAGCCTTCAGGGAGTTAAGCACCAAATGGTGAACCCAACTCTCTTAAATTCTGTAACGCAAGTAAACAAACAAACCAAAACACACTTTAGCCTTAGTAACACCAAATGGAGTTGACAGCACACACTCACATGGATCCTTCTTCTCTGGAGAAAACATTGGCTTGGACAATACTAACAGCATCATTCTGCGAGCATTTTTGGCAGTGTTGTTACCGCAGTTATTTTGCAATCTATTACTTTCATTACCCCAACTTCCATCAAAATAATTAGGGTCCTGGACTTCTTAGATGATAGAGGGATTTGCATGAAATGTTCTTATATCTTAGGGAAAAATACGTGGAGTATTTACAGAGCAACATTCTTCATAGCAATAAAAGTATGAGTGGTGGTATATCTTGCATTGCAAGAACATTGCCATACCAGTGATGTGAAATGCAGATCTATTGCATTTGATTTTATAAAGCCCCTAGGAGCAAACAGGATGTTTGCACCATTGATATTAATGGGACCCTTTGCAATAAAAACAGTTCTTGGGAATCTTTTGAACAGCAGAAGGAATCTAAGAGTTGCTGGTGTATGTGATAACTGCTTTATTGAGTGAGTACGTCTCTGCTTTTGTCAGAGAAGCAAATGAAAATGTAAATAGAAGGGGGAAAAAAAAAAGCAGATAAGGTATTGCTCCGCAAGAACATTCAAAACAAAGAAGTATCTTCCAAATAGCCTGTTCTCTTCAGGAAGCTAGATAAGTGTTTTAGAATAAAAGTGCTGCTTATTCCTGAATGAGGCACCCACATAGGGAGCTGCTTTAGTTTGGTTATTCTGCAAACAATCCCGATAGCAAAAGCTCTGCCAGCCGGCTTCCTTGGAGAGGAGGGGGGAGGAGGTCTTCACTACATTAGGAGCCTTTTGTTGGTCTGATATGGCTATATTCCCCATCACACTGGTGTTCAGCAGGGTTTCCAGGATAAAACAGAAATCCAAATAGAAATCCAAATACCCCTCTCTGTCTACTTGAAAGTTTGTTCTGATTTGAACAGAATTTGTGTACTTACCAGACAATTGAATAGTGTAGTTTAACACTCAGCCTTTTCTGTGCTCGTTTTAAAATACAGAGGGGGGAAAGCAAGGGGGATTATACTGTAGGAAGCAGAGAAGCAAAAGTGCACTGCATATGACTATAATATCTTCAAATCCTTCCTACAGAAGTTTCTCAAAACCTTGCCGTCTCTGAGTAAGGTCTTTGTTGACATGAGTGCCTTGCTTGTTACTGAATGCTCTGGGTTTATTAGCTTTGGAGTTTAACGAGGGAAAAAAAGCAAATGTATTACAAAATCTGCAGTGGACCAACTTCCCTAACTCACTTCTGTCTTTCAAACCCTATGAAAGCAACAAATGAGACGCCGCCTGCAACTTGTTGTTATAAGTCAGGATAATTTTATGCTGATAATTTTATGCTAATGATCCTGAGTGTTTGTTTCAGCCTCTTTGTCTCACTAGAACGAATTCTGTTGGTTGATTCGTGGATCCAAATGTGAAAAAAGGAATCATGAATTTTGTGTGATTTATGGGGAAATTAGAAAAGTAGCCAATTTGGCATAAAATTGTGCAGGGAAGAAAAATGGTCTATCAGCAATGAAAGAAAAAGGGGAAAGTTTTTGGAAGAGTTCCTGTTCTCAAAATAATTTTCCCCAAAATTCTGCATATTTATTATGACTTATACTGTTGCAAACTACTGCAGCTTCAGATGTAATCATTGTACTTTTACTAATTTTTAATTTATGCCAATTCAGAAATACAGGCTGACACACACAGTTTCAGGAGTAGCAGACACACAGCAACATCTTAGCTACCCACCCCAATCTAGTATTTCCTGATTTTACTTTAGGATGTGGGCAGTAGTATGCTAAAACTAGGCTAATGACACACATTTCTGATTTGAATGAGATTCAGAAGGTAGAAAAAAGATTTGGGAGCTTCTGAATGTTTTTGTCTGGCTCACTGAAAGGTTAGAAAGCTCTGGCAAACTTTTACTCCAGCCTGTGAATGGATCTGTGTGGATGGACTTAGGTGTAAGTTGCAGCATCTCTACAGTGAGGCAATAAACTCTGGGATTTAGACTCTAAAGCATCTCTATTTCTCATCTGCAAGTTCCTGTGTGCTTTCACCAAGTAAATATCTGATGCTGGTTAACTTTTACTGTTCCTTCTGCTGCTCGTCATTGCAGATCCACATCCGAGTGCTTATGGCATATTATGTTACAGCCAACCAACTAACTTCCTCTCAAACATGTTACTTCTACTCTGTTGCTTGTGATATTGATGGCTGTTTTGACCTTTGCAGTTCTCTAATTACTGAAGCCTTAAAATAGTACACATCAGGTAAAATATTCTCTTTTTGAAGTTCCTTTTTCCTCGCATGCCTGAGCTGAAAGACCATATAAACTAAGATTATTCAACCACTTTAGACCACTCCACAGAATGTCAAGGGAAATTTTGTTAGCGAGGACAAGTGACTGTTTTGTTCCACTTTTACTTTGGAGGTATTTTTCACACAGCAGAAGATAGTACAATGATGTATTTGCCACGCCGTTCCATAAATCAATTAAATTCTTCTTGCTAAACTCCAGAAATGAACATTTGTGAAACTATTTTTTTTTTCTGTAATCCTTTATTTAAAATTGGTGGAACACTCCCAGATAAGACATTGTTTAGAGCTGGCAACCAACTTCCCCAGTTTTAGCAGGCGTCGCATTCGCTGCAACATCACAGGTCATTTTTAGCTATTGTACGTCTTTGTCTGGTCCAGTCAGAAAAGCGCACAAGCACTCCAGTACTATCAGTTATGCTTGGAGGAACATAAGAAGGGCGAGGGGGAGGGGAGAGGAGGAGACACAAACTCAGAAATACCCCGTTTTCCTGCTTTGGGAGAGCACAGCCCGCTAACAGCCAGCTCCAGCCTGCTAGAAAATCAGTGTACTGCAGTACCCCTATCAGTAGTCAGAATGGAAAAACTCGAGCCACAGAAATATGCCCTCCCAATGATCTCTGTCTCAAAGCAAAAAATAAAAATCTTAAAAGTTGCATCATTATTGAATTTGTCTTCCTTGAAATGAATTCTACTTTATGGCCTAGTTCTTTTATATTTCTGAACCTATTATGGGCCACATCTGTGGAAGTCTGATCAACTATTCTGAAACCAGCTGCTGCTGAGATTCTTTCAGTTAAGCTGAAATTAAGAACAGGTTTGTGGGCTCCCTACCTGCTGTGAAGCCGTGATGTAGTTTATAAAATTACATATGGGTGAGAAAATCTGACTGCCAGGGCTGGAAAAGTTGGTACATTTAGCATGAACCTAAAATGGCCATGTACACTGAAGCTGTACTTATTTGCAATATTAACTTTTTCTTCTCTCTTCCTCAGTGTCATTGTAAAAGCAATATTGGATAATTTGGTTTAAAAAAAAAAATGTGGGTTTGAGAGGATCAAAGCACAAAAAAATCAAAATCAGGCTATATCCTAGAAACCGTGTTGGCAGTAGGGGCAAATATGAAAAACATTAGAGTTAAAAATGTTGATTCTTCAAGAAAGGTCTCCAGATTATTTCTGCCATAAGGAAAAGCCCATTACATGCTGTACACAAGATGATGGAAACAAACACCAGTCATCCTTTATCATTGATGCAATTACATTGATAGCAAGGGGACAACTTGTATGAGTAGAAAGTAAAGAGGTTATGACCACATCCTGACACCTGATACAATTTGTCAACAGATATGACCAAGTTGCTTATTGCTGTTACACATTAATAGACATCTCAGATCATGAAATATGTGCACCTCTCCAAATGGAAAAATATTTTCAAATCCTTTCACTAGATTTATGTCTGACTAAATTAACAGGGTGCAAGAGCTTGACCTCAATCCATGCAAACCCCGGGGTACACTGGTGTGCAGAACTTTGGTGGGTGGGGGTGTGTTTTCATAGTACTGACTCTGGAAGCAGCCTCACACCACACAGCTACTGAGGCATGATTAGAGAGGAAAGAAAGATTGTTGTGGTGCACATGACAAGTCAATGTATTTAATCCAAGTGTATGAGCTTGTTATTAATTGAAACCATTTTGATTCGGAGTGGAATTTGTGCCACCCACAGAAACTCTGGAAGCACACCAGTGTTAGAATGGTCCATTTTCACTGGAACCAGAAATGTGAGATTCTTTTTTAAAAGCATTAGTGGGAATGCTTCTGTGTGGTGATCTGCAGACATAGATGGGTATTAGAGCTGCCTGTGCCTTCCAGTTTTTAACTTCTGCACGTGTGTTTTGTATCTCCAGATACACCAAGAAAATTCAGGTTTAGAATGTAAAGATGATTTGTCATCAGTTTGTGTACTATTTTTTTTTGTGACCAAGCACAGTTTGAGAGCAAAATCTCTGTCTTACATTTAAACAGAATTTCAGACAGATTTGTAATAACTGAAAATATTAATTGGCACAAAACCTGAGTAAGTCTGAGCAAGCACACAGAAAAAGAGACTCACTTCCCTAGATTACATTTCACAGACTGTATTTGTGTGTGACATGTACACACACACATATGCACACACATATATATGAAATGTAATCCAAACTTGGCTTGTTTGCCTGTCTTGAAGTATTTATCTATGCTTTCAGCCTTGCTTTTACAGAGATGGCCTTTTTCTTCACTACTCCACCACAGTGTTTCTCGAGAACCTTTTCTTATCTAAACTTCCACCAATCACTCCTAAGGCTAAGTTATGCAGACAAGTCATCGCACAGAATTTCATCAAACTGCCATTTTCCCTAACTTGAGAAAGCCTGGTCCCAAACGCTGAACAAATAATTTATTAGACCATAGCAAAAGTAAATAAATGCTTTCCTGCTCCAAATATTTCATTAGCCAGAATTATTATACATGCAAGTCTATAAATAGTAAAACACGTATTGAGCCATTAATATCGTTGACATTCTCATACAAAATACTGTAATTTAAAGAATTTGAAACTGGAGGACATCTCCTGGAAGATTTCTGGCAAAGATAAAATGAGCAAATTGTCTGCAAACAAATTAGTCACCCGTGGAAATGGTACACTACTAACGAATTAAACATTAAGAACATCATCTCTACCTGAAATTTCTAATGACATTGATGATATTATGCAAATATATCCTGCATATCTTTTGAGTCTATAAATTCTTACACCGTTTCACTTTTGCTTTTAAAATCCAGAAGTGCTGGGCTCAGCAGAAGAAATGTGAGAAAATCTCCTATTTAAAATTACATGGACAGAGGAACTCTGCTGGTGACTTTCCGTGAAATTAATATACCGCTTGATTGTTTTTAAGGTCTCTGCATCTTCTGAATTTTTAATTGCCTTTCCATTAAAGTGGAATACCCCTCGTGTACTAAGCTTGAGATGGGTTCTCCAGTCCTTTCACTCCTGTAGCCTATTATTTTCTTACGGGAACAAGGAGTGTAAGACTGGGCCCTATGGAAGCAAAGATGGAAAATATTAAGCATTTTAAGCATTACTCTGTCAAGTAATAGAGCAAGCACTGTGTTCTGTACTCTCATGTTTTACTGTCTAAGGAAAAGAATCTGTACAGACTCCGATAGAAAAGGAGTAGGTCATAAAAATCACATTTTTAGGTAAAGGAGTTGAGAAGTCTCATGCACCTTTCATTGCTCTGACTTGTCAATTTTCGCCATATGGAAATTGTTAGCTTAATACTGTAGTTCTAAATACTGCCCAGGAATGCTGATTTATAATGGATTTCTTACTCTTTGTGTAAAGAAATGCTAAAGTACTATATAAACTGTGATTAGAGAATCTACACACTTGTGTTATAGGCGTGTGCCTGGGGTGGATTCTTCAGGCTAACAGAGGTGACATCTGCCCTGTTCCACTCACAGGTAAATCTGGCACCAGTGAACTTGGAATTCCCACAAAACGCTGCACTTCTGGAGTAACTGGGAACCCAATTTGGCCAGCAATTGAAAAAGTGTGCAGGAAAGATGCTGATGCATAAGGGACAAAATCCAGACATTCCAGATGCGTTATTTGCTATTGAGGCACTTAAAGACACCACATTAATGTAATGAAGCTGCTTTTGAAGAAAAGGCAACGTGCATTTTTTAAAGTGCATCCTCTCTATATTTTGACCAGCTGCTATGCACATCTAGGTTTTTTTTTTCCTGTAAATTATAATTAAATTTGATTGTCCCAAATACATCCCACTCAGGCATTCATGCTGAAAGCAGCAACAATTGTCAATGACCTTTAACACGCCTGCTATACAAATTAGTGCAGATCATTAATCACACATAGCTTACATTTTATGATTCGTGTATCCTTCATTACCAACTTTCCCCTCTCCCTCGCTGCCCCCTACCCCCACCGCTTCCCTTTATTCCGAGGGGTCTTGTAATAAGCACTGGAAAGGGCAGGATTTAAAGCCTCCCCCCGCCCCAATTTTGTTTTCCTCTCGCTGCCGGAGCAGTTCGCGTCCCAAGCGCAAGACGGAGGGAGGGAGGGAGGGAGGGCGCGGGGCCGGTGCGCCCAGGAAGGGCCGGGCCGGCGGCGGGGGCGGCTCCGGCGGGGAGCTCAGAGCCGGGGTGCCCGGGGACCACGGGGCTCTCCCGGCCCGGGGCGTCAGGATAACACCGTCCCTCCGTCAGAAGCGCTCCGTGTCAACTGTACGTCATCGCACATTATGAGACAAAGAAAGAAAGAAAAAAAAAAAAGGGAAAAAAAAAAAAAAAGGCTCCATCCTCCACACCCTTGATGTCTAGTACCGAGCGTTAAATTAGGCTTCCCAGCCATAGACTAAACACACTCCCCTCGCCTGTGGCACACACAGATTTGGCGTGATTAAACAGGGCTTCGTAAACAGGCAGGAAAACAAGAATTGAACTTTTCAGCCATACGAAGGGGGGGGACCAGGGGGGCTTTTTGGTTGCTTATTTTTTTTTCTTTCTTTCTAAAGCCATATGGCAGATTGATTTGTTCGGAGGTCTTTCAACTTCCCCAGCGTGGCTGTTGAACAGTATACCTCTTTGATCTTGATTGAGGACTTTAATGTTGTTGTTTCTGCGCATTTCAATAGATCCATAAATATTTTACCAGTGGAATTCGCCCAAAAAAAAAAAAAAAAAAAAAGGAAAAAAAGAAAAAAAAAAAAGTTTCTCATAGAAATGCATCTGGGGCAACTCCAGTCCGCACCTTTCGCAGCGGAGGAGGTACGTGGGAACCGGGCCGGTGGTGGGCAGAAGCGCCACTCCGCGCCCGCACAGCGCGGCGCCCGCCTTCCTCCCCCAGCTCTCCCGCAGCGCTCGGGGGCGGCGGCACCCGCGCCCCAACTTTGCCCCGCGCAGACAATGGTGCCCGCCGTGTGCGTGCGGACTCGGCACCGGCCACACCAGCGCGGCCGCCGGGGGACGCGCGGCGGCGGCGGCGGCGGCGGCGGCGGCGGCGGGGCGGGCGGGGCGCGGGCGCGGCGGGGGCGGTGCGCGGGCGCGGTGCGGCGGGGGCCGGCGGGGCCGCCCCCGCCCGCGCCAGTGGAGCCGCTCGGCGGATCATGTGCAGCGCGGCGCCGCTCGCATGCGGCGCGTGGTTTCACCTTCAGAGCGGCTCGGCGCGCCCTTCCCCGAACGCTGCCGCCGCCGGCCGCGCAGGAGGTGAGGGGTGGCGGGGCGGGGGAATGGCCCGGGGGGCGGGGGGTCCTCGGGCTGTGTCCCTGGGGGGGAAAAAAACCCTCAACTTCGCGCCTCGCCCCGGGTACGGGGACTGTCCCCCCCGGTCATCGGAGCAGCTCCAAAATGGTAACTTTGCGCTGTTCCGCGAGGAGGTCGGGTTTGCTGCAGTGGTGGTGCCGGGGGGTGGGGGAGCCCTGCGGGCTCCGGCAGCCTTTTGGCTTTGTACGCTCCGTCAGGGGCGGTGAGGGGAGGCGGATTGCGATATTAATCCATTAAGAGACAAAGAACAAATTGCCGCACTTTAAAGTGAAAAGCTTCGGCTGAAGAAGGTGGGTGATGGGTCGTCGAGCCCCGAGTAGCCACTTCAGTTATTAACAGTGGGTTGTTTCCCCCTCTTTCTCCCCCCAGCCCCGCTGATATTGATCCAGCGTGTGCGTGAAATGCCCGATGTGGGGCTCTACCCGTGTGTGTCCCCCCCTTGTTTGCGAGTCGCTCTCGGTTCCGTGGCGAGTCGGTCGCTGCGTGATCCCCGTTAGAGAAGTACACAGTTTATCAAAGGAAGTTGGGGGTGGGTGGGCGGGCGGAGAAAACAATTATTCACATATAGACAGCGAGGAGGACTCGGAGGACAATGTCTCCGTAGCGATTATTTCCAGAAGAGGAAAAATAGCCCGTTTGATGCGGGTGGGGTGGGGGAGGGCGGCAGGGAGTTTAATGTACATGTTAAAAAAAAAAAGGAGGGGGGGTCGAGAGGAGGGAAGGAAGGGGAGAGAGATAGGGAGGGAGAGGAAAGAAGAATAGAAATAATGCAGTTCCAGACATTTTGTGCTATAAAAGCTTTCCTCCTCCTCGTCCCTCCCTCCCTCCCCCCATTACTATCTTCGGTGATCATTAGCATAGCGCCGAGTCGCGATCCTAATGCGAATTAAGCACTTGGGCAAGTTGAGGAAAGTTTGGATGGGTAAACTTTGCTATGAGGGAAGAAGGTGGGGTGCTAAAACTGGCAGTACGTGTGGGGAGGCGTGTGGAGCATGACAGCCGGCCGTTGTTTTTCCCCTCAAACCAGCTAACCTCTGCAATTAGCTGCTGGAGACAAACCCTGTGTTTTAAGCCGAAAAGTGTCGGTTTGGAGTCAGCACCATTTATTAGGAGCGTTAATAAGCTCCCATCAGCAGACAGGGATCTTCTGGGGAATGCGCATTGTGTGTGCCCACAGCTTATCCATTACCCCTATAGATACGGAGGCGTTCGGGCACTGGACGTGCAAATATAATTTTGCTCGGACTATTTTCGAAACATTAATTCTCTTTTTTATTTAATCCAGATGCAGGGTTCCCCTCCCCCCAACCCCCCCCCGCATTTGCTGCCTTATTGTTGGGTGTACATTTTCTGAAAAGGCGACTGGTGTAACCTGTGGAATTTGAAATGCAAATAAAAGCCTGTGGGAGTTGAGGCAGAACAAATCAGCATTTATAAAGTGAAAAAGATTTAATGTCTTTGAAACCACTGCGAGTTTTTTTTGTTTTTTTTTTAATAAGAACTGAATCGTGACGTCAAGTCGTTTGGGCAAGATTTAAATTTTTTTTTTTAATGTCTGAAACGCGGGTATGCGAAGTGCTTACAGGAAAAACAGATTACAAGATTAACATCTGTTAACATGATCGTTTATCTCCAGCCAAAAATAGGTCAGTCCTTTCTTAAGGAAACACGATTGCTGGGCGCATGATTAAATAATGAAATTAGGCTGATGAGTTCATAAATTAGACGCTGTGTCGACGTTCGTTAGGATCCGACCTGTGACAAAAATATGTAATTCGCGGTCCGCCGGAGAGCGGTGCGGGGTCAAAGTCCCTTTTTGGGGAGAGGCGCAACTCTCTCGCCGCCTCCTCCTCTTCCTCCTCCCCTCGCTCCCCATCGCCGGGCGCTCCCCGCTCGCACCCAGCGTCTCCCCCGGCTGAGGAGCCGAACTCTCCCGGCGAGCAGAGAAGTTTCCTCGGCGGGGAGGGACGCGGGGGTGCCGCGGTAAGGGGGGGTTGGGGAACGGGGCCGGACGGACGCCGAGCCGAGCCCCCGCCCGCCGGCGGCCCCGCCTCGCCGGGGCGGCCCAATCGCTCGGGCCCGCCCCCCGCCACCGCCCGGCCCGGCCCAGCCCCGCTCCGCTCGGCCCCGGGGTGTCGGGGCGCGGCGAGGTGGGACGGGGAGCCGCCGTGCCGCCGCCTTCCCGCGGCCTTCCCGCTGCCCTGCCCTGCCCTCAGCGCACCCCGGGCCCGGCCTCGTTCCTGCCGTCCCCGCGCCGTTCCCCCCGCAGCCCTGGGATCCGGCTTTTTTTTGGAAGTGGGTGCAAAAGTGCCCTTATGAAAAAGCTCGTCGGGCCCGGCGGGGGCATCGATATTTGGATTTTTTTGTGGGGTTCATTTTAATATTTGTATTATTCTGAGGCGGATTCACCGGTTTCTGGAGAGTGTCTCCCCAGAAGTGGTGGCTGGGCGGGCGCCGTGCTCAGGGCCGGCTCCTGGGCGGCCGGGGCGAGGTCCCAGAAGCCCGGCCGGCAGAGGGCCGCTGCGCTTTGGCCCCATGCCACGGACTTTATTTCATGCTTGCTGCACTAAATGAGTTAACAGCCAAAGGGTTTTTCATTAACTCGACTTGGCAACCGTGTATTTAGTCGGCTTCTCCCCCCACCAACATCCCCCCTCCCCCCCAAAAAAAGAAAGCGTAATTTTAAGCAAAACCTGAGTGACATAACATGGGTTGGTTTTGATTTGGGAGGGGGAGTCTTTTTCAAAATCTTCTGTCAGATTTCTCTTGTACCCCCATCCCTGGGCATGGTGTGTGTGTGGGATGATAGCTGAGAGTTTTATTTTGTGAGATGTAATGTGTGTCTTGATTTTGACCATTGCTTTCCAGTGGTGTTTTAAGGCCCTGTGTGTGCCAGACCAAGTAGGAGGATGCTGACCCTGTGGCAGCTGCCCCCCCTGAGCCCTGCGAGGGATGTGTGGATGGGGCTGGGGGGAGTGTGTAGGTGTGCAGCCTGGGGTGTACAGGTGTGTAGTGTATATGTTGGGATGTACAGGTGTTTAGGTGTGCATCCTGGGGTGTACAGGTGTGTAGGTGTGCTTGCTGGGGTGTACAGGTGTACAGGTGTGCTTGCTGGGGTGTACATGCTGGGGTATACAGGTGTGTAGGTGTGCATGCTGGGTTGTACAGGTGTACGAGTGTGTAGGTGTACGAGTGTGTAGGTGTACATGCTGGGGTGTACAGGTGTATAGTGTGCATGCTGGGGTGTGCAGGCGTGTGGGTTTACATGCTGGGGTGTACAGGTGTGTAGTGTACGTGCTGGGCTGTACAGGTGTACAGGTGTGTCAGTGTGCATGCTGGGCAGCTGGGTGCCAGGCAGGTGCGTGCAGGGCCGGGAAGGTGTTGCAGCAGGTGCACTGGAGTGTGTGCGCACAGGGGCAGGGCAGGGATGCGGTATGTTGCGTTGCTGCATGGGAGCCAGATGTGTGTGCCTGTAGGTGCTGCTGGGGATGTGTGTGCACGGCAGAATGAGGCTGGCGTGGCTGCCGGGTGGGGGAATGCTTCACTGACGCAGGTGCCTGTGTGTGCTCTTGTCCCCTTGTTTGTGGCAGTGTCCTGTGGGCAGGTGTGGGAAGGAGTGCAGGCTGGGCTTCTCCAGTGAGGTCCCCATGTGTGTCCCCCCGGGTGGCTGCTGCCAGTGGGCTGAAAATAACAGCGTTGTGAGAGGTGTTGGCTGTTTTAGGGGGGAGCAGTGCCAGGGAGGGGCGTTGCTAATGAGAGCAAAAGTTTCATCTCGGTGGGGGAGTATGTTGGTAGTTTTGCTCCAGTAGTTTTGGCTGTGGCAGCTGGCCGGAGGAGTTGTCTGTCAGTGAATGTTGCTTCTCTGCCAAAGTGTCTTTCACTTCTGTCACAGCAAATGCACCATCATCAGCTTGGTCATCTGCTACTCTGTGCACCCCAGCCTTGTCCCACCAGGGTGGGCACAGTGGTGTTTTGAGCTTTCCTCTGTTGAAACTGGAAGCTGAAGTTGCATAGGAGCACCTGTGGTGTAATTAGTATCAAGGTGCAGATATTCCAGGAGACGTCTTCAGTTTCACAAGAGCAGCTGCCATAGCCATCTTGAGTGAACTCTGTATAATAAAGTCATTTCCGTGGGGCTTTGTGTTACTGGCACAAGCACACCTTTACTAGCTCCTGGTGTAAAGTGGTTTTTAGCTATCTCTAAAAATTCTTGCCTGGGGTTTGTTTTCAAGCCTTTAGTTCCTATGAAGCTGAGTGGTGTTGAAGTGACATCTAGTTAGTGATAAGTACTGTGCAGTCTGTGTGAACAAAAGGGCATTATAGCCGTCCCTCTGAACTGTTAGATTAATATGCAAAGATAACGCTTACAGAAAAGAGTGAAAAAATAAAGCATCAGTGAAAATAACATTGTCCTAAGGAATGATATAAAATATGTTTAAAGAGAGGAGTGGTCTTTGTTAGCACAGCACCTGTCTAAGCTTAGCACGACCTTCTAAACTCCTGTACCAGACAAACTATGTATTAGTCCCTCCATGAATGGGAGCTACTATTTCTCTGTGCCTCACAGAAGAGAGTTTACATCACTAGGGTGAAATCTACCTACTGTTACTTGCAAGTGTCCTCAATAACTCTATCTGCCTAGAATGGAGCAACATTTTGTATATAAAGTTTTCCTGTGGCAGTGACTAATGTATTTACTTTAAAAAATAGGTTCATTGTATGATTTTATAATTGGTCATAGTATCATGCTGTCACCAAGATTTAATAATAGCAATTATCAGTACAGAAATGTTCATTGAAGGAGTTGGAAACGATTGGGCCATTGTTCTGGAACTCTGCCTGTTGAATTGATCGTCATTTTAGCAAAGGAGCATGTTTATGTCTTAACATCTTACAGATCACCTTCAGAAGCTGTGCTGTTGGCTTCAGTTGACTGAAAAATGCATAACTTTTAAAATGCACCCTGCTGTGGGTGCTTACACCAGAGGGGGCAGCCTGGAAGAGTATCCTCATAGAAATGGAGTACTTACCAACTTTTGAGATCTTTGGGCAGTCTGTTTATTTGGATTTTTTTACTAGGGTCTTTGTGAGCAGGTGACTTCAACAGTTACCTTTAGTTACCTCTAACTATTGTCTTATATATATATATATAGTTATAATTACCAATAAATATTACCTGTCTATAGTTGTCTATATTTGTAGTTATCTATAGTTACCTATCTGTATTTCTCTGTGATTGAGATCTGATGAGTTTTGTTCTGAGGTCCCATCTAATGAAAGGTACCTATATTTAGTAAGATCCAAGCTCTGTCAGCTTTGAAAGGCCTAACTTCTGTGAAGACTTCAATTTGTGCCAAGAACTTCCAGGACTTCTTTGGGATTACATGCAGTATGCAGAATGATCCAGTGCAAAAGCTGTATATGTGTGCTTAAACTGGAAATCTGGGTTTGGCTATACTGTTTCATAAAGCCATCAGAATAGAAAGCTGAAATGCAAAGTGATTGCATTTTTCAGGAAGCAACTTGTCCAAGCTTGCAAATTTCACAAGAAAAGTGCCTGTTTGAGTTTTTGAGACACAAGTATGGATTTGTAGATACATACCTTTTGAGACTGAATGGGCATCGGATTTCTGCACGGAAAGGAGAAATGGACGTACTGCTGTTTTTCACAACCATGTGATGTTCTTTAGTTGGATAAGAGCATGTCCAACCATCCTAAAAATTGACTTGTTGCTTGTGAATCCACTGCTGACCCATAATAAGCACCCTTTCCACTCCCATTGACTACTGGGATTTGCATGAGGGTGATTCTGGGTTGAGTTACAGTTTCTTTATGCATATGTGAAATCCTTAATTATATTGGCAGTTAATCAACTAAAACTTGTTATGGTCATTTTTTTTCCTCTAGCCATAAGCTTAATCCAGATACCTAATCAAAGCCTGGCCAAAAAAAAAAAAAAAAAAAAAAAAACCAGGAAAAAAAAGTCACATTTATTTGATTATTTGATTAGGTATCTGCAATATAAATATTTGAAACTTGGTGCAATGTTGCTTTTTCAAAGCAGACATCTTACATGCTGCAAATATTTATACACTTCAGTGCTAGGATAAAGCTGTTCTGACTCAGACACTGAAGGCAAAATTCTGTTTTTCAGTTACCCACTGTAACTGCACAGAAACTGTAGAGTACTTGGGAGTTAGAATGACTTAACAGATAGCAATATTTCCTGGTTGTCATTTCTGTCACTAATGTTAAAATTAAGTGGAACTTCCTCGTCTTTTCCAGCAGGAACAATTCTAGTAAATGTTATGTTGGTGAGCCCGTGTTAAAACTTGCGAGTGGATTATGGTCCAGGTAGTTAACGCTGCCACTTATGCTGTCATTAGGATGATGACTTCATTACAAATGTTTACTTTCATTACCTAACTGTTAGTCAGCAAATGTTTAGTCTCTTGATCTGCTGAACCTGCTTTGCCATTTGAAGCTAGCGAGCTCTCTTTTTTTTGGTGTGATTACTCCAGGCTGGTTGTTCATTTTTTGATGTTGTTTACATCTTGGTTATCTGCAGAGGCCCATCACTGTTGTTGCACACTTGGTGTTAGCAGTTTCTCCTTGCGTTCCTGAAACTGCAGCAGCGCTTGTGCAAAGGAACGTGGGGCATTAAGCGTGTGTTCCGAGATTAAATTCGTGTGCGGATGGACAGAACTTGCATCTCTCAAGTTGCTACCAAACTGTTTATTGCCTTATAAGTTGTAGCAGGTCTCATAGCAGTGGCACATATCTGCTCTAAGATAAGTTGTTTATTTACCACCCCCACGTTGTGAGCTAACACTGCACATGGGTGACCATGGCAGGGATGCTGGGATAGGGGCTGCTGAAGACTGGTCTCTAAACTGTTTCAAGTCACGTAAGAACAGAGGCTCTTTTCTGTGGATTCAAGACTGCTTACCTTCTGAGGACTATTTAAAATTCATTTTTGCTAATCTTTCATTTAAGTGATTGCTTGTGGAAAAGAATTAAATTTTTATCAGCAGGATATTGTGTTGCTTAACGCTTGTTCAACAAAATCCACATTTCATTATGGGCTGTTGCAGAAGCTGTAGGCCTGGCATTACTGTTGTACTGTTGTGGTAAACCCAAGGTAACTTTAGTAGGGTGGCTCTGAATTTACAGCACTGGATGTGGGGATGAATTTAGCACACAGCACTTAGCACCTAATTAAAGCTTATAGTATTACATCCGTAATCAGGGCGCTCTTAGAATCTCTACGAAATTACTTTTTCCTTTGTCTGTTCTTCTCCCTTTTCTTTCTTGCCACCTCACTGTGTGGTGTTGGGAGCTTGCTTCTCCATGTTGGGCTGTCGTATTTATGTCCCAAAGGAAATGCTTTCCAGCAGTGTACTTCAAATTGCAAAGTAGAAGAATTTTGTGGCTCCCTAAATCTATAAGGCCTGTTTCTAAAATGATCTAGCTTTTAATCTTCTTTTCAAAGTAAAATAAAAACTACAAAGCTATGTAATTACAATTTGTAGCTATTTTTGGACTCCTGGCATGTTTCATTTATAGTATAGTGATAAAAACAAATAGCACAGCGCCTAGACAGACAATTTTCAAACCAACAGCATCCACTTCAGCTACCCTGTATGTATTTCATACGTGTTTCCTTTGGTTATTTTTTTTTTTTTTTGTTCTTTTTTTTTTTGTTATTCTTTTTTGGCTGGGAGTGTACTGAAACTGTATGTCTCAGTCCATGCTGGGGGGTGCAGGGAAAACGAGAGCTCTGTCTGTCGGGCAGGTCCTGTTGTGAGTGCTTGCTGAAAAGCGGATCGTGTGTCAGTGAGTTTCAATGTACTGCACACACACCCGCGCACACACACACACACACACACGCCTTGCTTTTCTGGCAGGTATAATAAAGGAAGAACGGTGAGTTGGCTCGTCACTATTTTTACACTGCATAGAAATGCTTGTGTTGGCTTATTATGGGGATAAAGCTGACTGAATAGTAATTTTTCCTTGTCTTTTTTAAGAAGATGGTGAACAGGGAAGTGGTGTTAGTTTTCACTAAAGAAAGAGGTAGAGAAGCTGGTAGAAATTGAGGTGTTTTGGGCACAGTTGTAGCCTAATTTTAAAATGGTCACGTTTACTTATTTAAAAATAGATTTGGGAATGGAATTAGCCATGTTCTTTGTTTTTAAAAGGGTAACGTGTGTGCACTCACCATATGGTAGCATTTAACCCATATTGTATTAGCTGACAAGTCACATTTATTCTCTGATTTATTTCAGTGTTTCAGAATGTTCTTTTTCTGAAATCTAGTACAATAAAAGATGTATTTAGGGTTGTGCAATGTAATTGTCTGTAGCTGTTTTACCTCATTGCTGAAATGATACCAGGTTCATGAGTAAGCAATATTTTCCCCTTCTGAAATAATTTCCTTAAGAAATAGTCATTCTCTGAATGTTGAAATGGTTTGCGGGAAGAGTTATGAACAATAGCCAGTGACACGGTGTGTTGTAAAGGATTGCGGGGCGAGGTGTTACAGTCTCTGCTGGCTGAAACTAGAGCTCCTCTTTTGATGGTTGAGTATGTGCTTGCAAAGTCTCTCTCTCCCCCCCCTTTGTCCACCAGTCTTTACACAGGGGCTGCTTAGTTGTCTGTTTTAATGGATGCATTCTGGCTTCCTTTGTGGCAGACTGTGAGGCACCTGCATTGGTGAGCTGGTAGCAGTATTGGCAACCACAAGTATGATAAAACTATGAATCAGGCAGCTTAAGGACTGACTTAAACTATGCAGTTAGGGAAATAAGATATCTTATTTTCCCTTTGGATTTGGATTTCCCTGGGAGTTGTATTTTTAGGCTTTCTTTCCCCTGTGCCATCCTGTCTGTGCACATCTTGGGAGTTTCAGGAGCTGAGGCTCTCCTGCAAAGTCCTGAAGTGTGCAGTAAATCGGGGTTAGCCCCATACGGTGCGTTGCGTGAGAACTTTCAAAAGTCGGTGGCACTCCTCACTGAGGTACCAGTTGCTCACCATCTGTCTCTTAAAGTAATTTCTTTTAACCTTGGGACTCAAAAATATTTCAACAAGGTTATTCATGTGTTTGTGTGAAGAGTATGTAAGTGTACCAAAAAACTGCTAAGCTTCTAATTTCAGCGTGGTGTTTGAATACTAATTATACCAATTAGGAATGGCTGACATTGTAATTTATAGAAGTTGAAAGGGGCATTAAACACCACCCTTCCAACACTAAATACAGCTTTTCCTCCTGTTTGTAGCTGCTTATGTGAAACCAAGGGTCTGTCTTCCAGATTGTTGTGCTGGCACATTGATACATCCTTGGATAAAATACCAAGTTTGTGTATTTTCACATCAGTCCCTTTGCAACATCCTGTGTATAACTGTACCTTTAGCTGATTAACACAATGCTTTCTTGGTACTGTTTTTGATGGCTCTGTGAATTCTTATTTTAGGACCTTTTTTAAAGGAGTGTTTTCATCACTAAAGAGAAAAGCTGTACAAAATCTATAAATACTTACTTTAATTAGATTTGCTCTGTTTGTCTCTTTTTTTTCTTTCCCTCCAGATAAATTTTACCTCAGTAATGAATGCTGTGATCTTCAATGCATAATTTATATTGACATTAGTAATGATAGTTGGGGAATATTTTAATGCCAGTTTGAGAAAACATGACAATTTATGTTGGTAACCTTGGTCCCATTAAATTAGAACAGATTTTAGTAGAGAGCTGTGACTATCAGTGGTGTGATGAAATAACCCACTTCTTTTCGTTGTGGCAAGCATATTGGAGAGTTCATCTTATCACGAGCAGTACATACCAGGTGTCAAGTGACATGCCAGACACACAGCTTTGCTTCTGAATGACTCTTCCCAATTAGAAAGTAATGGCTTTAACGGGATCAACCAAGTAATCGGAGTCTGTCAGTTCTCCCGTGCCAGGAGGTGTATATTTGCAAATGTTATTTATTTATTTATCTGCTTTTTAATGAGTTGCAAAATTGTTGGTAACCTTAAGTAAATTTGGGGGGTGGTGGAAATACTGTGTGGAAATTGTGGGATTAATGGTTTAGCAGTTGGGATTAAAAATAGTCTCAGCAAATTACCCTGTTGATACTGAAGCCAGAATCTGTTAATGGGGTTACAAGCAGATTGGTTTATCGGTCATTTATTTTCTAGGTTGATTAGGGATTATAGGCTGCCATCACAAAAGTAAGCAGTGCAAATGCGAGGATTGCTAATATTTTGCTTCAAAGTTTCATGCACTTAGAAAGAGGGTGTCTGGAGCTCAGAAGTGGTTTCTAGATTGTGAGCAGCCCTTCCCCTCAGATTTTTATATCCTGAAGCAGATGTAAAAGGAGCCTGGGTATTGTATGGTTTTGATTGTTAAAAGTTTGCAAAATGGTACAAAACAGTAATCTGCAGGCCACTGAGAAAATTTTAAATGCCTGCTGCTGAATTGCCTACTGTTGTGTTCCCTGTTTCAGTGCAGAACCCAGGGCTTTCTTACAACAATGTTTATGATGTGCAGTCTGTGCAATAGACTGATGACTTTTGTGTGTCCTGTTCTAACCTGCAGACAAACTGTGTGTACCTCTGCATAACAAAATCCTTTAACTGCCACCTGTTTATTGCAGATCACACATACCCCTCTCAGCTAGGGATAGAGTTGCAAACCAGGGCATCCCCTCTGAGGGATAAAAAGATGGCACCCGTGATGGAACCATTTAGACATTACTCTTATCTTCCTCTGTCTAGTTCAGGAGATGCTGTGACTTTAGCGCTCTTTGCTACCTTGTCCCGATGTACAGCTTGAGATAACATAGTGACATTTATTTGGCTTTTCAATACTTGCTAAGTCAAATGCAATGAAATAGCAGGTAAACATTTCTGCAAATTTTAGCTAGATGTGGAGCACTGCACAAGATTCGTGGAGAGACCCGTAATTGTTTTTGTGTCCTTGGCTCTGACAGAAGATAAGGGAGAGAACAAGAAGTTCAAGAAGAGAAATGCTGACTTGGTTAGAGGAGTGGAAGATACAAGCTTAAAAAGAATCCTCTGGGGACTGGCTGATCTGGCAGGCTGGCAAAAGGGAAGGAAATGGGATGTAAAAGATCAAGTAATTCCTTACCCTTATAAAAACTAGATTTTCTTCTGTCCTTGCATAAGGCTTGTCCAAGCTTCCTGCAGGTTCTAAGACTGATATCCAAGGATCAAGACTTGTATCACCAGACTGGAGAGAAAGACAGATAGTTACCTGCTTAATGTGGCTCTTCTGTGACTTCTGTGCTCCTGGAGGATGGGAGAGAGAGCATAATAGACTTGATGAAGGATCAGCAGCCCAGAGTAGTGACAAGATCAAGAAATTTGTCTGAAGTTTGGCTTAAGTATTTTCTCCTGCAGTTCAGTTTGCACATCGACACAGGTTACTCTGGAGTGTGTTGGGAGCCTAAAGCTGTCCTGCTGGCTCAGTGGGATTGGGAATGCTGCCCTCTGAGTTGGTCCTTCCTCTGAACAGGAAAAAAAACCTCATCACTTGGGGTACAGTCTGTCATCTGTGATCCCCGTGGAAGAACACTATCTCTTAAACTAAACTCTCTTCAACATGTAAGAAAAAGGACAAGATGATGAGAGTTGAGAGTCTGTCAGCTAAGAAGATGCTAGACATGAGACAGATTTTTGTTTTCTTATACACACAGTTTTTTCTGCTTTATTCATTGTATTTTACACTTTGAAGAAGATAACAGTCTTTGAAGGGCGAAAGTCTCAGTTTCTCATTCTAATATGCAAAATGAAGTTTTGAATTTGAATCTTAATTTAAAAAGAAAATATATGTGTAGGTATAGCAGTATGTGAATGTAGGAAAATAATTTTGCAGATGAATAATAAAAATGCTTACCACACAGTCCTCCCTGTTTTCCTCCCATGCTGTTAGGGTCTAATGGATTTTGCCTATCATAACTCAGTTCTTGTGGAATCTTACAGCAGCTCTGTGAAGTTTATTGAAGACCAGGTAACCAGAATTACTCCTTGTGTAATTCCACCCACAAGTGAGGTAATTACACCTTGTGCTGGGCATCAGCGGAGCTATGCCAGTGTGAGCTGGTTCACTTGTAAAGATCTCTCAGCCGTTTCACGTCTGGCATCAGTGCCCGTCTCTTCGCTCAGAAATGATGAAGAGCTGGCACAAACAGCAGGCACGGCAAAAGCTGTAGGAGAAGAAAATAGGATGTGTTGAGCTGAACACAGCCTTAAAGGTAAAAAGACTGTAACAAGATCATACAGAAAAAAGGAGGAGGAAATGGGTGTTTGGAGGAGCTGTGGGTGTCCAGGAAGACTGTTGAATGTGGAGAACTACTTTCCCCTGTACCTGGGAATGCTGAGTTTCTGTAGGTGGGTGTCTGTCTTTCATCAGAAATCACCACGGCAGGAATCTGTAGTTATCTGCATTAAGGTAGTTAAAGAATCATTGCCCTTTGGTGATGCTTTTCTTCATGAGTGCTGAGGTTGCGGTGGTGGCCGGAGCTCCCCTGGTCATCATGTCCCTGTACAGTGTTGCTGGATGTTGCTGTCTGGGATGTGTTAATGGGGTCTGACTGAGATTTGCATTATTTCCTGTGGCACTGGTCTGCTGGGTGGTCTCTGCCGTCCTGCAGCAGCACCAGAATGAGATGGAGTGTGTGCAGAGCTGTGTAGGAACAGGATATGGGAGATGCCTGGTGTTCTGTCTGGTGCCTAGCTTGTGCAGCCCTGTTTCATCACAAGGAGCCCTGGGAGAAATTAGAGTGGTGATGGTTATAGAGAGATGTTAAACAGAAGAAGAGGAGGTTGGCTGAGCACATGTGTTTGCATGTGTGTGAGGTAACTGAATTTTTCTTCTGTGTGGTTTCTAGAAGGGACTTAAGACTTGGTTCTACTGCACAAATCACCCATTATTGTAGGCTCCTTTCCTGTCTCTTGTCCCCCAGGTGTACTTTGCTCTGCAGTCCCTTTTTCCTGGCTGTTGGGCACTTCTGAACTTGAGCTGGTGTCAGCACTCAGAACTTGAAGGTGGCAGAGACTTGGGATGAGTGGGTGGATGTGGCATGCTGAGCATGAGAGTTTTTGGAGGAGGAATATGAAGTGGAGCAGGTTTGTGTTCAGAATGAAAACAGGAGTGATCCAGGTGTTGCAAGGGGCCCGTGAGAAGGATTGAGCTATGCTGAGAAACCAGGCTGTTGGCACAGAAGGGTTGGGAGGGTGTCTGGCACAATGCAAACAGCCACCTAATATTGATTAATTTTTAGCACTGGTAGCAAACTTCCTGAAAAAAGAAATTGCTATTAATGAATAGAATTTGTTCAGAATAGCTGGGTTTGTAAAATATGCATGTCAGCAAAAATAGCCATGAAAAAAAAAAGCACTTGGGAAGTCTGTTGTTCATCCTCTGTCTTTTCTGTGAATACTCTCGTGAGTCTGTCCTGAAAGCACATTTTCTAGACGTGACTTTTACTGCTACAGCCTTAACTCTGATGACTTTGCAAAGAATGTGCTGGGTATAATGTTTCTGCTCTCTTAAAAAGAAGTAGTAGCTTTATGTTTTTAGCATTATAAAGGAGATAAAATGAGGACTTGCAGCAGTTCACTTTAGCAGCCTTCTGTAGCTCTGATCAGTTCCTTATGGTAACAATCATCCTCTGCATCAAACCACAACATGATGGTCAGGTAAAGGTGCGTGGGAACACAGCAGGCATCTGTTTTTATCTGACACAGAGTCAGCGGTTTAGGCTTACAGAATATTATGATTTATCAAGAGAGTATAATTATAAGCTGTTGTCATATGGTGGCACCCAGTAGCAATGATGATCTATTGCTGCTGTTCTGGGATGTGTACAAACACACAGTAAGAATAAGTTCCAGGACTTGATTGTATCTCCTCTGTGTACATGTGGTTGTATGGATCCATTAAGGGGTCATTAAAGTTCTCCAAAGCATATCTGCTGTCAAATTAAATGCTAATAAATGTCTGTTAATTACCACAGTCCTCTTCACAATAATAAGTTATTAGAATTGAATTAACTGTGCATTTTACTACAGTGGGGGGAAGCCAACGTTGGTGCTTGATCTTCATCTGGCATTTGAATGTGTATGCATAATGCAAGGCAAAAATTTGGCCACAGTCTTCCTGGTACTGAAGGCTGCCTGTGTTGTGATGGGGTAGAAATGTCCTCTGCTCTCTTCCAGACTCAGCTGGTTTCTGTGCAGAAACCGGTCCCAGGTTTGCAGGAAAGCTGCACCTTGGGGCTGTAGTTCTGTATGACACCATAGGTGCCTAGAAATGTCATAGGTGCCTAGAAATGTGGTCAATGCCAGGGTCCTTGGGTCATTCAAGAAAGTAACCTGTCAGCTGCCTGAAAAATATTAGGATGGTTCATTAGCCCTCTCTCTTTGTGTCCATTTCAGAGGGGTAGTAAAGGTCACATAAGAGATCAGTGACCAAGGAGGAAAAGGTTTAGCGTGCCATAGAGCATGGGTATACTCATGTGAGTACAGCTCTCTTCCCTGAGAAAGAGTATTGAGTATGGAATTATCTTTCATTGCAAAGATACTTACCTTTTGCAAGCAGCAGCAGCAACTTTCTGGTTTTGGTAATTGAGCCTGTTAGTAAGAGCTGTGTAGCATAGTAAATATGCACAGATAAGAAGCTTACTTTGGTGTACCTCCTGAGCAGAGCAACTGGAAGTGAAGTGGTGCCACATCCCCTGCATGTGTAAATGGCATTGTAATTTCTTCTAGACAGTGGTCAGAAAATGATGCATATTCCATCACTTTAGGACATTCCATCAACTTGACCCCAGAGGTTAAACCTTGTTCAGTTACTGTGCGTTTTGGTAATGTTTGTCCAGTTGCTTTAGTCACATTAGTTTAAATTTACATCAGCACATGTTAGACTAGAGCCTGGTATTAGGTGTGCTGAATATGTGTTGTGGCATAGAAAGAGCAGGATGACAGGGAACTGGGCTGGCAGAAGGAGATGTGCTTATGGCATCTGTTTTGTGCCTCTTGAATGCTTTATTTCAGCCCCGTATTCCCTGAGTCATGTTAATCCTGGTATCGGTAGGTGCTGCCTACGCCCAGTTTATTTCTACCTTGAGGTCATGGCATAGGGTCATTATCTCACTTTCTGACTGTAAGCCATACTGCCTTGTAGGTTGATGATGAATTCATGGCTTTTAGGGAGTCATGTCTGCTCCTGTGCATATGTGCATACACACCCCCCCACTGCAGAATAGCAACTTCAAAGCCCTCACTAGGTAATCTTCACTGACATCAGTGAGCACTTCTTACTCATCTGAGGAGCCTCGCTGACTTGAGAGGCACTTTCTTGTGAGTAGGAGTTTGCCAGTGTTAGCAATGGTGGCCCAGCCTGGCCCTAGAGGGTGATGGTATGATTCAGTTACCTGAAGTTTGGCATTGCCTAGCTTGGGCATATACACACACATGCACAAAGAAAAACACCAAAAAAGGGGAAGAAAAGGGTGTTAGTGTTACCTGGCCAGGATTTGAAAAAAAAAAAAAAAAAAAAAGGAATTGTTGGTTTCTTGTGTGTTGTTGATGGTGTTTAAATCAAGCAAACAGAATTGCCTGCAGCCCTGTAGGTACAAGTGCCTCCTTGGCTGCACATAGTCATGTGGAACATTTTGTGTCTATGGCAGTGCAACGTGATGTGCTTCTGTCCTCCTGCCTCCGTTGTGACACTGTGGGCTGGATTCTCCTCAACTCTTTGCCATCTCCACCCACTGATGTGGAGAGTTCAGGGGTGTAGGCCCGGCTGATTTGGTTCTCTGTTTATATAGGACACAGACCTGCATGCTCTGAATGTGTTTGTTTAAACAACAGGTCAGCTGTTAACAGAAAATGGTACATGCCTTGCTGGTTAATGGGAAAATAAAGGCAATATTGTCATCATGATGGCTGTAGAAATTGAGATTGTTTCCTGTAGTTTCTCAAGTATGACAGAAGAGACCTAGCTAAGTATTGTTTAAAAAGATGCTTGCTCAAATAATAGTAAGTGTATGATGAACTTAATGGCAAAGATAGCAATGGAGTTCAATAGAGTGACTTCAGAATCCTGTTGTCGTTCATTATTTCTGCTTCTTTTGTCTTGATCAAGAGCAGGTTTTTTTTTTTACCTTCTCCTACTTCCGGTTTTGCAGAAGGAGGTTATCTGTAGATTGCTATAGTTTGGAGTTTATATATTAGCAAGCATCACGTTATTAACCCTTGCAAGTCAGTGTTGATTTTTTGTAGTATAAGCATGGTATATGCCTGTACATGTGGAAACAAAAGTCAGAGATTTATTTTAAAACTTTATAGGTGGATATGTGGTGTTGGCAGGAAGCAGAGTGTACCCTAAGGCATCCTTACCAGTGCCAGTTGGGATTTAAGCTTTTATACTAGTAAATTTTATTGTCTAGGTTAAAAGCCAAATTCATTCAATTAAATTAATCTCTGGTTCTTTTCCAGTGTGGCAGAGTTTAACCAGGGACGAGTGTAGCTGTTTGGTTGAACATTAAAAGATGCTGATGATTTGATACTTTTTAAAGCTAATATTAGAGTGAGCTCAGAATGAAAAGAGGTTTTGAAGTTTTTGCATGGGGCTGCCATGCTGCCATTAATAAAATGGATCTTTATTTATTTACTTATTTAATCAACATGCTTGCCATGAGTACAAAGCTTGTAATTTAACACTCCTTGGTCTGGCAAGCTGATCCCTGTAGGCAGATGCTGGTGGCCACTTGGAAGTCTATTGAACTGACTGCAAAGATTTGGTCATGTGGGTCAGTCTGTACAATGTGGGGTTTAGTTTCAGAGACAATGATTCACTATTGCCTAATTTTGGAGCTCAAATAATTGCTTTGCTATCAGTGCTTCTTTTGGAAGTGTTCCTAATTAGGGTGTAAAAGCAGGTAGTTTATGTTAAATGGCAGGAGAAACAGTTTGCATGAAACCACCCTGTTTATGTATCAGTAATGCCTGTAATCCATCCACAAGTTAATGCATTCAGTGTCCTCCTGGAAGTGTTAAGAGATCCACTGTGCCCCTGAGCACTAGATTTAGCATTTGATGCTCAGATGTAGCTTTTAGATCTATAAAGTGTCTTCATCCTTTACAGCTCCCCACTGGCTGTGTTTTTCAAGACATTGAAGGAGCTTGGTACTCTTCCCAAGTCAGCTGTGATTTATGCTCAGTCAGAGAGGACTGAGGCAGCCCATTGAAGTTACCCTAAGGGAAGCTGTCATCATCAGGATGATTAAACAGCCTCGTTGGGCATATGATGCAATATCAGTGTGCAGGATAGCCCTGCTGCAGGTCGAGGGCTCTGGCCCCAGCTGATGCTCCTGCCCAGGTATCTGAAGGATGGCAGAGCCGCAGGTGCAAACTCAGAAACAGAAGGAGCAGGCAGGAACAGTTGTTCCTATGGATTTTTCTCTAAGCAGTGAGAAGAATATGAAAGAAGGTTTAGGAAGGCTAAAATACCAACTTGCATAAATGGAAAACAGCTTAATAAATGCAGTGCTGACATGGCATAGGTGAGATCTTGTTGCCCGGTTGCTCCACATGCCCTGTTGTGACAGCTGGGGCGGTTGAGCGGGGGAGCACGTATCCTCTCCCCTCTGCAAGTTTTCATGTTGCAACTCCTATATGGATGTCTTCTGGCCAAAAACTTCTCTCAGCCATCACTTTAAGAAGCATGTTTTGACACTGCCTGCTTGCATATGTGCTTACAGGGAGTCACTGCAGGTGTCAGTGCAAAGACAACTCTTCTCTCGTGTGTGGTTGAAAGGTTGCAAGGCAAAGAAGTCAGCGAGAATTACTTAATCTTCTTTGAAAAAAACCAAACCCTAACTCTTCCTCATTAAAATTGCATGAATTTAACAAAAATGTATATCAACATTTGATGTATTTGGGCGGAGTTCATTAGTTTTGATATGAAACATTGGATTTAGAACAATCAAGATCAAGGACGTGGTATTGCAAGTGTAAAACGTTTTGGGTAAAAACCTTTTTTGGTTTTTAATGTTTTTAATTTTTTTAAAAATTATTTTAAGCACATCAGTGCATATTTATATTTATATTTATATTTATATTTATATTTATATTTATATTTATATTTATATTTATATTTATATTTATATTTATATTTATATTTATATTTATATTTATATTTATATATATGCACCTGGGGACAGAGATTACCCTTCATTGTTACTGCTTGTGGAGAGGTGACCTTAATAAGAAATACTGGCCTGAGTGTGTTCCTCATCCTTACCCCTTCCTTCAGAGGAAAGGTTTGGTATGGAGTGGCTGATTCAGTATTGAGAGGTGTGGTTCTTTGGGTTTCTCTTTGGATTTCATCCATGTGCCTTCTTTTTTTTTTTTTTGTTTGGATTTTTTTGGTGGTTTTGACACTGACATAGGTGAAAACCAGGTCTGCTGAGAAACCTAGATTAACACACTAGATGTCCTGTGTAACTTTGCCAGGGTGAGGAGGAAGGGATTTGGTTGGGATGTAGCAATTGGCCAGTGTGCTGAAGTGTGGTAAGACCAAAGGGATGCAGTCACCAGGGTGCAGTCAGATTTGATTGTCCTGTGCTTAGTTACTCTTGCTGTAGTTACTGACAGGTAACATCCTGCCGTGTAGCAGGCATCTGCATGTTTGAGCTAGGTCATACAATACCTGATCTTACAGATCTAATAATCTGGGGTGGTTACACAGCATAACAAAAAGAGTTTGCATCCTACTTCAGATTAATGAGATCTGTCTCTTAAAGCAGGGGGCTTAAGATGCAATTACTCTGTATTTATACAACAATCACTTGTTGTGGTGTAAGTGAGGTAGCTTATGTAAACTTTTCTTTAGCATTGTTTTTGTTACTGTGAATGAAAAGTTGGTTTATTTTTCTTTTAAATAAATTTGAAAGTAAGATCAGGCTATTTTTTCTCCCTGCACATAGGGTGTAACCACTACAGCGGTGCAAATTGCAGCAAAGGTGTTGTTGCTTTATGTAGATTCAACAACGTGGAAGTTCTGCCTTGTGCTGTGTGGGTCCCTTCTTCTTTCAAGGCCAATGCACCAGAGTTCTTGAGCAGCTAAATGCCATAAGAAGGAGCTCCTGTCTCTTGTGTCATGGTGTTTAGCTTTGTGATACTGGCTGTGCAGTGGAGGGCAGAGCCCTGGTGAAGGGGTAGGGGTGGAAGAGGTGGAGACAGGAGGGCAGGGATACAGCCTGGAGGTGCTGGCTTACCTCCATGGCATCGTTGAAACACTTTTGTTTGAGTTGAGAAGTGCTTTGAAGTCCTCTGGTGGAAAGTCTGCCTCCTCGCCCCTGTCTTCTCTTTCAGGTGGGTAGGTTTTCTATCTACATTTTACCAGAAATGTAGGTTTAGCTGTCTGTGCTTTATAAGAACATAATGTTTCCTATGGCAAACAGAAATTGCATGCAGAAACCCAGGTTTGATTTCTCAATTCTGAGTCTCTCTGTTCTTACAAAAGAATGGTTTTGCTGCATTTTTTTGTTTGACTTAAGTTTTAAAGGAAAAGATTAAAATTGTGCTATTCAAGATGATTTAAAATATTCAAGTCATTGTCTTGGCCGGCAGAGGAGACCCTGGGGAGCTAGGATGTAGAAAGGCAGAGAAAACAAAAGTACCTGTTCAATTAGAAGTGCCAGTGCAGATTAAGGAAGGTGTAGCATTTTTCTGCCAAAACTCAAGCAGCAGTTTCAGTTCAACTGTTGACTGACACAATCATTGCCCCTGTTGCAGCATCTGAGTAACTGTGAGGAAATACCTCAGTATCTCCTGGTTGCTGGTGGTGTCCTGGTGACCTCATGCACTGATGTGTGTTTTCTCCCACTGGTGCCTGAACACGCATTGCTGCCAAGGCTTTCTTCCATCCACAGTGGACAGAAGCGAGCACTAGGCTTTGTCTCTGTGCCTATTCTTGATTGAAACAGTTGTTGCCTCCTCTTGGTGCCTGGAAACACATTCCTGAATGTTGAACACTGGCATCTTGCTCTTCACTTAGGAGTGAAGGCAGCCCTGTTGACCTTGGGCTTGAGAAAGTCACTGTCCTAGTGGGTTTTATAGGGGTTTCCTTTTTCTGCTTCTGTTTGTTTTTCAGTAATTAAAACTTGTTGCTATTTGAATTCTGAGAGTGAAATTCTAATTGCTAAATAAAACTTTAGTTATTTGTATAAATAATGAGGGACTCCGTTAACAGCTTTGTGTTTCTTACTGTTCTGGTTCTGCCTGCTAGGAAACTTTAAGGAAATATATGAAGCTGTCAAGGCAGCAGAAGCAAGAGAGTCTCGTTCTTGAAGAGAAGAGACTTGGATAGCTCATAAAATCGCAGCCTTTGGGTGCTGTGGAGAAGTAAATTGAAGTCATTATGACATTATGGTAGAGAGCGTCTGATCTGCCAAACTGTCAGCGTTTGATGGACGTGGTATCTACTGACACGATGTTGCACGAGTGCCAGCCAGTTTCTCTTCTGTCAGCGCAGTGTTGATACTGCCAAGTGCCTGTTACTGCCTCGAACTGCTGCACGTGTAGGAAAAGCTGCTGATCAATACTGTGAAGGGGCACTTTGTGTTTGGTGATTATCAGATGCCTATTGATCCGGCTTTCGGTTATGGGTGTGTGATGTTAGGAAATCAGTGATTGAGACGGTTGAAGTATTGGTAACAGATAATTTCTCTAAATTACAACATAAACATTTGCAACACTTAATAACTTGCCAGATAAATATAATTTCCTGACAGCTTTCCAGCATCAGCTTCATTTGGGAGCTGAGTCACTAACACCCTAAAGTTTAGGAGGAGAAAAACCAACGAAAGTCTCAGGAAGTGATTTTTTTTTTTTTTTTTAGTATGTTTAGTGTGCTTTTGTTTGTTTGTTTGTTTAACATAGCATGAAGTGAACATCCCAAAGAAATTATCTCACCAACCCTGCTATGACTAAGTGCCTCCAAAATGAGTCTGGAAGCAGGTTCTGAAAGTGGAGATGCAGCAGAAACAAAGGTGAAAGAACAAATGCTGATGTTATGCAAGATAGCAGATGAGAAATGATTCAATAATGGTTTCAAGCATTCATACAAGGGAAGGAAAACCCACCCAGATTCCCACTTAACAGTATTGATTCCACACTTGAAAAATGAACTGCAGTTTAGTGCATCTGAGTTGCAGAGAATGCTCTCCGTGGGTCCTGGAGAGGTACGACAGGAGGGGTTTTTGCTGTGTGCTTAGACGACAAAGTAATATGGGAAGGATTAAAGGACTTCTCAGGTGAAGTCATCCTCTATTTAGTGCTTATGGAGAAAGCACTGGCTTCTTGTAGTCTTGGCTGAATATATTTTGGAGGATTAAGGATATTTCTGCCATTGTATAAGTGACTGTTGAAAATAAGATCAAGGCTCCAGTCTTTTATTAGCATTCTCTCATAGCAAGGGCGTGTGCTTTGTATTTTACTGTGTCACAATTTCTGGGGGTTTGTTTTTGTTTGTTTAGTTTTTCTTTCCTTGTTTTTGTGCGTGTGATAGCTTGTCATCTCTAGTACAATGTACAAATTAGTTATTCAGGTAAAAACTGTAAAATCTGGATGACCTAATTATAGATTTCTTAATTTGCACTCCTGTGTCCTGTTATTAAGTATTCCCTAACTCAGAAAAGCTCAGTACTTGGAAATCCCATTGCAGTCAATGGGAAATGCTATAATAAGCACTTTGAAAAGCGAGCTTTCCTTGTTAAGCACTTAAACATGATGGTTTGTAGAGATACCCGAGACATGAAAATTCTTTACCTAAATTAGTAACCTAGTTAGTATCTCCAGAGCCGATGAAGTGTTTGAAAAATGTTTGCACATCATTTGCAAAATTTCAGGTTTAATTTTAAATAATTCTGAATCTTGTAGGTATTTTTGCTTGGTGCAGATGAGTAGAATTTGATTATGTATTTTAAGTACTGGTTTTTAAAAAAATTTTTAAGTTTCACAGTGACATCTCTGATTTTGTTTTTTGTTAAATGTATTGTGTCATGATTCTACTCACATTCAAAAAGTGTGAGGGGTTTTGAAAATTATAGCAGCCTCCCTGCACTTAAGCAGATTATTTATATGTGTGAAGTTACTCAATTGTATAAGTGTTTGCAGAAGTAGGGGTTCTGTGAAGTTTCAGTTAATGGCTTAAATTTCTTTTTCTTCCATTCTTAATAACTTTATTTTTAAGATGTCTGAAATGCCTGTATTTACAGCACAGCTCACTCCCTGCATTTGGTTTCAGAAAGGAAAATCATTTTAGGTCAGCTTCTGTTCATGTAGAAGGAAAGAAATGGATGTGGAAATAGAACGGATTTTGGCTTTGTGCGTGTTTCATCAGTGATACAATGGATTCATTCATAAACCTTTAGTAAGATGTATTTTGATATTTTTCCTTTCATTGTAAAACACAGGTACAAGTTTTCCTGGAGAATTAACAGCACAAAAGCCTTAATTTAGGGTTATAATTACAAAATGATGACTTTACCATTCGGAGCAGTTTAATGGTTTTATGTGGAGTGAGAAGACGGATGAGGCTTTCTCAAATGCACGCCTTTTTAGGACACTGTGAATAATGTGCAACTGATAATTCTGTTCTAGTAATATACAACAAAGCATAGAAATGATAAGACTACATATTTTAAGAAAGTATTCCTGAATGAGCAGTTCTAAATACATCCTGAAATAGTTCCATACAGTATGGACATGCTGTGAAGCTCAGGACATCCTACATTTCCTCAGACAATATATAAAATACTTCTTGTTATTAAATTTTAAGCAGGATTCACTGTGTCCTTTTATGTAGTTGTTCTGGGTGATACCTGGAAGTTTAATGGTTTCAGACATCTCTTAGTTTGCTCTGCAGACAAATTGGGGCATTTTCAAAGTAGCAGTTAAAGCCTGCTCAACTCCCATGCACTAAAGGGTAGACCAAAAATCACTTCCCTCAAAAACACTATAACCTCCCTCCCTCTGTTTTTCCCCACTTCCTTCTGTATGCTAGAGACTTTTTTTTCTTTCTAGCTATGCATTCTTGAGTACTTATCACTAGGTTATCTGATTGACTCTTGCATAAAAAAGCCAGTGAAGAGACTTAAAAAAAGCATAGCTGAAGTTTTCAAAGGAACCTCCATAACACCATTTCTAACTCTTCAGCTACTTCGAGAATTTCAGTTTATGCTTCTTTCATTGTGTGCCTGTATTGTGCATCTGTTAATATGTAAGTATAGAAAATGTACTCTGTGGTAAAACTGGCTAAATATCTGTTTCAAAACAAATGTAGTCATTGAGGAGAGATTGCTTTAGACTCAGGTTATTTCACCAGTATTCTACACTGAACTTCTATTCAAACCCAGTATTGCCTGGTCACAGTCTGTGGAGTTGGAGCGAGGCTTGAGTGAAAAGAAACTTCTTCAAGTGGTTGGGTGCCAAAATGAGCTGAATTCTCAAAGACATCTGACCTGTGGAACTCACTATACCAAGATATTATCAGAGTAAAACATTACAGCTCAGGCTAACTAATGGAGAGGTTATGACATATGACTTTTGCCATAAGAGGGCTACTCAAAGCATGAGGTCAAGAAGACATGTTTTCAAAGAAGGATGCTCTTGCCTGCTTCTAAATCACTTTGCACCCTCTGAAGTTGGAGTACTGGTCTCATCTCTTACTGCTTTTCTTAAGATGAAGGATGGCGCTGGTTTCAGAAAAAGTATTTTTTTCATCTGAATCACTGCTACAGTGACTTAGATTTTAAGGAAGTGTCCTCATGATTATGCAGGCTCTGTTATGTTGATACCAAATATGAACAGTGTCTGTCAGAAAGGGGAATCTATTACCATAAAAATGATTAAAAAGCAAACCAAGCCACGTTGCGGCAGTTAAGCTCAAAGTCAGCCATAGTAAAGCCGCAGAGTGCTTGCAGTGTCTCTGAAATGACACTAAATTGTATGACAAAGAATGGTGACATAGCAGCACTTGAACTTGATCATCCTCAGAAGTTTTGTACAAGAGGTTCCAATTCATGTTAGAAACCAACAGTAGTTGGTTTCTAACATGTAGTTCCAGTACTTCTAGGAAAGCTACACACTACTGTGGTCTGCAATTTACATATCATGTGCTTCGCTGAAGATTAGCTTTATTAAATCAGCCGCTGCTTCCAGATCTGCTTCAGCAAGACCAAATCTGAGGCTTTTGAATTTTTTTTTCATTTTCTCATTGATGAAACAAGCAGAAGCAGACAGGCTTGCTGCATGTTGCTTCTCCATTCATGGAAAAGATGAATTCAGAACTATTAAGCCAGTTTCCTGTTTAAATTGCTGAATTTTTTTGTTGCCCAGAACTGGAATTCAAATGAAGCAAGAACCAGCTATTTCTCTCTGACCTTGACACATTTCCTTTTCTTGGCCAGCTGGAAAAATGTTGGAGCAAACTTCATGGCAAGACATGAAGAGAATAATTAAAACTGTACATGTATATTTTAGGGTGTTGGTTGTGTTTCTTTAGAGAATTGATTCAAATAATCATAGCTAAAAGTAACTGTAACACTAGTAGAAAACCTACCTATGGATGCTGGAATTGAAGGGTGAAAAACTAATTTTTTTCACATTTTATGATTGATTATTGATAATTGTGGCAACTCTGGAAAGGTTTTATTGTGCTGAATGAATGAGACCAACTTCTGACTTCAGCTTTTGTTCTGTAAAGTACTTTAAATGAGGAGTACCTTTGGTGCTCAGCAGCTGCATTTCTTCCTGTGGTGCTTTCATCAGTGCAGAACAAGAACAATAACGTGGAGATAACTTAATTATAAAATGTATAGATGTTGTTTCACTTACTTGCTCAATAGGCCAGAGACTTGGGAATATGAACCAGTGAAGCAATAAGCATTCTTCTAATAAGGATGCATTTACAAATGAAATAGCTTTTAAATTTGATATTTCTATGCTGTGATAAAGATGTGTTGTGTTTTTATGCCATGGAGTTTAGTATGTTCCTGTCAGGGGGTTATCAGAGTAGTTTAAATATTTTGGGTTGTAGATCCCTTATAAGGAAATGCAGCATGATTCAAGAGGTGTTGGTTCAGTTGCGCTTTTGGCTTATTTGATGTAAATGGAAACATTGTTCTCTTCAGTTTTGTCAAAAAGACCACTCTAATAATATCAGTACAAAATGTGTCTCTTTTCCCCAAGCCCCACACTGTGCAGTCAAACCTAAGCTGGGCTAGGAATTGCTCTTTTTTGCAGTACGAGCACAAGCTCCGTATTGGCATAGCTCACCCCCGTAATTAGCTGCTGCCGCACAGGCGTGGTGGCCCGGGGTACAGACTCTTGCAAGCACATCTCTGGATCTGCATGTGTTGTTTTCATTTACCATGTTAGTGTAGATGACAAACATTATTAATATAGGGTAATTAAAGAGTGCATCTGTAGCTTTCTGACATCTCTGCAGTTTGTTCTATTTCAGGCTGCAGGAAGCATTATGAACTCTGAAAAAGCTGTAAAGGGAGATTAATGGAAGTTACTCAAAAGAATTTGAGATTTAAATGTGAAAGCCTGTAAAATTACTTGTCTTTCTCTTATTTAGATATTAACATATATTTAATGATTCCTAAACTACTTTGATCAAGATTCTGGGTTAGGAAAAATACTTTAAAATAAATGTTGGAATGAAGGTGTTAATAGGTGAGTCCAACTCTTTTTAAGGTTTTAAAGTAGTTACTCAGTTAAGTTAGACCTTGCTGCACTGGTACACATCTGGTCATTACTTTCTTTTGGCTGGATTTCCCTAACAGTTTACCTTTATTAATAGCTGCCAACTGACTCTTAGAAAATAATTAAAATTTTATTTGATGGTATTTGTAATATGATGGCAGTATTGTTGCTGGAAAGTGAAATCTAATGCTTGTCAGCTGCAAAATTTCTATAGATGAGCTTTACTGTTTCAAACAGAGAAACTACTGGTTTTGCAGTGAGAGCTGTGAAGTTTGGTGTGTGTGCAAATACACTGATAATGTTGTCTCTTCATAGTAGCATGCCCTTTACTCAAAAAATCTGTGTACTGAAGGCCCTTTAAATTTAACTGACATCTTTTTTATATGTCATTGTTTAAGATTTGAAAAATCCCTGTCATTAGTTACTAAAGTTTATTAACTTGATTTTTGTTCCTTCCCTTTGGCTGCAAGATAATTGCTCTGGGTTGGTCACTCAAGTTCGTTTGATGGAGGCACTAGGAGGATGTCTCTGAAGCATCTTGTAGGCAGCCATGGCAGTGTCTGGTTTGCAGTAAGGGAGGGGTCTGCGTTCCTGCTGGCCTGTGCGGATGGAAGTAGTGACATACAAACAGAGCAGGTAGCAGAATGGGAGATGTGTGTGTTTTCAGAGCTTTGTTGGGTTTTTTTTGTTTTGTTCCAGGGAATCAGCACTATTTGGCTTCCCAGTTCGAAACTTGTGTTGTCAGCTCTTTTGGACACTGTTGACCTCATGCATATGTTCATAAAAAGGCAGGGAAGGGAATTCTCTTTGCCTTGCCAAGGAGTATTCCTGCTTCTGTGCCTGAGATGGTGTCTGTGCTCTGGGTGGCTGTAGTGCCAGCTGTTTTGCAGCTTGCCATGAAAGATTAGCCTTGCCCTGAAATTGTGTGGCCACATAAAAGTGACTCTCCACCCTTTGACTGGAGGTGGCTGGGCTGTAATGTCTCGCTGTGGGGAGGCCTTCGCCCTTTTCTGATACAGCAGCAGATGGCTTTGGATTTGTTCCTAATAGTCATGGGAATGTATGAGGGTCTGAATTGGATTAGGCTGAAGACTCATGTGCTCCTTCCCCAGTCTTTCCTCTGATAGTGCTTGGAGCATCAGAAGCCTCTTGGGTACTCTCTGGAGTACTCTCCCAGTTTGACCAGTTTGCAGTTCAGTGACTAAGCTGAGGTCATATCTGAGTATTTTTGGTTTCTTAGCCTGGTTGGGCTTTTCTTTCTGGAGTTTGTCCATTTGCAAATATTAAGCCTTATGTGAATTGATTAGATAGTGGTGAGGTGTGGTAGGCAAACTGGGAACTTAAATTTTGGGTGTCTTGGTTTCCAGCTGATGTGTACCTTGTAGGCTCAGGGAGGGTTTAAAAAGAATTCCAGTGCAAAAGGAAGTAATTCTAAATGTATAGGGAAGGTAAAAGTCAGCCTTGGACTTCAAAACAAAAACTGAAGGGCTGATGTCTCTCTTCATGGATGGTGTAAGTGTGCAGTGAGTGCTCAAGTCATTGCAGTACATCAGGAGAGATCTTTGTCTGACTCAGGCTCGAATGTGACCCTCAGTTTGCAACCAAGCCCTTGAGTTGTTGTAAACCTCTTGTATGCTGGCAGTCTTTCTGCAAGCCTCTAGATGAGAAAAACTTCTTGATTAAATGAGCTGTATCCTGCTGCCATAATGGGGTTCCCAAAGAGCAGCTACTTTGAGTAAGACATACCATGTTGACCAGACGGGGCCCGTTGATGGCCAAACACCACTTCAGAGGCTGGACCAGCTTCTCTTGATCCAGTCAGCTTGGTAACAGCATGAGACCACCCTTTGCACCTTTGGTTTGTTATCTGAAGCAGATGAAGGAACGTTCTTTTCGCAAGTTCCAAGTTGATAATATGCTAGAGAATAAGTGATGAAACAGGCTATTATGGACTTCCTTTTCCAGCATTATTGCTGTGTCTCATAGGGTTGGTCTGTTGACTTCTCCTTTATGGGATACCTAACAATTTGGGCTGAAACAGCCTCTTACTGGTTTTGGTGTTAGCAGATGCTGTTACTGCCTTTAGCTGTACCCAAGACAGACACAGTTTTTCAAATGGCAAACCCAGTGAGACGCAGAGGGGCTTGTCACCTCCTTCAGAGCTCTCTTGTCTTAAAATGGTGTTGTCACCATCTATTCTACTTATATTCAGGGTTATACTAAAATCATTCTGGCAGAAGATCTTTCTTTGCCTAATTTTTTGATTACCTCTAAATCCCATGGAGTAAGTGAAGAGTGTGCATGATCTGTACATTTGACCATCTGTCCACTGAATTTGGATGGGATTGTTCTGGCCCCTTGTATTAGATATTTTTAGGTAAGGCTGTTGTAACCTTCTGAGGAGTATTTTATGATTGAACCAGCAGAGCAAAAGAATACCACATCTGTTTGCTTCAGTTATGGCTTTCCCACTTACAGTCCTGTCAGTGGAGAAGGTAGCCCAAAGCCCCTTTTTCTGCAGTCCAGTGCTTCCAAAAGAGAAGATATAAGCCTGTGAGAACAGAAAGTTCCTTGACTTTGTGGTTATTGGAAGAAGCTTGAGATATTACTGAGTGTACTCTAAAAGCTCAAAAGACAAATAAGAGAATCCACAGCCAAGTTTTGGTCAAAAACCTCTTTTAAGCTGATGGATGTACCTTGGTATTTGAGCGTTTGACCCATGAGGTTTAGTGCTCTGAGTTGACAGTACTATAATACCCATTTTTATTGTGCTTTCTCTGCAAGTTTTATCCATATCTGGTTTTGGATATTGTATTTAATTAACTCTTTGATTTTAAATGGTAGTTGAATGAATCATGCTTGAATTAATCAAGTTCAGGAGATACTTGAAAGCCTGTGAAAAAAGAAGTGTGACAGAAGGAAGGTCAATACTTTTAATTGTAAATCTGTATTTTTAGAGTTGTGATCTTGAAAGGAGTTGTCCTGTTTGAATACAAACCTGATACAAGGGTTTAAGGAAAAAGTTTCCTTATTTTTACAAATTACTTACTTATAGATAAGGTGGTGTACTTTTGACCCCATACACATCAGTAATAATGCGTGTGTTTTTCTGTCAAGATTGTGGTTTTTTACTGTTGGTCAAATTGAGGCTGTTTGTTTCTTCCATATATGGCAAGTTTTTACTTGTGAGAAAATATCTCTTCAGATTATAAACAGTAGCTTTGGTAAATGTACCCGTTACTAAAGGAAGGGAATACAGGTGTGCTTATCTAAAACTGTTAAAAAAATAAAAACCCAAATCCTCCAATGTATTAGCAAATATTGTAGCTGACTCTTGTAAACCTGCCAAAATTAGATTACACCTGCCTAAAAATGTGCTTTTAGTCAGGCATTTTCTACAACATGCTTGCTATTTCTGCTGAAATATAAACCTCTCTGGTGTAGATTGCTTCTTTTTATTTATACGCTCTTTGTTTAGGGCTGCAAGTAGAGTAGCCATGGAGTTCTAAAGGTAATGTATAGTTATAAATGGTTTGTTTTGGTAAGAAGTGTCAGGTAAGTGTATTGTAGCAGTTATTTATATATAGAGCAAATATAATACTGTGCTGTTACATCATGATTATTTAACACTGCTTATGGTGTAGAAATATATTAAATAGGGAGTAAATGAGTAATAAATGGGGGAGATGCAGAGAAGTGAAAGCGATGGTAAAGATGGATAACCTAAAATAGGAGAACGGTCTTTATGTATGTGGCCAAGACAAATGGCATTTGTGTGTTAGGAATAGCATCACAAAACATCCCATAATGAACCAGCCACGCTGTAATCCATGCTTATTTGTTGTGTAACAGGTTTAAGGATTTAGCAGTGTGGCTCAAATTCTGCTCTTGGAGTTAGAGTCACAGTGATGTTGTGCTTCTCTGGTGGAAAATCTACTTGCTTCAGCATTGCCCTGAGGGATGAAGGAGTATATTTCTATTTGCAGAATGGGAAAGTGTGTGATATAAAGCAGCATGCTCATGCTGGAGGAAAGGGAGTTTGAAAAGCTTTAAAATCATCCCTACAGTCCCAGGTGTGGAAAGAGACTAACTCCTGTAAGAAGAATACGTCACTGCAGTGAGCATCACCTCTAAGGATCCTACCCTTTAATTTGATGTTCTGCATAGCCTGCTTTTTCTCCAGTTGCTTATGAAGAAAGGGAGTGAAGTGCAGCACTTGAATTCTATTTGTCATTATGCTTCTTGTTTGTTACTAAATGTAAATACATAACATTGGCTGGAAATGTATGTTTCAAATAGGCAGACAGGCTAGGGGTTCGTGACATGTGATTTATGCCTTGTTAGTTCTTTACTAGCTTACCTTTACCATTTATTTGATGGTCCTTTTGGTTAACTTAAGAGATGAACTCTGGGTAGGCAGGAGAAGGGGTTAGTTTACTTTTGGAGCTCATGGGAAAGAAGCTATTTCTCAACTTCTCTCTGTACCTCTGATGAAAAGAGGGACTTTGACTCTTTGAAAAGGTGAATCTTGACTTTATAATGATAATTTGCTCTTAGAAATTATTTGAAGTTTGAACATTTGGCACTGTTTAAAAGTACATAAAAGAGCACATACAAAAGATCTCAAGTTCCTGCCTTGAGGAATATACATACCAATTAGAACATAGCAATAGGTAGGACACGTATTATGCATTAGGGGAAAAAACTATACAAAATGGATTGATGGATTTAATTTTAGAATATAATTTTGAGTCATTTGTTGAAAATATAATTTAATAATGAATGAAAATATAATGAAAAACCAGTTCTAAATGCAGTGTCAGAACACAAGGTTGTAAGTGGGAAACCAATATAAAAGCTGTGTTAGGGAGGGTGAGTCACTGCCCACACAAAAGGGAGTAGGGTGGAACTGTGTAGGTCCTTGAAGAAGAAGAATGGCACTTGAACCTCACACACAAGGCATTCGGGTGTTGGCATCCTTTGATTTTTGGGACAGCAGCAGTTACTGAACAGAGGGGGACAAGTTACAGGCTTGGAGGCTGGAGATGGTTCTGGTGTTACCGTGGGTATAAAAGCCTGAAGAGTGGGCATCTGGGCAAGAGGACAGAAGGGGCAAGCAGGAGGCATGTGAGTGTGTGCTGGAATGTCCTGGCAAACAGCAAGCCAGTGAGCAGGGACTGAGGCTGGGCTAATGAGGGAGAGCCCGAATGGAAGAATTAGTCATGAAGGGCCCAAGCAGGTTTGGGAGACACAAGGAAGTGAAAGTGCTCCTGGAAGAAGCAGAAGTGTTGGGGACAACTGAGAAAGGGCTGGAGGGCAGGCAGACAGGGAAGAGTGGGGAGAAGACATGGCCTCCACATCTGTGGAATGGCAGTGGCCAGAAGGGAGTGTGAGCCTGGCAGCTGGCCTCAGGTGGTCCAGGAGGAATCTGACAGGCAGCAGCATGTGCGGAGAGCTGGGGTGGGAGGCATGGTGGTGACAGCTGTGGGGTGGAGCCAGGTCAGAGGGTGGCAGTGCCACAGAAGTGGTGTGGGATGGGCAGGGACATGGGCTCTGGTGGAAGGTGCAGTGGCATGTGTGGCAGTAGTGGAGTGTTGGGGTCTCTGTTGTGAAGAGTGGTGAGAGGAGAGGGTGCTGGTCTGTGCATGTGGTACACACACTCATTTTTTGAAAGCAGTGATAAAGTCTAACTAATATTTTATCATGCAAACAGGTTGGTGTCCTTGGTGTATGTAATTCATATTTTTCTTACCAGTCGAGAGATTTGTCTTGCAAGTTTTAGTTGTGTATGGAAAAATAAATAAACCAGCAACAGCCTGTGACATCAGACCTTTCTTTCTTCCTTGCAAGCTTGCTTGCTTGCTGTCCTGTGAGTGATAATTTCAGAGGTTTTGGTTTGCTTTGAAGTAGTTGCTCAGCATTTGAATGTTGAGGCTGTTACCAGAGTATCTGAGTAGGGGTGAGGTTTGTTCCTTTACTTTTTTTAATGCTCTTAACTCTACCTTCCTGTACTAAAGGCGAGCAGTGAGCTCAGGAATGGTTTTGGAGATGTCCCCCCAGGCCCTTCTTTTTCACAGACAATCTAACTCAGAATCATTTTCTGCATTTGGGTAAATTTCTGTCTATCTTTGGAGTTCTAGCAAAGTGCCTTGTACATTGCAGGTGAAGGACTGGCCCAAAGGTTCCAGGCCTTTGATTAAATTGCAAGGAGAGGAGAAGTACATGTATGGAGTAGTTCTGAACAGAGTTATCAGGGTTCATCTTGTGATTCCACAGTGTCCTGACCTGCCAAATTCTGAAGCATGCTTTTCATTGTGCCGTTACGAGAGCAAAGTTGACAGAGCTGGTAAAATAGACTTTGAAATTGTATTTATAAGGAGTGGATGGGATGTTTGTCTCTTTTAGGTGATACACTGCAGCGATGTTCCGCAGAGATAGTTCAGCACTTCATACCAAAATAAGCCAGACCAACAGAGAGCTGAAAGATTTGATTTCAGGTTTAGTTTCTTTTCTCCTGACTGGAAGATTTGAAATCCAGAAAAACTTATCTTGTGCTTTGACATACCAGACTATTCTTTCCTTCCCTTCGTGTTTAAAGAAGTAAATGAATGAAAAGAGGAGAAAAGTAGTTACCTCACTGAGCAAATCAACTCATGTTTTATGGTTATGCCACTTTTATTGTACTGGCTATGCGTGTTTGCTTTTCTGTGCTGGCAGGGACAGGCTAGTACAAGAGTCAGTGTATTTCAAAGTTGGATTTATCACATATGTAATGGAAGTGGCTTTTAATGATGATAACTGCAGAAAACTCTAAAATGAACTGTTGGAGTAATGAAGCAACAGCTGACATCTCATCTTTAAAACTGCTGGTGAACTTAGGAACTTCTGATCCTTCTTTTAAACTGCTAGCAGTCATTCATCTTACTGTGAAGTGTAAGGTAAACTCATCATCCCAAATTACACTTGTGGATAGACTGATCTTCAGGGGTACTGTGTACTTCAGTGTAAAGAATGTGAAATGAAGGCATTTCTAAGGCACTGGCTAACCACAAACTGTCCTCTGCCAGTTTGGGACTGGTGGTGTCGTGGAGCCAAAGCTGTGTGTGATTTAAGCAGCATGGTAGGTCCTGAGTCTCAGTCGGTGTAGAGCAGCCTTCAGCTTGGGTGGTGAGGGATCTCTGAAGTGCAGTGTCTTCTTCTGCATGCTTGACATTCAGAAGTGCAGAGAATGGAAAAACTGATTGAAAGTCTTAATGAATTACCTGCTTAAGTTCTTAAGAAGTTTAAAAAAGCTTCCTAAAATAGAGCTTGTCCATGCTGTTTGTGCTTTACAAGAGCTTACAGTGAAATACTTTATATATACACACACATACACATACATATCTCTACACATACATATCTCTACACACACATATCTCTACACACACAGAGAAAAAAAAAAGTAGCCCAGCATCTCCAATTGAGGTTTTGCCAGCTGTATGTTTTGTGAATTTTGTGTTGCTTCTCAGTGCTACCTCAGAAGTTAATGTTTAATGAATACTTTTATGGTTTATTGCATATGATTATTCCTCTTTGTATTTCAGGGCACAGTTCCTCTCCCTTTCTCCTCTGCCCTTTCTGTCCCACTCCTTCTTCACTCCCCCCAATTTTTTTTTGTTTTTTTTTTTAATTGTATTCTTTTTGTTTTTGTTTCATTGCTTTATAATTCCTTTATAATACTGTGGAGGGGGAAGAAACGAGCAAACAAATTGGTGGTGTTACTTCAGACATAATTTTTGTTACAGTAAGGCATTAGTAGTTAATCAGAGCACAGTGCTGCAATTCTCAGTCTGTTAAGAGGTTAACGCTTGGCAACGCTTCTATTTATAAGGTAATGATTTTACTGTTGCAGTTTGAGCAGTAAGATATATTAGGTATAAGTGAAATTAATTTATTGCCTTGAATTTCTTAATTCTTCACACAGCTTATCTTGCAGCAATGGCCCATAGATATAATATTTACCTTCCATTGACCTGGTGAACACATGTCTGTAGCTAGAAAACTTGTTTGGTATTAAACATACAGCTTTTCATGTTTGAGGTCTGCTATGGGCAAGTTACAGTGCTGTGTGAGTCTACCAAAGCACTGAAGTTTGGTCCTTACTGGTGGAATTGGTAGATGTGACAGAGTGGAATTTGGGTGGACATTTAGGGCAAAGTTGCTTCGTGTAACTTTTGCTGGGATAGGAAATCAACAATTCAAAACATTTACCTTCAATTATGTTCATGTTTTTCTTGCATTCAGGTCTTCATGTACACAACACAAAGACATTCCAGTTTTAGTTAGTGGTGCAGCTTCTGAATTGATACAAATTGATTTCATGGCACTGTGTGCACTTCTGGCAGCTGAGGATGTGGTTTGTGTGTAGCTTGAATTGATGGGGCAAAGGAAAGAGGCAGCAAGAAGTGGTGGGTGGGTATGTGTCTGTGTGTGCCATGTACTGCACTCCTGTTTTTTCTGCCAGCTGATGATCCAGTCCCTGTTCTTCTATACAGATAAGGTAATAATTGCAAAATACCTCAGTATGTCCTTGTCATGACAGTGCAAATAAAAAAAGATACTTCTAAATTTTTTTGCTGTTGTAAGATAGAAGCTGAGCTTGGAACAGAGGATATTAACAGGAAAATTACCCCGCCCGTACAGCTTGAAATCAGCCCCCCCACTGAAGATTAAAATGGCCATGTTACAAGTCCGTGTAAATTGGTCTGCAGTGGAAACCTTAACAAGATCATTAAATATAAAAGCACTATTGGATGCTGGGAAAATACTGAGCTGCCCATATATATATGCATCTCCATAGACATGCATGAATAGACAGCATCAATGCCATCGATTTGAATAAGGAGGTAACACACAGGATTGAGGTGACTTTGCTTGTAACTGACTTACTTTTTTATTTGAAACTATCAGAACTGTAAATGTTTCTTCAACTTTTAAATCTTAGATTTTGGGAATAATAAGCCACTAAAGTAATTCCCTTGGTGGGTGTGGCCAAATAGGAAAACATTACTGTTGCACTGAAGTAAAATGGAGGGGTTATTTGTTGTTGTCATTGGAATTTTTTAGTTTTTGTTTTTTTTTTTTTTTGTAACCTAAGTTGATGCTTATTTTCAGAATTAATGATACTGTTACAGCATGTCAAAAAAAGAGCTTTTGACTTGCCAATATATATCAGTAATGACCCTAGGAAAAGAAAAATCACTTCTGCACTGGTGCAGTTCTTGGCTTTTCTAGGGCTGATCAATAATCACATTGTGCATTCATTCCCGCTAGCCCCCCACCCTGCAGGGTCAACTTTAACTACTAAGTCTTTACATTTCAGAAAAAGGACATAGACTGCCTTTGCTTTACTAGTATCAGTCTCAGTGTTTCCTTTGGGTCTAATTTACTGTTACCCATCTAAAAAATCAGCAACTTTTTGGTTTTTTAAATTTATTTATCTGTAGTTTTTCCGGAGAGCTTTTCTCTTCTGCCTTCTGGTGCTGTGCTGAGAGGTCTGGGTAGAAACTGGGCTCAGGATGCTAAGGTTTGCTGTGGTTGTGCTATTTAAATGGATCCTCTCTTGATTGTATTGTAGCATCTGACAATGACAATGGGAGAACAACAGTTTCAGGGCCTCGTGTCTGGATGGTAACGCAGCTGCTGCAATAAAGTCTTGTTATGGTTGACCAGTCACATTTGGACAGTTATTTCTAATTAAAGTTCTTATTTACGTTGCATTAGAAAATAGTTTGAAGCAAGCTGGTAGATGTTTGGGTGAAGTTAGTTCATTTTCTCCTCTTTGCCTTGCAAGATTAATGTTGTTTTTTGTTTTGTCCTGCAGCCAGAATAAGTAGCCTTGAAAAAAATCTTGCTGTTAAAATAAGCCTTTTTTTTTCTTCCTTTTAAAAAAAATATAATGTAATGGTCTCCAGCAACTGCTGTAAAATAAAGGATTATTGTAGGTAGTTCTGTCACTGTTAGACATCACCAATAGTTTTAAGTCTTGTGATGGCATTTTGTGATTTCTGCATTGTTGGTTTTTTTTCCATGAAAGTACTAGTGTTAGTGGTTCCCTTTTATTCATTTCTTCATATTAGGGGGAAATGTAGTTTGTTCATAATGGATTATTGATTGGTCTGCGAACAGCAGAAGCCCCAAGGCCTTGTCATCAATGGTACTTACTCTCCCAATAGTGAATGCATCGCTTCATGCAGCCATTCGCAACCTCGGTCTCCAGAATATAAGCCAGTAATTGTTACTCTTGTGCAGCACAGTTTTTAGGGAGAGGAACTCTTCATTGTCATTATGGGATTTTCCCCCTCAATTTGTTCAAAGAATGGTCCCTTTGTTTTGGTAGCAAGATAAAGCTTGTCCTGGATGTTAATGATACATTTCAATTCATGGCTTAGAATACTACAGTGTAACTAGTAAAGTACATTTCTTTGTCTCTCAGAAGACAAACACGCACAGTACACTAAAACACAAAGTATGTACTGAGTGGGTGACAGCTCTGTGTTTCTCAACATACCCTGTAGCAGTGTGAAAACAAACTCCCCCCTGCCCCCACCCAGCCTTGCTCCTGAGCTGATTCCTGAGGACCCACATAAAATCTGGGTTATAGAGTTTTTGTTGACTTCATTTTGAGAGCAGTCACCTCGTTGCAAATTCGTACCTCCAGCTTTTTTAGCGTTAGTGTTTTTACCTTTATTTTATGGATCCCTTCCTCTGCGAAGGGTGCGGCACCAGTTGGGAAAGGCCTGACTCTGCTTTCCTGGCTGCTGCTTGGAAGCCTGCTGCAAAATGTCATTAGCTCATGGAGGGAGAAAGGCACAAAAACACATGATGTATTTGGAGAAGCTCAAAATAATATCTCAGGGTTCAGACAGCAAACTTTGCAAATGGGAAGAGCTTCACCAGCTGCAGGGGAAGGCTGGTTGAAAATAATTAAACAAAAAACATTTTTCAAAATGCTGCCCAAGGATTTTAAAAGCCTGAGTAGAAATAGATTAATAGAAATTTCTTGTTTGTTTTTCCAGAAGCTTTTTATTTTTCTTTTTTAGTGCTGTGTCAATTTTGGCAGGCTTCAACAGACTTCAGGAGGTCTGTTGTCCAGATTGCTACTTCTGATAACTGAATGCATTTGGAAAATTTGCCAGTCTTCTGCAACTGGCTTGGGATTTTTTGATAGGTTTTTACTGGGTTAGTTTGGGTTACTCTCAAAAAATCCATTTAGAACTATGCTGCCTTTACCTTTGTAGGCTGTGCAGTGCCAGAATTTCCTGCAAATTCAGGTATAGGCTTACTGTTTAAAGATAAGCTTGTTCTTCTGTCCTCTGATGTAGTCTATGGTCCATAGTCTGGTGATATGGTTATGAGAGGCATGTGGGTAGGACTGATGTGTAGATAAGGATGGCAGGATTGAGCCGTGAGTCAGGGCGATGGACTGATGAGCCCATGGGATGTGGCTGTTCACAAGAAGCCATGTCCCCTCACAAAGTGAGGAGGAGGGCGTGCAGGTGGAGCAAGGTGGTGTGTGTGGAGGACAGAGTCTGTAGCCCAGGGAGAAGACATGGAGCAGGGAAAGGTCTCTGTGGTTCAGTGAGCTCCAGGGCTGGTGGGGCAGCTGCACAATGTTGTGCCTTTTGTCCCCTCTCTCCTGCACTTCGCTCTCGTCTGGCGTCTTTGCCCTGAATGGCAGAGCCTGTTTGGCTCTGAGCGACCTGAGCCTTCTCAAATGAGCAGAGAGCCTCTCTCTGCTCCAGGTCGCTGTTCTTCAAAAACACAGCTTCCTCAAATTCACTTACATGTTCACATGCTGTGTCCTATCATTTCATCATCTAGAAGGAATTTCAGTAAGATATTTTTCAACATGATCATGCCTCCCATAGGTTTTTCTTTTTCTTTTTTTTGTTTTTTTGTTTAAAGTCCTTGTTGCTCTTGGCAGAGGAACATGGTGGTGTGATTGCAGTGTATGTTCAAACCTCTTGGAGATTAGAAGAGCGATTATTTCTCTGGTGCATTTATCTCTCAGATGGGACTTGAAATACACCCAGACTGAAAGCAGTTTGTTTTAAAAGATACACTCTGCTATTTCAGTAGGTCTGTGTGGCTTCCCAAATTGTATTTTCTTCTTTATTATTTACTGAAGAGTTTTGCCTTCTTACCACTATATATCATGCAATATGATTTAAAAAATCATATTTAATTGAGGAGAAATTTAAAAGAAATACATAATTTGCTTGTTCTGTGTTGGAACAGGAATAATTTTCTATGTTTTTCTCTGTCTGCACTGCACAGCATATTTTTATGTAAGAAATGAATTTGTAATTACTTTTCTGGTGTAGTATCTTTTGAATTCTTTTTGTCTTAATTTATTCCCCCCCCCCCCCCCCCCCCCAGTTTTCCTGTGTTGTTTATTTTTGATTTCTCTTTTTATTTATTGTTTTCCAAGAGGCACAGAAGGTCCTTAGGAGGCTGTGTCTTTCCTTCGGGGACCTGTGGGCAGTCCTCAATCCCTGATCCTCTTCCAGAGTATGGAGGTGGGATGAAGAGAAGAGTAATATGTATTTCAGAGTGTTCCTGTGTTGTACAAAGTGCTCTTTCCCTGTATTTCTGCTCATTGCTAGGCTAAATGAGGGTCTTGCAGGAGTTGTGAGGGTGATGCAGCCGTGCACCGGGGTACCTGCTGAGCTGCCAGCTGGGACAGGCTACCACAGCCTCACTGGGAAAGCCATGGATGGTGGTGGAAAAGATGCTGGGGCTCTGTGCTGAGAGCAAGTCACTTTGGTCAAATGTGCTTTCTCTGAGAGGAAACAACTCTGTCCAAGTTAGTTTTAGAAACCAAAGGAGTTTTGATGCCTAAATGTTTGAAATAGAGTAGATTCTGACAAGTACTTGCTTTAAGTGTGTGGGAAAGCTTGTTTTCCCTTCGGGGGCACCAGGGGAATATGACAAAGTTTGTTTTTATTTGTTCCCATGTGTGTCAAGGCAAAGAATCTGGTGAGGCAATGGTGCAAGAAGAAACCTTATAACTAAAATATTTGGCTGTGCAAAGGCATTTATTTCTCAGCACTCCACCCCTCATAGTTTTTAGTCTTTGTTCATTTTTCTTTTCCATCTTGCTTTATATACCAAACTTGTGTGTAAACAGTGATGATAAGTGTATTTAAAGGGGCTGAAAATGCCTCATGGATACTGGCTAGCTGCTTCCTACATGAACTGAGCTGCTGATTCCTAGTTCAACAAAATAAACTGAATCTAGTTCCTCTGCCCCTTAGAGTATCACAGCTCCCCCAAGTAGCTGGATGGCATTTGGTGTGGACTGCAGTGCCACAAAATATTTTTAAAGACTGTATATTAATTTTTGGTTTACATTCACTTGTGTTTTCTTATGGCTTGCCTCTCTGCTGGTGGGGGTTTCTGTGCTGTGACAGTCTGGGAGGAATCTGCAGGCTGGGTGTGACTGTGCTGTGGATTCTGTGTGATGAGCCAGTGCTGTGGAACTGCAGGGTGAGCTTGGACCAAAGCAGCGGAGGGCTGCTGCTTATCACCTGAAACACTTTCAGTAACCTGAGGGTAGCTGGAGGTGGCTGCATTCCATGTGTGCTGATAGAGAATTATTTCAGAGCACTTAAAATTTGGAATTATTTCAAAATACAAGCTTTTTTAGCATCACATCAGCTGAAAGAAGCAAAGATAACGATGGCAAAATTTTACTTCTCATGAAACAGTAACTGGTGTTGTTTGATATACCAGTTGTCTTCTATCCATTGTGCCATCTTAATTGTTTAAAATAAAATATTTTACTTTAATCTTTAAAGTAAAAATTATTAAGACAGAATGTTACTTTCTATTGTTAGAATTTTTTACAGGTGATCTTTCCCTTATTTTGTATGTTCAATCTTCTAAATTGAAGCTTTTTTTCAAAGTTGTAATTTATTTACCGCTTTCCAGTGAACCAGCTTTGCTGTTCTGCAGAGAGACCCCTCTGGAAGAATTACTTCTAAGTAGCCACTCAAATTATATGAAGAGGGAGAAGTGAGTTGTTTATATATTTTACCAAAGCCCAAGATTGACCTCCATGTGCTGTGTAAATGCAGCTCAGATTGGGTGAACACCCTTCATTCCCCTAGAATTTTGTCTGTGGAATATCAGACTTGAAATGTTGTGAGTCTTACGTGTGCATGAATTAAAATAATTCCAGTCTAGGGATACTTTATTTCAACTTCTAAGTCACAGATTACAGTGCATTGGGCAAGATTAACTAATAAAGATGAAAAAAATTCTCAGAATATTTTTGTGAAGACAGTAACACTTCCGTTAAGTATTTTAGACTAATAAAATTATTCAGTAGTTTTTAAGTCTGACATTTTTCCCCCTCAGGCCTAATTTAATACAGGACTAGGGGGATCTCCTGTGAGTGGCTAATACCCTTCTTATAAGTAATGCTTTCTTCATAGCCTCATTTTCATAACTAAGTTTCATTAATGAAAATGCTATAAATAATTAAAGTGGAATATGTCAAGACTAAGCCCAGGGAATCTGTGGCCAAGTAAACAAAGGGACTCTGAAGCTTTGGATCTACATGTGCTTGGACTGCTGCGTACAGCATTCTTGTCTAAGCTTGGCTCTTAAAGCTCTTTTGAACTTTCAGACAGGAAACACTGCAGAAAGTTGAGTTAAAATGGGCCCTACATTTTAAAATAAAAAAAAGTTGTTAGTCTAAAAATCAGCCTGCCAATAGAAGCAATATCCTCACTGGTGTAAACTGTAGAAAATTAAGAATGTAGAAAAAAATGTATAAAATACATGGAAAAAATTTGTTCCCAAAGCTTTATATTTTTTTTTCCTGAAATGGTGTGGAACATTTCAGAAGAAGCTGTTTACTTGCATTTAGCATAGTATACTTGAACCTGGTGTTTCTTTTTATGATTTAATGACTTTTAGGTTAAATCTTTGGTTATAAGACAGTATACGTTGTCCCTTGGCAGTTTTAGGTTGTGGGTCAGATAAATAAGATGTTACTCAAAGTTGTTTCTTCCACTGATGGGCAATATAAACTTGTATTTTCTGTGTGGTGTGTTTGTTCCTTCTGGTGCAGCCACAATTTCAGTGGCTGACATCCTTTATTCACCCAGGAAGTTTCTTCTGAGGCTGTCTCTGTTTGATTTTAAATTACTAATTTCAAAGATTAGTTTAGATTCTGTAGTTTGTAAACTTCCTGCTCAAATGGACTGCTGAATTTGAGACACCTATTTTTTTTTTTTTAATAATAAAAAAATGTTTCATTCAAGAAATGAAATTGCTTTTGTAACTCATCCCTTAAATGTTATTGCCAGCTCTCTGAGGAAAAGGTAGTTTGGGTTTGATGCTGTTTGAGAACTCCCTAACATGCTAAATAGATACTAGATATGCAGAAAATCCAGCCCAGAAATTAATGTCTTGTAGCAAATAAGAGGGCTAGATCAAATTAAATGTGATAAATTCTTCTGTAGCCCGTGACTGAAATGAGCATTGCGACAGTCTTGCTTTTTGTTTAGCTCCTGCTGGTGATGTGGTTAGACTGCTTATTGACGTATTGGAGATACTCAGAGGTGAATACAGTGAGAAATCTTAAAATTTGCAGCTGTAGATCTGTAGCTCTTTCCTGAGTCATAGATGTCGAGTGATGGATGTGGGAATATATGGTCTCATTAGTGCTCTGCATATTTTTAGCTACATTTTAAGAAGCTGATGTTTTCTTAATGTGGCAATAGATCAGTTCTCTTCATTAGAGAATGCTGTGTTCTTTGATCTTAGTCATGTGGTGTTTGTAGTCCTTAATGAGGGTAGCAGAGGGGGCAGATTTTGTTTTACAGTGTAGTAATTGGAAAAGAAACAGCCTATGTGGATTTTGATCATTGTTTTTTGCTGTATACAAGGTGCTGGTGTGTTTCATCTTGCACTAAGATAATGACCTTTGCATTTATTCATGAAGAGATACAAAAATATTTAAACTTTTATTAATCTGTTCTGTTAATTAGAGTTTTTTTTCTTGTTTTGTTTGTTTATAGTTAAAATTCTGTTTCATTGAGGTGGGTGGTGGTGTCATTTCCTGTGTGTCATGTTGACATAAATCACTCACGTTTGAGGTAATTTGATAGCTACATTATCACTTTGCTTTGTTAGTTTGAGACTGAAATTTATACTTGGAGGGTCTTTTTAGTTCACTGTCCGGCAGGAAATAACTTTTAGTTTTCATGAGTGCTTTGTCAGGCTCTGCTTTTTTGTTTGCTCTGTAATCAAAGTACTGAGCGTCCTCAGCCTTTGCGCCTTTCTGTGCCTGCCACTTCAAGCACAGCCGAGCTGTCTGAGACACAAAGTAATGCAGTTGCCAGCAGGAATATGATACTTACTAAAGTCTCTAGGAAAGCCTTTTATCTTTGGCAAGTAAGTATTTTACATGAAATTACACATGATGGTAAAGCCACAGATTTAAAGTGTAATAACCCCCACAAGAAATGTTTTCCTCATTTAAGGTGTATTTTTAGCCACTTCTGCCTGGTTTTAAAACAAAAAATATTTTTAAAGTTTGCACTTCGTTCAAGACACTGACGTCAGCGTATGGAAATGAGTATTTGCTCTTTTATGGATTTTACTTATTTAGTAATTATGCTTGTCATTGAAGTCTAGAATATCAGCAGAAAGAGAAACTAGTGCCTTTTGGTGCAATAGATTGTCATATGGTGCGCTTCTGAGTGCCGAGTGAGTGGTGGAAGCTGTTGAATTCAAAGCATGAACAGGTTTGAATATATTTAAGAATCTGTACATTTGTGTGATTTTGTTCTTGTTTCAGGTGATCTGTGCCTTGTGCTTACAAAGCACACAGAAATAAATTGGTGCTGTGGACTCTGTGGAGCGGCTGAAGGAAGCGTTACCCCGAGGATGAAGCAGTAGAGCCCCTCTCTGCAGAACCGTATGATTGAGAACGCGTTCCAGCCCTGCTCTGCTGCCGGACATGCTTCTGTCCTCCTGCCCCGCTTACCCCCTGCTGCAGTGATACAGATGGATCGTGGCAGAGAGGCAGAAATGGAGTTACGGAGATCCTCCAGCCCTGGCAAGCTAAGCAAGAACGACGTGGATGCTGACAAGACCATGTGCCACAGCTGCTGCATCTGCGGTAAAAGTTTCCCTTTTCAGAGCTCCCTGTCGCAGCACATGAGGAAGCACACAGGTGAGAAGCCCTACAAATGCCCTTACTGTGATCACAGAGCTTCCCAAAAGGGCAACCTGAAGATTCACATCCGCAGTCACAGGACAGGCACTTTAAGTCAGGGGCATGAGGCAGAGATGGGAGAGGCACAGCTGGGGGAGATGGGCGTTTCTGAGGGCCTTGGCGGGTGCACCAGCCCCACTAAAAGTACGTCTGCCTGCAACAAGATCTTGAACGGTACCACTCAGGTCGATAGCAGTAAGATCTTGTTGAGAAGCAGCAAGAAGGAGGTCACAGAGATGGCACCAGCTGAGGAGGATGACAAGCTGACCTCTTACCAGTGCACCTTCTGCAAAAACAAATTCGAAAGGAAGAAGGACCTGGAGCAGCACCTGCACCAAGTCCACAAACCATTCAAGTGCAGGCTGTGCAGCTACATGACCCTGAGGGAGGAGACGCTGTTAAACCACATAGAGAAAGACCATATAACAGCTCAGGTCCCCAATGGGGAGACCTACACCGAGAACTGCAAGAGCGAGCTGAATGTGGGCGAGTTCCCATGCGAAGTCTGTGGTCAGACCTTTAGTCAAACCTGGTTCCTGAAAGCTCACATGAAAAAGCATAGGGGGTCATTTGATCATGGGTGCCATATTTGTGGCAGGAGATTCAAGGAGCCCTGGTTTCTCAAAAACCACATGAAGTCGCATGGCCCCAGGTCTGGGAGCAAAAACAAACCAAAAAATGATTTGGAGCTGATTGCCACTATCAATGATGTGATACAAGAGGAGACAATTGTGACCGGCCTGTCTCTGTATGAAGTTTGCACCAAGTGTGGAAATCTGTTTACAAATATGGAAAGCCTGAAAGTGCATAATGCTGTTCACTACCGTGTGCAGCCGGGCAGCACCGGGGATAAAGCTGAGGGCTTGACTGATGGGAGCCTGAGCTCCTCGGTAACCAAGCAGTTTTTCTTGCAGTGTCTCAATCTACGGCCATCTGTAGGGCTGGATAGAGTTACGAGAGGACAGCCTGGGAAAAGAGTAGCTGAGCTGGATCCGGTCAGTAGCTACCAAGCTTGGCAGCTGGCCACCAAAGGAAAAGTAGTAGAGCCCTCAGAGTATGTGAAGTATGTGGGATGGGATGAGGCCCTGGCAGATGCAGACGTGACTTACGACAAGGATAAGAGGGAGTATATCCTTGTCAACCAGGAGAAGCGCAAGCGAGACCAGGACTCACCCAGCAACCCCAAGAAGAAGAGCTGCACCGGTGGGCGCCTGGAGAAAGCCAGCAGTGTCCCAGCGGGGGAGAGCTGCCCGCCTGCCCTCGGGGATCTGGACTATCGCCCTGCCTCGCGGCAGAGCCGCCGGGGCACCCAGAACAAGTCCACGGAGTGCTTTGAGTGCGGGAAGATCTTCCGCACCTACCACCAAATGGTGCTGCACTCGCGGGTGCACCGCAAGGAGCGCAGGAGCTGCAGCGAGGGCGGGACGGCCGCCCAGCCCGACCGCTACGGCTCCAGCAGCGAGGAAGGGGACTCGGGCTCCATCAGCGGGCCCAGCACCCCCGGCTCAGCATCCGCCCCAGAGGACTCAGCCACCTCTGGCTTGGGAGAGGAGGGCGCTGAGGAGAGCTCGGAGGAGGGAGCGGCCAATCCCTTGCTAGGTAAGACCGCTCCCAGCTTTGCCCCAGTAATTGTTGCTGGTCCCTGTGTCTGTCTCCTGGTCTGGGACACAGCGATGACCACAGGGAGAAACAGGTGAAAGCATGTGAGAGGTCTTAGAGACCCTGTGTGCGCTGCATGTCTCAGTGCGGCAGCTCCTCTCTGGTGCAGGTAATAAAAGCGAGATGATGTTTTTGTAATGTGCCGGTGAGCTTGTATTTTGATGAAGGGCACCTGAGAAGTATTTTATTTGCCTACAGCAACACTGTAGGATATTCAGGATAGCCCCCTGGATGTCCTGGGGGCTGCTTTTCCACAATTCATGTGTGTTCTGTTCTGCCTGTAGTGTGCAGGTGTAGCCCGCGTAGTGTAGCCCCAAAGCACATAAACTTGTTAAAATGCCAGCGTGACAGGAGTGTCTCTCCTTTTCTCCGCTTCACTTCCCAAATTGTGTTTATAACTCCAAAGGCTATAATTAATCTCTCTGGATTAAAGCGGTCCTTTGAGCCCAATGCTACTAAATAGAACAAATTATTCTCCAAATAGCAGCAAAGTAAATATTTAAAAGAACACCATTAAGCACTTTCGTATCTTTTTTTTTTTTAATCCTTTATTTTTGTTGTTCACCATGCTTTGTTTATAATACCCTTTTAGAAATGTGAGATTAACCATTCTTTCCTTACTAGCCCTTCTGCTGGTTTTTGTTTGTTTTCTGTTTGGTGAACAAAAATGGTTTCTTCTCATCTTCATTCCTTTTGTTGTGAAGAACATAGTTATCTATAGAGTTAAACTCATTTTCAAGACCATCGTGGATGAAGTAATCAGCAGTATTGTGGAAGAGAGTGGGTTTATTCAATTACCTTGCTCTTTCAGGATATTATATAATGTTTCCTTTTCTCCTGGCTTCAGACCCCACAGCAACAGAGAGACATTTACCAGAATTGTGAATTGTTACACACTTTTCATAATTTTTTGAAGCAATGGTGAATATATTCAAATTAATCCAAGAACATCAATTTTTGTTTTTGTTTTTTCACCTTTTCATAAAAAAACCTCTCCAGAAAGTCTAGTGACAAGCTAGATTCCTACAGATTCTTAAATATTTGCAGTATGATTACTTGCAAGTTTAAAAGACTCAGAATTTGGCTTTCCTATGTGCTGTTGGATTCTTGAACTCTTCTATTTGGGTACATGCCTACTTTGTGTGCAAGTCCATCCACTGCCACCTGAGGTACTTGGGTTCAGCTGACACAAGGTGTGGTGCTAAAACTGCAGCTTTGTCTAGAGTTAAATGGGGCTGCCATGTTGCACCAGTGAAATGTACAGTGCTGCAATCAGAACTGCTGGGATGGAAAACCATTTCTCTGGACATGGGCTAAAAATACTGCAACACCTCTTTGTATGATGTTCAAAGAGGAAAACTGTTCTTATATGTTCTCTGTATTTTATTTCTAACAAGAGGAGTTTTCTCATATCTTTGCCTGTTTTGCTTCTTGCCTCAGCTCAGGCTTTGAGCCCTTGCTGCAGGACTGAAAGGGGAGAGCTAGTCACATAGCACTTTGCTCTCATAGGAATTAAAGTTACTGGCTTAACTGATGCCAGCAACTGGAAACTCACTTCCTTGGGTATCAAATTGATCTTTGTTTGCTTTAACTGTAAAGAAGCAGCAAACTGATGGGTCTGAATAAAGGCACATTTTGGAAAAGGGATATATTTGCAATGATGGGCTGGGAGGGTGGCTGCTGCATTTTATATTTGCTAATATCACAGCTGAAGAGCTAATCAAGTATTTAATTGGCTAATGAGAAATGTTTCAGTGCAAGAGAAATGCTGCCTATTACTAGAGGTTATTTAACTCAAATCACTGTCTCAGTGAAGGGAACGTTTTTTTTACAAGTGATAACGTTTTTTAATTTGAAAGAAAGTTTAAGGTTTTTTTGCTTATTTGTTTTGTTATGAATAAAAGGAGTTTTCATAGGCAAATGTTCAGGACTAAAGTTTCCCAATTTTATCATTTTGGTATGGAGGTTTATTAGCACTGCCCTGGTATTGTGTTCTAAGGAACTGTAGTCCTTCTGTCCAGCAAGCTGTAAGATTAATTTTATTCTTTTGCAGATTCTGCTGTAACTCAAGATGGTTTTCTTACCCTCCCCTATGAACAATGACTTAAGGTGTATGGAATATAGGCCAGATTCTGCCCTGATGTATGTACCTGCAAAAATGAGGTGTTCTGGTGTGGCCTTGAAGCACGTTTTGTCCTAGAACTGCTGTAGTTTGCTATCCTTTGCTGCAGCTTTTTTTAGTTACTCTTCCAGGTGAAGATTTTCCATCAGGAATAGAGCTCCAGCCCCATGGACAGGCTTTCTCCCCAGTGGAGGCTGACAAGCAGGGCTCTCAGTTCGTGCTCCTGAAATTATTTCTGCAGCATTATTTTTACTCGGGCTGTAATCAGGAAAATCTTGTGCTACTCAGAAGGTTTTACCATATCTGTCTTTTTGGTTTTTTTTTTTTTTTTTTTTTTTTTAAACTTTCCTATCTTTACTCTCTGTTTCCCCCTTTCATGCATTACTATGTTATCCTGTGTCAGAAAAGGGCCTTGGGACTGCCAAGTATAGAATGCTGTGGCCTTGACTCAGCTGAAAGTATTTCTTTGTGCATTTAATTCTTAATAATCTGAGGAGTGCTGTTGACGCACGGGGTCTTGCAGCAGGGAAGCTGGTGGGGCACCTCTGTGGTCACTTAGGGCTGAGGGTGGCAGGAGCAGGGATTATTGACAGGGCTCACTGGGAGAAGAGCAAAAATTGGGCTTGAGAGGCTCCAGGGCAGGCACTCCTTTTAACAGGAATTTGCCCCTGCTGCCTTTGTTGAGTAACATCATGATTCCTCAGGCACTGGGGTGTAGTGTTGCAAACCCAGTTTATCAGCTGCTGGGCTGACTACAAAGTGTGCTTTATCTGGTTGGAGGGAGGGTAACTGAGTTTTGTAGGGTTACACATAGTGTACTGTGTGATACCTGTCATGCAGAGATCACACGTGAAGTCTTTGTGTGACAGCCATGTGGGAAGAGGTGGCTCAGAGCGCTTTTGTTTCCTTGAGACCAGACTTTGGATGTTTTTGAGGTATTCCTGCCCCAGATGATTCTTCATTTTTATTTATCGTTCAAGCCACTTACAAAACTGTACCTGAATGTTTGCTGAGTTGCATCCAAAGCTGTGTGAACCATCTGTAGATTGTTGCTCCCCTCTTTCCCAAATTGAGGTTTTTGGCTGGGTCTTTTTAATGATTTTCATTTTCCCTGAGAAGAGCCCCAGAGATATGACTGAGAGAGTAGTGAGGGATTATATATGTGTTGATAAAAGTGAAAGGAAAACACTGTTTTTATAATCTTTCATCTTCTCACCTAAAATGTAGTTTTAGATATATGAAAGTAATTTAGTAGTTAGTGTTTTTAAGGCATTGAGCCCCTTCATTGCCATGGTGGTTTTAGCAGCAAAGGTGTTTGGGTTTGTTACATTGGGCTATATGTCAGTCCTGAAATGAAGAAGGAAGAAGAATTTTTGCAGCTGTGACTGCTGTTGGCTGGTGGAAAGATGAGTAAAAGAAGTGAAAATAATTTAAATACCTCTTGGTTCTTGGCAAGCATGGAGTAAAAGCACAGACCTGAGGTAGCCCAGCCAGTGAGGAAGTGCCATACAGGTGGTGCTTCTTCTGGTATGTCATTGTCAGTCTGGGCTGGAAGTAAATGTTAAAATTTATCTAGGAGGGGAAAACAAAGAAAATAAAAGAAAAGAAGAAAAGAGAAGGACTGTTATATAGGAACAAAGGAGAGGAATGATGCTTCTAGAGTGGCCATGTCAAGGAAGGACATCAGGGAAAGGAGAGGATGTATCACCTTGGAATGCTGCTTCCAGTAAAAACCATCCTGTGTATTCTATTTCCTTTATCTCCTGCCTCTGCTCTCCCTTCTCTTTGTCTTTTTTTTCCCTTCTGTTGGACTGCTCTGATTTTTTGAAGTGTTTTAAGGAGAGACTGATTCACCTGTATTGCGCACATGGCTGCGAGTGAGGGCTGTTGTGCTGGGCCCCGTATCAATGCTGCTTTCAGCCCGAGGAGCTCGTGACCTGACTGAGGTGGGCACAGGACTCTGCAGAATGTGAAAAAACTCAAACAGTGAATAAAAAACAGCGGTGTGTGGCTGTGCTTGGTTTACATCAGGCATCACTGGCGGGACCTGCTTAGAACATGAGCACCGTGGAGGAGTGGGATGAGATGGGAGTAAGGTGCAGGTGGAGAGAAAGGAGAATGGGGAAAGGTGGAGAGAAGCACGACTTTGGTGAAGAGAGCTGAGCCGGTGATGAGGTTTCAGGAGAACTGAGGGGCTCAAGAGAGGTGTGCAGTAGCATTGGAGTTTAGACCCTCCAAGGCAGTGCCAGCATTGATGGCTTGCACTGAAGCTCTAAAGGCTTATGATGTGCTGTGCTCAGGTGGGTCACTCCATGAGGATTTCCATGTGAAGACCAGGTCTGGACCTCTTTGTGTTTGTTACATTTCAAAAACTCTTAGAAGACCATGGCCAGAGACTGATGTAGTATCTTTTTTTTTAGTAAACTGAAGAGACAGCTGCCTATGAATTGCTTACAGGTTATACAGTCTTGGGGATGTAACACATACCATTTATCCCAGGCCTGTTACATGAAAATCCTATATATAAACTGGAATGCTTGAATAGAAACATAACATTGGCAAGTTCTGAGAAAGAACTATAGGAGAGATTTATGAAGCATAAATTTGGACTTTGTTTTGCTCACATATGAATTATAACAAGTCCAGGAGCTGGAAGTTTATTGAAAAATGCATCTTTTCAGAAATCTTTTCATGTAAAATAATTCAAAAGTAAAAGTTGTTTAGAGTTGCTTTAATGTTTTAGTAAAGCAGCAAGGCTGTAATTTTTGTGAGGAAAGCAACAATAAGAATAAAGCAGCTAAGCAAATGAAATTAGAAAAATAAAAATGTATAGTAATTCCAGAGAACAGAGCTAGTTCTAGTAAATGTTTTCTGTTGCTAGCACGAGTGTATGGAACAGCTGCCAGTATCCAGTACCAGGACTTCATTGTTCTTACATGAAAAAGTGTTTCTTTGTGTGCAAGGGGAGGTCTCTCCACTATGTAAAAATCAAACATTTTTATTACATATCTTGATTAATTGCACTTCAGATGCTTCTCATGCCAGACTCTCAGTGTAAATCCCACAGTATCGTGCTGCTAAGGGCAGTGCTCTTGGGGCTTTTTACACCAAATGAGATCTTGTTCTATATGTACAGTCTTAAGTATGTTTAAGTTATTTAACATATTTAGTTTGCTGAAGGAGCATATAACAAACTGGAAAATGTTTCAGTGCTGGACAATTGGTAGCTATTGCCCCAGGCTTCCAAGAAATAAGGCAGTTTCAAGGAGGAACAGTGTCTCAGAACTGTGAAGATAACAGTCTTATGCTGTGATTCACCAGTTAATTTGGGCATTGCTGAGGGGTGCTTGTTGGAATATAAAACCCTTTCAGCTTTACAACTCAAACTAGTTGTTGGGATTCTTAATTCCAGTGAGATCAATGAAACTCTGGGACTTGGAATTACAAGCAAATTGATGCTTCAAATTATAGAGGAAGTTGGGCAGAAGCAAAAACCTATGCCAGCAGTAAGAGATCCATTAGATGTTGGTTGGGGCTTAGCAGAGTTCAGCTGTTCCTTAAAGCAGATTTGGACTAGATCCATTACCTAGTTTGTTACCTAGTTTGAACACATCTAATAATACCGTTTAGAAATTTCTCTTTCCTATCTGCCTTGTTGTAATGCAAGTCCAATGTAATGGACTGTAGTGATAGTCCAGTCATGATGCTTGTTAGCAAAGTCGTGTGCAGTGTGGTACTTTCTCATGATCTGAGGTTTCTCTGCAAAACACTGCGGTTTGAACCATCATTTTTGACCAGTACAGGTCATATCTCCTCTGTGTATCACCACAGCAGCACTTGTTGCTTTTTCCTCCTCTTTGGACTCTTGTACTCTCCTCCAGACTGCAGATGGTATCTCCTGTGTGAGTATACACATTCCTGTGGTGTTGCCCTCAGCAGTATTTTTTTATTCTATTTGTCTTTGACTGTGGGTTGATCTTAATGGGAATACCTGCCAAGGAAAGAGAACAAAATAGAAATTATGCTGATTGTCCCAAGAAAATGGATAGCAAGAAAAATTCTGACAGCTAGGATCAATGCAGTGTGTACTGAGAGGAGAGGAGGAGAGAAAAGCCATGGGACATCTAGGAAGTGGTTGAAACCTCTCTTGCCAGGTGCACCTCACACACATGAAGTTGCTTGCTCATTCTGTATTTTAGGCTGATGGTGAGAGCTATGCTCCAACAAATCCATGCAGGAAGTGTTTGGTTGGAATAGGGCAGCAATGTTTGGCATAAAGCAGTCTGTACCCTTTAATGCTGTCCATTAACCTGACACCATACTGACTAAGGAACATGCAAAGATTGCCCTGTAGGAATCTTAGGTAAATTCCACTGTGTTCCTAATGACCACACTTTGCTCTGCATTACCAGGCCTGTTTTACCCAGTCCTATGTAATGTGGATGGCCAGCAAGGGTGTTAAACAGCAATTCAAGTTCCTCTTGAAATGGGGCATGGTGATGAGGAACAGAAAACCCACAGTCAGCTCAAGTCAGAACTAAGGATTGTTGGCTGAGCTTGGGATACTTCAGTAGACTGATGGCTTGTCGTGACAGAGATTGCCTTTATTGCTTCTCAGAGACAATTTCTTATGCAGTGTTTTGAAGTTATTAGACCAGCTGTAGCACTACTTTTATTCCTTGTAAACATTTCTGTGAGGGTGTTAAGTGCTGAAGAACTTCGTGCATGTCAAAGATACTTCTGCTGTATTTAGCTTTAATTGTTAGTGTTCCTTTTTGCAGGTTACCATATGCAATTCCAAGTGACACAGTGAGATACAAGTATTATTTAGGCAGTTTATTGTAGCTGTGCTTCTGTGATATAAGCAAAAACACAGCTCAGCTTGGAAGAAAAATTGTATAAGCTGCTAAGAGGGAGATAGGTTTACCCAACCTTTATTTTATCTCTTAGGAAGCACGGAAATGTGGTTTCTTAAAGGTAGGTCATAGTAGGATAAGCTTTGCCCTGAAGCTTATAGAAAATGCCCAAGATTATTTCTTCATGCTACTACTTTCACAGTTTTTAGAAATGCTGTCCCAAGAGCTGCCTCAAAGGATTGCTTATGTCTCTGTTTATTCCTTCCTGAGCTGTCGGTCACCATTCCACACTTACCATAGAGTAGCATTAAAAAAATATTTCCAAGGGTGTGGAAAGGTATTGGCCATCTTGGTTTCAGTCTGTGCATTCAAAAATACTCCTTTATGTTTAAGTCAGTTGCACAGGGATTCCAGTGTTGATACTGGGCTTTTAGCTCTTCTTCAGTAACTGTGATAAATGTCTCCATATAGGGATGTGCACTTGGAAATCCTGCTGCACAGAACCTCAGTTTTAACAAATCCCTCACTTCTTGACACCTGCTCTGACCTTGCTGCCTTGTAAACGTCAGTTTAGCATCTCTGGTAACTCTTTGTACTGGATGTTTCTATTACATCAAACTGTAGTGTGTGAGATACTGCTTTGTGACATTTACAGTCAAAAGATCACATTGTGTAGTGCTTTTATTTTCAGCAGAGGCAGTTTCTGGTCAGTGAGTAAGGACTGCCATCCCCCAGCTAGTAAAACAAGATTCAGATGATGAAAATTGTGATGGTTTTAATCTGATTCCCAAATACTTTGGTAGCTCCATGACTGTGCTTAGTGGGACTCTGCTGATCTGTAAATGACTGCTAACGAGGGGCTTGTATAAATGTCTTTAATGTTAAATCTTTTTGTGGTTCTTAACGTTATGGTTCACAGTTTGCCCTCCATCCAGAGTCAGATTTTCTTTTTTAGTGCATTAAGTTTGGCAGTAGGTACTCTCAGTGGATGGGATGGGCTGAATTCTGCAGGAGCTGAAATGCTGGGGAGTCCCAGGGCTGCACAGGATATAAAAGTAATGTGTGGTTGGGCCTAGCCTTGGTAGATAATTTGTTTTCTGCAGGTGTGTTTTACAAATACAAGTTTTACTAGGTCTCACTTGACTTCACTTTATTACTTTCTAACCCAGTAGTCTCGTTGAGGCACTGGATTACTTTACTGTGAAAAGGCCTGACTGTGGTACCAGTTGTACCAGTAAAAGTCAAGAGCAACTTTGCTGCAGTTAAGGGAACCCTTTGTGATGGGAGCATTGATAGCTTTTCTTATTCTCAGTTTTCTTTTCATTGCCTCCAAGATTTATCATCAGCAAGCCTGTAGTTTTTAGGGATATGAAAAGCATATAGTGAATTTTATTGAAACTGTGGAGGAAAGCATTGAGTTTAGTGTTATAATTTTCAGTGCCTTGGACCTTGAAGGAGACTTTTGGATCCTTGTACTTGGTGTGTGATTGCTACAGTCCCATATCTTCTAAGTGACAGGTAGGCATTATTTTCAGTGCCATGAATGGATTTGTAAATGTGTAGGGAACTTACTTTCATGGTGAATTTTTCTTGTTTATAGACAGCATGGATTTGGACTGGAAAATTGCAGAATACTTTGGCCCTGATACAGCAATAGTTATAACTGCGGGCTTGATTTTAAGCACAGAGCAGTGAGGTTGGAATCATTGTAAACTGCTTTGTTGAACCACTTGGCACCTAATGGCCTGAGATTAGAGAAGAATAGGGAAATCTTTCTTTTCTCTAATCAATGCCAGTGTAAATTGCATATCCTGAAATGCACCGTAGCATGCAAACTTCCCAGGGTATAAGTCTAGGGGAGGAGCAAGTCTCAGAATTGTCTTTTGTGGATACTCTGTTGATGGCTTGGTTATGCTCTAGCTATGCTGAGGGCAAAAATCCAACCCTTCATCCTTTTAAAGTAGGATCTCTATTGAGAAAGTGTCCATGTGAAAGGCAAAAGTACTCGCTCAAGTGATGATTATTGTGACTTTGATAGGGGTGCTTACTTAACATGGAATTAGAGCACTGAGATACTCATCCTTGTACAGGACCCAGGAGGAAAGATTTGCCCTCCTGCTTTCAGAAATTTGTTTTCCAGGTTAGTAATCTCAAACCTCAGTTATTACTTCATTATCTCTGTTACTTCAAATAACTAAAAAGGAAATAGCCATTAAAATTATTGTTTCTGTCACATCACAAGTATAAAGCTAAAAAGTTTAGTTTTATTTGGGAGCAAGAAGTTAGGATTTACTCCAAGTCAGATCTCTTTTTTTTTTTTTTTTTTTTTTTAATACAGGATGCAAAATCACAGATTTTATTTATTTATTTAAAGACTAAATTTAGGGTTAGCTTGCAATGTAAGGCACTCCCAAACCTTGTGTTTCTTTGAGATAACAAATTCATCAGGCAGTTGAAGGCATCAGCTACACCTAACAGCACTTCAGAGGTGTGTGTTATCTTAGGATAGCATATGTCTTGTGATGTCTTACTGCTTAAATAGCATTTGAGGCAAGCTGTTGTCAGCAAAACCTAAATATTTGTGGGGGGGAGAAAAAAGCATAACCACAAGGGAAATATATGGGTTCTTTGGGAAGTGTGAACCTCAGGTCTAAAGGGCTAAAGGGCTTTTTTCTTTTTTTTTTTTTTTTCTCTTCCCTCTATCCTGTGAAACATTTTCTGGGTGTTTTGACAGCAGAGATCTTTCACCAGTGTCATGGTAGTGAAGGACTGAATGCAATGACTCAGGATGATAATGGAGTATAAAAGACTTCATCTCTTCCTGTGCCTGCTGTACCCCAAGGTAGTGGAGCAGATGCTGTGTTTCCTTGTTGCCTTTTGCATGTTTTGGTAGGTGTGTAGCACTACTGAACCAAGGGTCTGATCAGTTTTTTGTGATTTAGCCTTTATTCAGTAGGTAGTAAAGCCTTTTTTTTTTTGCTAGATAAGGAAGCAAACAGATCTGTCTCTTCCCTTAAAAGAGAATTCAGGAAGTACAGCTTACACTGCACATGGAACATATTAATCCTAAACCCCTTATAATACTTTGCAGAAGTTTCTTGTCCTTGCACATATCTGTATCCACATGCACAGCAATTTCCCAGAAATGTCTTAACCTTAAGTACTGTTGATGCCTGGAGAAGGCTTAAAAAGTACCCAAACACAGAATGACAAGTAAAGTTGTAACAGGAAAAAATTAATCTTTACTTGGATTGTTCTGGGACAACAAAATGGGTACGCATAAGTGAGAATCACTTACTTGCTACTGTAATGCTAAATATATTATACAAGGAATGTTATTTTTGTGGAAGTAGGGAGTGTTGTACTTTTTTTAGTTTATTGCACACAGACATGACACATTAGTTACAATTCAAACATAATAATATAATTTTGCAAGTTATTAGGATTATTTATCTTAGGTGTTATCAATATGCAAATGTCTAATAGTAAGGCTTATATTGGAACTGAAATGCTATTAATTCATAATGAAGTTTTTATGTGCCAAGAAGAATTTTCTGCTATACTGACATTTCTTGGTCAATTATATTAGAGCAAGATTGTGTTTAAAAAAAAAATGTATCTTAGCATATATTCAGTAAGTTGAAATACTGACTTCACTCAACCAGGGCATCATGGAAAGTACTCTTCATGAAGTATTTACTCAAATTCCAGTTCTGCAACTTTCTTTGAGGCCTATAAAAGCCAAAAGGAAAGAAACCTGATGCCTAGGGAAGAAAGAAAGGTTGGAAAGGGCCAAAACCATAATGTAATTAAGAAATCCATCAAGCAGAAAAAGGTTTGAGAAAGACACAAAATTCTGAAGGTGTATGGGTTTATGTAACAAGTATAGATAAATAGATCTACATGGTAAAGGTATGATGTGTTACTATTAGAGCTGCATCCAGATGATGTAAACAGCTTCTTCTGGAAGCTCATTGATAGTTCCAAGCAGGCCTCTGTTGCTGACAGCTCTCCTGAGATCCCTGTTGTTGTGGGGAGTGAGAGCCATGCTAAAGCACAAGCCAGAAATGTGGTTTTCTGCAGTAACTGCCCTGTCTGTGAATTTGCTTTCTGACATGCACATGTTTGATCTGATGCATGATATCAAGGTTATCTCATGTCATATACACTGTAGGATTACCAATCCGTATTTCTTCTGTTGAGGGTCCCAACTGGGAGCCAAAGTGCCATTTTATGATGTATCCCGGTGTTGCTGTGGGCAAACCAGGCACTCAGGCTGGTGCTGCCAAGAGCTGGGTGATGGATGGGACCTGGCTGGGGATATTTTCCTTTGTATTTTCCTCTGATGTGTTTGTGACCTGGAGGAAGTGATAGAGAAGTTTGTATTGAAGGGTCTGGATTTCAGGCGCTTGTCAGCTGCAAACCATAGGCAGTTCATGTAGGAGTGGGGAGCCTGAGGAGCAGCCTTGGAAAAGAGCTGAATCAATGGCACAAGGAAGTAAGCTGGAGGTACAAGCATGCTGTGTTTGCATAAATGGTGTCACAGTGCTGGCTTCCTAGTGGGAGGAGGTCCATAAGGATAGCCAAGGCCTGGAGCAGCGTGTGCCAGGGAGGTTGGCACGCTGTGGGAGCTCATCCTGTGTGGGCACAGCTGGCATTTGGGAACAGAGTATTGTTTGAAGGAAGGAAATGAGTGACCATGGAGAAAAAGTGGAGCATCAAAGAGGGAGGTGTCGTAACTCAGTGTCATCCTGCTCATGTTTGGAGTGAATTGGGGAAGGAGGACACACAGTGCTACAAGCCCGCAAAATCAGTCCCAGCACCTGAAGGTGTGCACAGCAGCAGAGCAGGTGAAAGAAAAACAGATAAAAGTTTCTTTCAGGTCCTGAAAACAATGGAAATGGAAAAGGGAAGAAGTGATAGGGAAACCTACAATGAGGGATTCCATTTTGATATGTTGCATCTTAGTGTTTCACCTGGCAAATCATAAGGATAATGATGTTCCCTTGCACTTATTCATCTGGGTGCTTGAGTGGCAGCAGATAATTGTTATATTTGGAGAAAAACTTAGAAAGAAAACATTTGTACCTCTATATCTATTTCACTTTCCTGCTGTGTGGGGAAAAGGATTAAAAGTATTTTTATCAAAAATGTTATGGAATGAAAGATTCAAAATGATGAAGTGCTGGACTATGAAAACATGATTACTTAAAACTGGTGTGACCAGACCTCTTAGCTTAAATGTAGCATGTCATTTCAAAGGCACTAAAGCCAGATGGATAACTTGCCCCAGATGTTTAGATTCAGTGGAGCAGTCGCACGTGGTGTTTTGAACAAAGTTGCCTATATCCTCATAATGGTATTTTGTGAATAATACTGTAATTTCAGACACCTTTCTTTGTCTGTATTCTTTACATTAATAAATTGGCACCCATAGCAAGCGCACTGTTTGTCAAACTAGCTTCAAAATCTTAATGTGTTGCTTTCTTGTTACAGTGACTTGAAATACTTGCTTTGTTTCTTTAATGAAATTAACAGCTTGTTGAGAGCTAAGGTTGCATGTTGGATTCATAATCAGTTTTGTTTATGCAGAATATTTTATTTTCTGTCTTTCTTTCAATTTGGGGGGCATTTATATATTAACAGAATTTCCATTAACTTCTGCTGTTTATTCTTTACCCTTAAGCTACAGCCCTTTGTTGTAGCATCACAGTGTTGACCCTGGAACCAATTAGTGTGCATAACATTCAGAGGATGATGAGGCTTACTGTGCAGCTATTGTTTTCCGGTAGTCCTGGTGTACCTAATTCTTGCAGTGCAGTAGGATAACTCTGTTTAAAAACTTTGTTGTACTACCTGGCCAAAACCAATAGTCAAAGCAATAAAAAATAGCCTCCTTTGCCAATCTCTTGTTTTACAGTCCCAAGAGCACAGCTGGGAAAGCTGCAGTGTTCTTCCTGCATTTGGAGAGTCGGGATGTTCTCCATTAGTTTTGATGTCTGTCACTTCCCTGGAAGTGAGTGCATGTGTAAATGTGATACAGATGTTGTATGAAAGCTTAATTGTGCCTCTCTTTACTTTAGGCTTTGGCGCTTCTCTGTTTTGACGCCCACCCTCCCACCCCAAAAGGCTTTTCCTGAGAAGAGAAGGGAAACTGTTTTCCCATTCCTCTCTTACTCAAGAGTTAATTATATTCTGCACTGTGACTACACCTCAGCAAAAGCTGAATGGAGAAACAAGACTCCTGACAAAAAGGCGGAAGTTTTTAGGCGAGCTTAGATTTTCCGTTCTTCCTTAGGACTTAGAAGTCCTTACTGATTTCAGCCAAAGGAGGAAATCCCACCCTGAGGTTACATTTCATCCATGGGCTTTGTTTCTGAGAGAGCTTAAATCTTCACGTTTGGTTGCAGGTTGTTGACAGCCAACTTGGTTAAGTTGTCGCAGGTGCAACTGTAAGCAGGCAGCAGGAACTGAAGAAACACGGGTAATCCCACTTAGGAAATCCCCTAGTAGCCTGGTGCTCCCTTGAAGCAGAACACCAGAAATACAGTTAGTGGCAGTTAGGGAAAAAAAAGGAAGAAAATAAATCCTTGCTCATGAATCAAAATTAAAGCAATATGCACTTCTCTAATTTCTGGGGTTACCACGTTTTCACTGCTCTTCTGACAGCATTCTTCTCTCTGGACTCCTGAAAACAAAGAAGAAATTGCTTGATCATTTTCTTTAACTAATTGTGTACTCTGGTTCTGGGGTGCCAGATATGCAGTCAGACTGGATGAACCCGTATAATTTTATTCTGCTGTACTTTTTTGTGCTGTATTTATTTCTGTGAGTGCCTTTTTGCCCGTTGAGTTTTCATGCTTTCACAATCACCAGTGTAATCTCTTCCCTCTTTATTTGCACCCCCCAATACAGCAAAATGAAACAAGCCATTTTTTCAAGATGTCTGAAACCCAACTTCTTTATATTATCAGAGAAGCAATAACAATAATAGTCTCATAATTTTGATTAATAACTGTTGCATAGATTTTTAAATTATTTTTATTATTATTAGTTTTAGTTACCTGAATCACGAGCTAATGAGATTGTCAAAATCTGGTTCTAAACTAACATGGCTTGTGACCTATGTTTGTGGAAGAAAATTAATTGAGCAGATCCGAGACAATTTTGGTGTTTGTTGTTTTTAGGGGTTTTTTTCCCAGAAGAGGAACTTCCTGTCTCTTTCGAGAAAAATGGTCAGCTTTTCTAGGGAGGAAGAAGTATGTGAAATGCATTATTTCATATGTCATTTAAACAAAAAAAACACAGCGACCTCATCTTGTTTATCAACTTCTGCTGGTCAAAAATACTTGGTTTTAAATTTTATTTTTTCTTGTATCTTTTTAGGACATGGCTTCCAGTTTCACAGAATTATATATATGGGGTTTTTTTCTGTTAGAAAGAGGCAGAGTCACAATGTCGCAGAATCATTTTCAAGTGGAAAGCTTGGCAAAGTCCCCAGGGGAAAAGTAAAAGAGAACTTTAAACAGGGATCAAAACAGAGAATTAAGGAGTAGATAATGGTATATATGAGAACTGTGAAAGTGTTAATGACCAAAATCTTCCAGAAGGATTTCCCACTGTGTATTAGCATTTGCAAGCATACAGCTGTGTCTAATTACCTAAAACTGATGCTCAGTGCAATTAATGCTGCATCTGAGGAGCCAGGTAACAGGGCAGCCGACCATCTATGGGAACAAATAACCCAATATTATCTGTGCAATATGGGCATATAAAAGCACAAGGAGCATATTCAGATGTTCACAGACCTTTGCAGGCCCAGCTCCTGAGCCAGTGCCATTCCCTGCCCTCAGACTGGACACAGATGCATGGAAGGCAAGTGAAAAAGAGCAAAGAGAAAGCAAATCAGTCAGGAGCATAGTATCTAAAGTTCAGGGAAAACATTTCTAGATTCTGTTTCAAGCCATAAATAAAAATAATCCAGCAAATAGTTACTGCAAAAATAGAAGCAATCTGACTTTTTAAAATTTCTGAACAGCTGATATCATGACCCTGTATTCTTTGTTATTTATGGAAATCTGTTACTTGCCAGACTGTGAAAATGGCTGCCTGCTTGTATATATATTATTTTTAATTGCTTATAAGCCAGCAGCCACATTTTCACTAAAAGCTTAATAAAATATAAAAGATGGTAAAGACAGCATCTCTTTATTAATACCTAGATATGAAACTATTTCAATACTTTAAACATTCAAATAATTTGTGTGAAACAAAAAGGCTGGAAAAGCTTTCCCAAATAAATTACTGTCATCAAAGCTTCTTTCCATATAAGGCTCATATTTCATCTCCAGGCCTAGCTAAAAAGAACAGAAATACATGATCATCACATAATTAATAAATTACTCCCTTCTGATGGTGTAGTAATTTTACTAGGCTTTCTTTAAAGTGCAGTTAGTTATTTTCCTACATTATGAAGTTTGTTAATATCTTGTAGTTTGCTCAGCTGTTGTAAGGCAAAACTAATCTTAATAACTGATTTGCTAAATGCTGCTGTTTGTATTTGCCTGTCCATGTCAAGTACTGCATGGGCATTTTAACTAGCTGAGAAATTATGGGGAAGCAAAGAGTTAAGTGAGTGATGAATTACTTGTTTGCTATCAAATCTGTTTCCCTCTGTCTTGTTTTCACCTCACCCTGCCTCCATAAAACCGCTCAGCCAATTCAGCTGTAAATTTCTCAGTGGAAACTATCCAGTCTCCTCAAGTGCCCTGTTTCCAAACCAGTGTTTCAAACCAAATTCCAGACTTGCCTGGAAGTCTGTATTCATAAGCCTTGGGAGCGGAATAGCCGAGAGTCTGACCCATCAAAAGCAACCACTGACTGTATGTGTGAAAGGTCTCTACAGGCTGACCACTACACACAAGCTGTTGAACAAGAGCTTGGTGTGAGAAAAATATTTTGGAGTGAAGATGGGAGTGGGACTGGGTTTTGCCATTTACAGGAAGCATGGGAGAGGAGGCGCTCCTGGTGTGTTCAGGCAAGGATGTTAGTTTCTGGTTGAAATATGGCTCCACTGAGTTGGTGGAAAGGATGAGTGGCAGGTTGTAAAAAGTCCAGTACAAAACCAGTATCACTGATCTTTGAGTCTGCAAGTCCGAAGCACGCAGCCTCCAAGAGGCAGTCAAAATACACAAAATTTATCTCTGGGTAAGAAAAGGTGGAGGTTTGCCTTCTTCAGGCTGGTTTCCTAACAGGCTGAGTTGGGGAGAGGATGGCTTTTGGCAAGGAAAGCTTGAGTTTGTCAAAAATACTGTAGCATCTTTTTGCTTCTGTCAGACAGAAGCCTAAGAACTGTGCTGTCTACAGAATATGTACTACTACTTTGCCAAAGCCCAAACAGGTTTTTTGACAATCCTTATGCTTCCAGTATACCCTGACCTGCCTTATATGCAAAGTGTGCCTTAAGGCTGGTGTCTAGACAGAGCCTTGCATTTCAGCAAAGGGAATTAAAAGTAGGCTCTGATATTCGTCCATTTGCAGAGAAAATTGTACTTTGGCTACCTGCCTCTTAATTTATTGGAAAAAATGTTAATTTTTTGTTGATTCCTAGGATGTGCAAAGCTAGGGAAGGCATTTCAGGTGTTGCTTGTCAGGATGTAACTATATCATGGCTGTTTCAAATGCCACTGCTGAACTGCTGTTGTAAAGATTAAAAAGTGGGGCTGCTGACAATCCTATTCCATATCTCAGGTGTCATTGTTGTAACGGATTATTCTGCCCTTACAAACCATGCAAAGGCAGCTCAGTGAGCTTGACCTTAAAGCTAAAATGAAATTATGATCTGTTCTGCACCCTGCAGGATGGACTGGGAGAGTCAGGATGGTGATTCTTCAGTTCAGTCATGGTGAATTGCAAGTAAACAAACAAGGCACTAGTTAGTAGGACTGTTTGTAGTTAGTAGATGCTTATTTGGTATATTAACCTTGCTCCAGATTTCCAAGGTGTGCTGCCATTTGCTACCATTGGAATTGATACAGTCATGGAGTAAGTTACTTGGGTAATGTCTGTGTCAGGGTGTAGGTCATGTTGCAACTCTTAGTTCCTCAAACACCCAGTGTATCCAGAAATATAGCTATTCCTGATTTATTATTTACTCATTTTAAAAGTAACATCAAAACTTTGTTCTATTAACAAAGGTTTTTACTCTTTGATTTTAGTTCAGAGTCACTTTGTCAGGATGAGACATAATGGATGCTCAGTGCAAACTACCTAAGGGAGTGTGAGGCAAATGCACTTTTCAGTCTTGAACTCAAACACTCTTAAAGCTTCTCAACTTTTTAAGAGATTTAAGACTGAAACCTCAAGTTCAGATTTGCCTTATGGATTTTATTCTTGGCAATAAATTGTACAAAATAGGTATATAGGTGTATATATGAAATGCTGTTTTGCTGATTCACAGAGTAGTGTTTTAGGTCTCAGAAAAATTCAGCTTTTGCTTTTAAGATCTTTTGCATTCCCTTA